>NC_090937.1:1473561311-1473864341 GCF_040938575.1 Ambystoma mexicanum | reverse complement strand
TCAATAGAAAAAAAGGTTGAGAAGGATTTCGATTCGAATAAGTCTACAAGCCATTGCTCGAGGAATAGTTCCATACTTGCGCCTTCTGTTTTCTCAGGGAGGCAAAGGATGCGGATATTGTTGCGTCTTAATCTCCCTTCGCTTTCATCCACTCTCCCTTCCAGGATTTTGATGCGTTCCAACATGCCAGACAGGTGTTGGTTGACACTCCGCAGGTTGTCCTCAGTCTCTGAGATACGGGCTTCAGCCTCCCCAGTACATGAGGTGAGTTTTTGCAAATTGTGCCTCAGCAGAGACACTTCAGCGCCTATGCTGTCCATTTTCTTCTCCATTGATGATCTGGAGCTCGCTATGGCACCCATTACGTCTCTGAGAGAGCCATCGTCCTCAGTGTTCTCCGGTTCTGTCGATGCAGGCCATTCCCGCAAGCAAGATAGTGGCGTGGTTGTGTATTATTCTATTCTGCGCTGTGTGGAGGTTTTCCTGGGTTTGTCTTTCCCCAAGTTGTATTTTTACCCGTTGTACAGTAGGGATTTTGTTTCATTTCGTGTGAGGGAGGGTCGAGCCACTGGCAGCGTCGGCCTCTAATTGACATTCGGTCTCTTGGATTTATTGTCCGCAGAGTCGCGGGACTCAGTGCTGTGACGGGAGGCGTCGGCCTGGAACTACGCGCCACCGTGGGCTCCTGCTTTATTTGTCTCTGATCTCTGTGGGGGTAGTGGGGCACAGATGTTTTCAGTGTGCAGGTCCTTATTTTCGTCTGCTGAGGTCGCGTGCTAGTGCGTGTCTCCTCACTGCTTTAATGTTTAGGGATTCTCCACGTCTGTTATGATTCGGATTTGGAATGGTTCCCCCTTTTTGGTATAGTGTGGATTTATTTGTTTCGTTTGGGTCAAGCTCCCAGTGGGACACCAATCTTGCAGTTAGGTAGGTGAGGTGGTTGTCGCGTGTCTCTCCAGGTTATGGGGCCCCATTTCCCTTTTCTCACGGGGGAGCTTTTTTTATTTCATCCTCCAATATTCAATTTTCCTGTCCATCAATATTGCCATTTCATACTTTGATTAAATTGCTCGTGCTGCCCTATATGGGCGTTATTAGGCAATTTCTATGCCACTGGTGCAGTCTGATGCACATCTATTTAGGAGTGTGTGAGAGAGCTGCCGTCTCCTCGTCCTCGGTATCTCCCCAGACCACAATATGGGCACGTGCCACGGTGGTTCGAGCTGTCCAATGTTCTGTTTCTTGCAGCACTAATTGAGATTAAATTGCAGTACTCGATGCCGGTGGTTGCTTCTCCGAGATTTCTATCAACAACTCCCTCCTTGTTTCATCCGCTGCAGTGGGTTTCAGCGGATCAGTTCTGCGGTGACCTGTGGCTTTGCCGCCGTCTCGTCCATGATCTCGGGGTTCCCAGCTCACCGCCAATGGCGTGTCTCACGGCGGTTATACGGCGTGTTGGTAGCTTCGCCCGCTCCTCTTCCTGGGTGTTGATTTGGGCGCTTCGGCGGTGTCCTCAGCTGCCCTCTCCGCTCCGCATCTGGCAGCACCACGCACCCCCTCTCACGGGAGTCGGTGCGTGACCACATCGGGGCCCCCCCAGATTAGTCAGGGTACACCTATGAACACCGGCAGCGGCTATCGGCCGGAGCGCGGATCGGGGCAAGATCCCTGCACGGGGATTTCGCTCGGTCTGCCCCGCCACCGCCCTGCCTCACGTTGCAGTTCTGCAGCCTGGCCGAGACAGTCGCACCGGACCCTTTCTTCTGGCGTTTTGTCGGCACGGGGGGAGCTCGTCAGGAGGGCAGCGCAGCCTCGCCGAAGCCACTCGGCCCCCTCTCACTCAGCGGTTATGGCAGCCATCTTGGTTGCAGTGCGGGTTCAGGCACTCATTTTTCGGAGTCTATCTTTTTCCCCACGCACTGATTCCTCTCCGTACTGCTGTCCGCTGTTGTCGGCTTTGTTGTTTGTTGGATCATGATTTTTTGACTTTGCTGAATCAGTATTTTCTGGATATATTGCAGGATCTAGCTGGCGGCCCTGGAGCACAGAGGAATGACGTCCTCATTGTGTGCTGGTTGGCCACGCCCCTGATTAGGAAACACATTCTTGAAAAGAAAGAGCCGTGGACACCACTCTCCCTACTGTGTAGGCCTGGCCTGAGGGCCAAGGCCACACGGACAACTGCATCGACTCGAGCACCAGCCGCCAAAGCCTGGAGATGTCTTCGCGGGTCTCGGCGTTGGTAAGAAGTAGTCGTTGATGAAGGGGACGATTACGAAAAAATGACCGGACGTCGTGGACCAAGATAATTATTAGCAATTTTTTGAGTTCCGCATAAGGGACCTCAACACAAGGGATTTTGGCTACACTACATGTCACGTTAGGGATAGTTACAGGCACGCCCATGTCGACATCCCCTTTCGATTCTCTAAACACAAGATGCAATACGCTGCGATTCTAGATGATGGACTATATGCACAGCATGTGATTCTAAGCAGAATCACAAGCATCAGAAATAATTTGACTGTTTTTGCATTATTGAAGTATCCAATCAAACACTTACACACTTAAAGTGATTGAATACATTATTTATTTATACACAAAGATATTTAAAGCATTCTTTAAAAAGCAGTAATTAGCTGTAACATTAATACTAAGGTAGGATTCAATTCAAAAAGTTAATAAAGCAGGTGAGTAATTCATTCATATGTTACAGAAGTTTCAGAACCCGGAAGTGATGTGATTTGAGGTCAGTATAGCATTTATATAATATCACCTTTGCAATATTGAGTTTTTAAGGAAGGAAAGGTTAGGAAAGAAGAGTTAGATCCTCCAAAAGGGATGCCAGCATTCCATTATCCCAGTGTTCAACATTTAAAGCCTGTAAGATAACACGCACTGCCAAAGCCAATAGGTTCAGAAGGAGGCCTTTGGGGAGCCAGGACAGCCAAAGTCAAGTTCTGATGCACTTCTGCTTAGAAATAGGTTCTTAAATAGTCTGTGCTCAAAGGTAAAGCCACAGCAACTCAAGAGTCGCCGCCTTTGAAAAGCACAACCTGTAAGGCCAATGCAGGTAAGTTGAGGTCAATTTAATGTAGGGTTAAATCGCACTCCCAAACATAGGAAGCTCCCCAAACGGCCAAAAGATAAGGCACCCCAAGCCCTACAGTACCTTTGAAATGAAAAAGTTGTTCCAACTGGTTGTGTACACGATGCAATGCAGTAGACCCTTGTTCCTGGTCGTTGGTTGTGGTGACCAAAGAGGACGTCTGGCAGGCTCCTACGGCAGCACTCAAGAGAGGGACTCGGCAGCAATGAATTTCCGCCGATTCAACAGCTCTTTGTGGTTTTGGCGCCTTTTTCTCAGCGCAAATGAAGAACGAAAAGCTCTGGTTAGGATTTCCATGATACCTCGGTACTGGACTCTGGTGAGGGGACTCCGGATGCAAATTTCTTGCCTTTGTAGAGTTCCTCTGGATTCCCACGAAGATCTGGCCGGATTCGGACTTTGTAAGACAATGCACTCACAAGTGGTCGAGGTACCTCGGGTATCAGGCTTCTGCAGCTTTGTAAAGTAGCAGGAAGTTGTGAGTTCCGCCAAAATAGAGTTTGTCTCGAGGCTAGTTGGTCCCACCAGCTAAGGGAGGAAGTAGTCTGTTTCGGGTCTTTCCTGTCAATTTGAAAATGGGGTCAGCAGAGCTGCAGGGCTTCACCGGGCACTTCGCAGCCCAGGAGGGTGCTGCTGTCTTCTACTTTCGATGTTGCCCTCCAGTGGTCAACTCTGCGGTTAGCTTCAAAAATCTTGCTTTTTATGCAAGTTCCCATTCATTCACAACCCTAGGCTGTCAATCACACAACAGGGTGGCTGTCCTCTAGGACAACCAGCCTGCCATTTGGAACTGGTTTCACTCACGCACACCTGGAGACCAAGGACAGGGAAGTTTCAGGACCTTCCCTCACTTCCTGCCTTTCCAGACATCTGGAGCCTTGGGGGGGTGGGGGGACTTCATGGCTGAAACTAACTAGAAATAGCGAAAAAAGAAGACGTGGCCATTTTGAGAAAATCAGCCTGCAGATACATGTCACTAGGTAGTAAAAAAAGAAACCCCTGCCACCAGCCATTCACGTGAGTTAGTGTAACAAAATATTACATGAGGAATGGGTTAAAGGAATATAACCCCCCCAGCACTCCACATAGGGTGGTGTGTGCTGGGCCCATAAAGTAAAAGATAAGACAGGGGTCATTTTACTATTATTGGGAACAGTAGTTCACCCAAGAAAATGAAGTTAAACATTAATAGAAGTCCAAGGGACTTCTGAATGCCAATGCACAGAAGGTGCTGTGTGTCACAATGCAAAAGCAGATGCCTATGGAGTTCATCAGACTCCATAAAAAAGTAAGGAACATAGAAAATCATAGTCAGGAAAACACGTGAGTGAGAAAAAGGTCCCACTCACTCAGGAGTAAACATAAAAAAGCCCCGAGTCCAGCAAAAGAGCTGGGGGTCTCTAAGGTTAAAGGGAATTGGCACAGAAAGGAAAATTCTCCCCCAACAGGTCCATTATGCCTGTTGGAACAGGACCGCTCACCCCCACCATATGAGCGCTGTCTGCCTAAGGGATTAGAATGCAAATTCTTGTGTTTGTCTGAGGTGGCAGAGCAGAAAGGGAAAAACAGGCTTGCCGCCTCTTCCAAAGTTTTGAAGAGGAGTAAGATTAATCTCTCTGAGAACAGTTTTAGCTCCTAGTTTGTAAATCGCTCAAAGTTTGCAGGGTTCAGACCCAGTCGCCTTTCAGACTAGGTTTGTGGTGAGGCTGGCTTTATTGCTATCATGGAGTGACAGCACTAAAAGATTTTCATTTGTCAATTTGTCACCTGGATATGAATGAAAACGCTGCAGTCTGTTGAAATGAAGACCCCTGTCTCTTGCTCATGTGCTACCAGCTTTGTGCTTTTGAGAATGCACCTTTCTGCAGATGAACGGCAATGCACATTCGTCTGAAAGTTGCATCCACGTGGCCAGTTGTCTACCATAATATGACCATGTAACTTGCTTAGTGTCAGCAAGGCCTGCCAGAAAAGTCTCCCATACTTCAGAAGCCAAGACCTGCCAGGATTATGCTAGATCTTGAATCAGCAGGAGGTTACATTGTGACAGGATAACATCCATATTTTTCTGCATTTGGTAGAGATAGCTGTCCAAGTGCTTCCTGGTGTTCCTTGCAGAAATTGTAATAGCACAACCAGTGAAAAAAATCTTTTCCACTTCTGGGCTTAGTGTAGGGAGCCGGACAGGCCGGGCCAAAGAGATGCATCAGAGGAGTGCAGAGGAGGTGAGGTTAGCGAGGGGAATTGGGTCAAGTAGTGAGGCGATCAGACAAGTGAGTGGAGGGGAATGGTAGGAGTGGTGGATGTTCCAGAGTCGTCCTCTGGATTAGGAGTGTGGAAACTAAGAGGTGCCAAGGGCAAGGAGCAGGAGGTCTGTGGGTGTTCACAGTATGCCCACCAAGTGGTCAGGGAGATGGATGGGGGAACATTGCACGATGAAGGATCAATTTTTCCAGTCCTATTGTGCAAGAGTTAAACCGAAAAGTGAGTTATGTTATTGTGATTTGTATACTGCTGCCATTTTCACAGTCTCCAGGTGCTCTGGCAGTCCTGAAAAGGAAGGAGTGCTTGAGTGGGGTTGGTTTGATTGGTGGGATCGAGAGGGAGAGCACTAGAGAGCTTCTATATGTTGTTGGTAGCTTCAATTCAGAAAAACATTGTTACTGTGTGCTGGGTTTATTTGTGTGTATTTGGTAGAGGTTAGGTGGTGAAGTATTCTGGCATTCCGAGATCGATGCTGTTCAGTGTATCTGTGTGTGTGTGTGGGATGGCTTGTGTGTATGAGCTTTAGTTTTCTGTGGTCTGTTGTGTTTGGTTGAGTGTTGCAGAGTGTGTGCAGTTTGTGAATGTTTTAGGTTTCTGCTGCAGTAGAGGTATGTGCGTGTTTAGTTTGGTGCTTGTGGATGAGTAAGCAGGATATTGGAACATTTTAGGGTTAGTGTTCAGAGTTGTTTGTGCCTTTCTCTGCATGGGTTAAGTTGGGGATCATATTCTTATATGGTGGTTTGCGTTCATTGCTTTGTTCGATTGGCTATTCAGGTTTTAGATCATATGGGTTTCTGTTATTTTTTGTGTTTCCTCTTGCGTTGATCGTGCCTCAAAAAGCTTTTCCTGTTTAGCTTGTGAGTTGAAGTGCCATCTCCTTAGAAGTTTCCTGAATTTTAAGTCATCTTTTGTTCGTATTTCATTCAGGGGTGAATCCCAAAATGTTGCCGGCTTTGAGGAAAAAGCTGATTCACCAAATGTATGTTTTGTTTATTGTTTTGATTCCAGGCGAATGGCCTCACTGGACTTTAGTGTTCCATTTGGTTTGTAGTTGGAGATTATTCCTTGTTTGAATCCTGCTTCTTGGCCATGGATTGCTCTGTGGTTTATGCAGAGTGCATTGAAGATGATTATTTTTTTTGACGGGCAGCCAATGTAGTGTTGTCAGTGCTCCTGCAACGTATTCTCTCATTGAATCGGAGGAGTGGTCTTGCTACCATGTTCTGTATTCACTGTAGTTTTTTGTTCTGGCATTCTGAGATAGATGCTGTTGGTGTAGTCTATTCTTGACATGACGAGGGAGATGGCAGTGAGTGTTCTATGTGGGAAGTGAGGAAATGCAGGATCCTTTTGATTGTGTGTAGGTGGAAGAAGAATTCTGCTTTGACTTGTGATTCAAGTGTTATGTCGTTGTCCAAAAAGATTTCGATGTTTTTAACCACTTAGGAAGGTTCCAGTTGGTTTCCCATTTGGGGAGTCCATAGCATTTGGTGCTGGTTCGAGTTGCACAATGAATTTATTTAATAAAGGCCACAAAGGACCATTGAAACACTCCTTTTTACCAGTGGTGTCTAATGCCTTTTCTTCCTTACCTGTAACATTGTGGCTGATGCCGCCAACTAGATCAGGAAGCCCTGCTCTACACCACAACTCAAATTGAGAGTTCAGCTTGTTTTGTCAGTATGGCAGCCTTCCATATTTAATCCCTTTGTAAGACATCAGGCTGAAGTCGGAGGCCTGACCTTTGTCTCCCAATCGGTGCCACCAACACTTTGTACTCATTAAAAAGGAAACCAAAGTATTTCATTCCTCCACCCCATCTCCAGGTTTTAGTCTTAGTAAACGTATGTATTTACTAGCAGATAAGATTTCAATTCATACTTACTTGCTGCCATTAAACATTTTGTTGAGAGCATCTCTGGAGATTATGTGCCCACAAATAAGTTTCATCGGCGGATTGTTTTCAGTTGTTTGCTGACGAAGAATAGGGCAGGCAAATATTGAATGATACCAGCATTTCTTACCCAGATCCACTTCAATCTGCAAAAGGTGAACATGATGACATTAGTAAGTAGTTAGAATGGTATGTTATGTCACATGGGATTTGTATAGCACACTGTAGCCATTCACACAATTTCGTGCTCCCAAGAAAAAAATCCTGACGTGGACCCCTTTCTCACTGTTCTTAGAGAGGCACAGCTTCACCTCACTGAGGATGCCCAACAAGGCTAAAAACATGTGTATGCGGTTGCTGTTGGTACTCTTGTTCAGAGGAGAATTGCCTAGTATTTTGGTGCTGGATTGCCCCTGGGCAGGACAAAGACTGATATGCAGGGACATTTCTTCTCTGTGAAAGGGACAGTGAGCTAAAGACTTGGTAGAGTCTCTCCCAGGAGTAATTCACCCAAGAACAGGTCAATGGGCTGTGTTCGTGCTGGTAGAGAGATTCCCAGACCCCCTTTGTTTTCCCAAAAAATAAATGGTTACATACCTATTGTCAAAGCTATATAACATTTCATCACCAGCATGGGAAAAGTTAACAAAGTACAGTTTATCTCCTACTAAGGGTTTAGTAAAACCACACAACTGATACAGTATAAAAGTCCACTCTTAGTATAAGGTAGCTTAGACTGAGCAGCCAGGCTTATTTTAGGGGGGGGGAGAGGGAGAGAGAGAAGATATATATATATGATACATTACTCACCGTAATCGTATTTCTGATGCTTGTATCTGCTTAGATTCACATGCTGTGCATAGGCCGACATCTAGTGGAAGTTGTGGAGTATTACGGTTTGTTTTTCGAAACTCGAAAATGGGCGTCCACACAGGGCGTCCAGTAATACTATCCCTAGTGTGACGTTCACTGTACCCATGATCCCTGTCGCGCCTAGGAACCTTAGGTTGTGTTTTTTCTTTGTGACATGAGGTAGCATGAGGAGTAGCGCAAGTACAGATAATCCAAGCAGATAGAAGATAAGACTACAAGCATCCATGCGCCTTCTCTCAGAGGGGAGGAAGGGTGGGTCACAAGTAAATCTAAGCAGATACAAGCATCAGAAATACGATTACGGTGAGTAATGTATCTCTTCTGAGGCTTGTGGAATCTGCTTAGATCACATGCTGTGCATAGATTAGCGAGCAGTGTTAGAATAAGGAGGTGGGATATGAGGAGGCTCATGAGCAAATAAATGTCTTAGAACCGCTTGTCCCACTTGAGCATCTGTCTTGGAATGGGTGTCAATGCAGTAGTGCTGAGTAAAAGTGTGAATAGAGCTCCAAGTAGCTGCTTTGCAAATGGTGTCTAGGGGTACATTTGCAATGAAAGCCAGAGAAGCCCCGATGCCTCTTGTAGAGTGGGTTCTTGGCGTGAAAGGCAGAGTTTTCTCAGAAAGGGAGTAACACAGCTGGATACAGTTAACAATCCACTTAGAGATGGCACCTTTAGAGACGCGATCTCCCTCTCTGCCTGTAGCTACGGAGACAAACAGCTAGTCTGTTTTCCTTAGCGGTCTGGTCTTGTTTACATAGTAGAGGACCGCCCTACGCACATCTAGGGTGTGTAGTTTCACCTCAGCCGAGCTTTGTGGGTTTTGGAAGAAAGCCGGAAGCTCGATGGACTGGTTCACGTGGAATTTGGAAATAAACTTAGGTGAGAACCTAGGGTGTGTACACAAAACCAGTTTATCCCTGTGCACTGTAAAGAAAGGATCCTGCACTGACAGAGCCTGAATTTCACTAACCCTTCTTATGGATGTAATAGCTACTAAGAAGGCTGTCTTCTAAGTCAGGTATTTGAGACTGCTTTTATGCATGGGTTCGAATGGGGGGCCCATGAGTTTAGCTAGCACCACATTAAGGTCCCACCCTGGTGGTGGGTTTGAAATAGGAGGGTGAAGTCTCTTTACTCCTTCCATGAAGGCTTTAACCACTGGAACTTTCCACCACAACACCTTGTTATGGGAGGTGGTGTATGCTGACAAGGCTGCCAAATGCACCTTCAGTGAGTTCAAAACCAGTCCTGCATCCAGCAGGTGGAGCATGTATGTAACAATAGTTGAAGAAGTGCAATCAACTGGGTTGATTTGTCTATTCTGGCACCAGATAACAAATCTCTTCCACTTGTCAAAGTAGCAGTGCCTCGTGTTAGGCTTCCTAGATTCTTTTAGGATGTCCATACCTCTTTGCGGAAAATTGAGATGTCCAAACTCTATGACCTCAGGAGCCATGCTGCTAGGTTCATTGAGTTGGGTAGAGGATGTACTGTTTGACCTTGATGCTGGGACAGTAGGTTGTACCAGCCCGGGAGTTTGATGGGTTCGCACATCGCTAGTCTGCGTAAGTGTGGGAACCACGGTTGTCTCGCCCACATGAGAGCAACTAGGACGAGCGTCATCGATTCCCTGTTCATCTTGTTCACCACCTTCCTGATGAGGAGTTATTGGAAAAGCGTATGCAAACATTCCTGACCAGTTCATCCACAGGGAGTTCCCCTGGGAGCCTGGTTGTGGGAATCAGGACGCGAATCTTGGGCACTGTGTATTTTCGCTTGTGGCGAATAGGTCTATGGTGGGGGAACTCCACTGAGAGAAGAGATCTTCTACAATTTCTCTGTGTAGACACCATTCGTGCTCCTCTTGGAGGGGATCTCTGCTTAGTGCATCTGCTAGAGAATTGAGATCCCCTGGAACATGTTGCGATGACAGGTAGATGTTCCGTTTGAGTGCCCATATCCAAATTCTCTGGGCAAGTTTGGACAGATTTGGCGAATGAGTCCCTTCCTGCTTGTTTATGTAAAACATGGCTGTAGTGCTGTCCGTCCGGATTTGCACTGACAGATTCAGCAGGTAGGGCTCGAACGCTTGAAGCGCCCTGAATACTGCCAGAAGCTCTAGCAGGTTGATGTGATTCTTGGCCACTGAGTGAGACCAGAGACCCTGAGCTGTGTGGTGGAGGAGGTGAGCTCCCCCACCCTGTCAGGCATGCATCTGTTGGGACTACCGCCTGTATCTTGGGATCGTGAAAGGGTTTCCCCCTTGGACAGATTTTCTCTTGTCCACCAGTGAAGGCTTTGTACCAGTGTTGGCAAAACGACCACTAGATCGTCCAACTGACCACTTGCCTGAGACCACTGTTTCGCCAACCATTCCTGCATGTGACGCAGGCGCGCGTGGGGGACCAGGTAAATACATGACACCATCATGCCTAGCAAACGCATTGCTTTGCGTACCGTTATCTGACGACTGGCCTGATATTGAGGAATTTGCAGTAGTATATTCCGAATTCTCTCCTCTGATGGAAAGGTCAACCCCTCTTGTGTGTCTAGGATAGCTCCTAGGAACTGTTTCGAGGTGCTTGGCACCACACTTGACTTTTTCTCGTTTATTGAGAAACCCAATTCGAATAGGAGGTCGATTGTTCTTTGAATGTTTGTTCTGCAAATCGCTGGGGTTTACCCCGTGATGAGCCAGTCATCTAGGTAAGGGTACACAGGGATTGCCTCCCTGCGTAGGTGTGCTGCCGCCACCGCCAGTACCTTGGTGAACACCCTTGGAGCTGAAGCTATCCCTTTGAACTGGTAGTGCCGACTGTCCAACTTGAACTGCAAGTACTTTCTGTGCGCTTGGAACATGGAAATATGAAAATAGGCATCTTTCATGTCCAATGTTGCCATGTAGTCCCCCTTTTTTTAGGAGGGGGATTACCTCTTCGAGAGTTGCCATGCAAAACTTTTGGGGCTTGACATATTTGTTTGCAGGTCGCAAGTCTAATACTGGGCGCATTGTTAAATCTGTCTTTGGTACAAGGAAGTAGGTTGAATAAATACCCTTGTTTACCTGGTGTCCCGGGATGAGTTTGATCGCGTCCTTTGCTAGCAGATTGACGATTTCCTCGAGGAGGATTCTTTGGTGGTCCAAAGAATGTGTTCTTTGTCGTAGAGGGTGGTTTCGGGGACGCTCTAACAGTTCTATACAGTATCCTGCGGACACTGTGGACAGCACCCATCTGTCTGATGTGATCCCTTCCCAAGCCTGGGTGAAGTTGGAAATATGTCCTACTGGGGATGCGTGAGAAGGGACCCTGAGCGGAGCGTCACTGTTTTGGTGGTGGCGTGCCGCCGCCTCTACTGGGGCTGCCTCTACCTTCACCCCGTCCTCTCTTATTCCCCCTGCTATAACCTTGGGTAGACGGAACAAGTTACTTACCTGTAACTGTTGTTCTCCAGCATGGGTCTGGCATGGATTCATTTGCGCATGAATATTCCCCGTCGTCAGGCTGGGAATCCTCGGTAAAGAAAAAATCAGTATCAGTTTCGTTTCTGATCTGTCTTTCTTAGTAATAACCAATCACTGATCTCTGGGTCATACTGCCCCCAGCCAATTACTGCCCTCTCCCTAAGCCCCGCCCCTGGCAGCCATCCTCAGATTTGGTAGCACGCCAAGTGGCAGTATGACCTTGTGAAGAGCCGCAGAGGGGTAGATGGGAGGGTTCGCATGTGAATCCATGCCAGACCCATGCTGGAGAACAACAGTTACAGGTAAGTAACTTGTTCCTTCTCCAGCATGGTGTCTGGCATGGATTCACATGCTCATGAATAGAATACTACATAGCAGTATACACATGCACAACCACGGGAGGTGGCAACAGGCTCAACATTAAGCAATACAACAACTCAACATTAAGCATCTCTTACCTCCTCACCAGGCTCACCTTAAGCGAACAGGTTGCGCAGCACTGCTTGTGCAACCCTGGACTCCTCCCTGGAGTCCCGATCGACGCAGTAGAATCTTGTGTGCGTCAACGTCCACGTAGCAGCCCTGCAGATGTCCAGCAGGGGCACACCAGACAGGAACGCCGTGGTAGCAGCGATCGCTCTGGTCGAATGGGCTCTCGGACGGCCGGGCAGCGGTCGGTTTGCCAACCGGTGACAATGCATGATGCAGCCGGAGAGCCATCTGGAAATGGAAGTCTTCGAGAGAGCCTTCCCTTGATTCAAGACCCAAAGTTCACAAACAGTTGTGACGTCTTCCGAAAACTCTTTGTGCGGTCCACGTAGAACTTCAGCGCTCTAGCTACATCCAGCGAATGCAAAGTTCTCTCGGCCGGCGTCAAAGGCGACAGGAAGAAAACTGATAACACCAAGGGCTCGTTGAGGTGGAAGTCCGATGGCACCTTGGGCATGAAGGAGGGGTGCGTTCTCAGCACCACCCTCGTGTCATGAAAAGTCAAGTATGGAGGCTTGCAAGATAGGGCCTGAATCTCTCCCACACGTCGTGCAGAGGTGATGGCCACGATGAACGCTGTCCTCCATGACAGGAACTTCAAAGGCACCGAATGCATAGACTCGAATAGGGCTCCCATGAGCCTGGTCAGCACCACCTCCCACGCCGGGGCAGGAGCCTTCACCGGCGGGAATGATCGGAACAGTCCCTTCATAAATTCCTTCACCAGGCGATGAGACCACAAGGACGCCCGTCCCGTAGTCCTGGTATATCGGGAGATGGCAGCCAGATGTATTTTGATGGAGGCGTGAGCCAGTCCAGACTTGGCCAGCGACAGCAGGTACGGCAGCACTTGATGGGCCGTAATTCGCAGAGGATTAATCTTCTGTGCACGGCACCAGACAGAGAACCTCTTCCATTTATGACCGTAACACTTGAGAGTTGAGGACGCCCTGGCCTTTGCAAGAACCTCTCTGCAATCAGCCGGGATATGGTACCCTCCAAACTCTAGTGCTGCAGGAGCCAGGCCTGCAAGTTCAGCGACTGGGGGTCGTGGTGGAGAATGGCGCCTCCTTCTCTGGAGAGAAGATCCACGTCTGCCGGCAGCCTGACTGGTGGGGACGTTGACAAGTCCAGAAGGTCCGGGAACCAGACCTGCCTCGGCCACGCCGGTGCAACGAGGATCATCCTGCACCTGGAATTCTTGAGCTGGTTGATGAGGCAGAGCAGCAATGGCAATGGAGGGAACGCGTATAGAAACAGGCCGTCCCAAGGGACCGAGAAAGCATTGCCCATGCTCCTCGGCTGTGGGAACCAGCTGGCGAACCTCTGACACTTGCAGTTCGTTGCCGTCGCAAACAGGTCGATCTGGGGTTTGCCCCATCGTAGGAAGAGTCGATCCACTTGATCCTGGCGCAGTTCCCACTCGTGGCACGAGCGCAGCTCCCTGCTGAGTGAGTCGGCGATGGTGTTTTTTATTCCTGCCAGGTGGAAGGGAACCAGAAACCTCCCCTGGGCGACGGCCCAGTGCCACAGATCCTGGGCCTCCTTGGATAGGACTGGCGATCTGGTGCCCCCCTGCTTCCGTATGTAGAACATCGTGGTGGTATTGTCGGTGAAGATCCTCACCACTTTGTCCAAGATGTTGATGTGAAGAGACCTCTCCTCCGGGAGCCAAAGGCCTCTTGCGTGGAGATCTCCGGTGTGGGCCCCCCAACCCTCCAGAGAGGCATATGTAGTCACCGTCTCCTGAAACGCCAGGGTTTGAAAGTCCATGCCCGTCGTGAGGTGAGCCCGGGTGCCCCACCATAGGATCGCCCGACGGAACTCCTTGTCGAGGTGGATCCTGTCCTCGAAGCAGCCCCTCGCCTGAAGCCAGCGGGCATCGAGGAACTCCTGTAGCGGACACATCCGAAATCTGCAAAGTGCCACAAGGTAGATGCATGAGGACATCATCCCGAGAAGGGACTTGATGGACCTCACCCTGGCCACGTCCGTGGCTAACAGGCGCCGCACCTTGCCCAGGATGGTCTTGGTCCTCTCCTCTGAAGGGGAGGCCAATTGCTCCACTGTATCGAGCTTTGCCCCCAAAAACAGTGCTACTTGCGATGGAACCAGGTGGGATTTGGGGTAGTTGATAGCGAACCCCAGCTCCATGAGCAACCGGATGGTCCTCGCCGTATGATCGACGGCGAGTTCCCTTGACCTTGCCCGGATTCGCCAGTCGTCCAGGTAGGGGTAGACGTGGATCCCCCTGCAGGCGCAGCCGCGCCGCCACTGGTGCCAGGCACTTGGTGAAAACCCTGGGTGCCGACTTTAATCCGAACAGTAGGGCTCTGAATTGGTAGTGGCGTCCCTGAACCACGAACCTGAGGAACTTCCTATGCCTTTTTAGAATGGGGATGTGGAATTAAGCATCCTCCAGGTCCAACGACGATAGGAGGTCGCCTTCCTCCAGCTGTCCCAGCACGTGCTGGAGGGTGACCCTCCTGAATTTCTGCGCCTTGATGCATTTATTTAACCGACGCAGGTCCAGAATGGGGCGCCAACCGCCTGTCTTCTTTCTGACGAGGAAGTACCTTGAGAGTACGCCCTGGAGCCTCCTGGGGACGAGCTCGATGGCACCTTTCCTGAGCATCGCCTTTACTTACAACAGCAGTTGAGGGACGTGATTCTCTTTCCTGGCCACGGGAGGAATGCAAGGGCACTTCTTTAGGAAACCAGCGAGTGCCCATTGGCCAGGGTGTCCAACACCCAACAATCAGTGGAGATGGACTCCCACACTCTGACGAACTTCGTCAGCCGGCCTCCCACCGGGGTGCTTAGGTGGGGGCCCGACAACCCGGCCGGGTCAGTCTTGGTTGGAAGCGGCCTTGGCCTCCTTGGCGACGACGGCGGGAATCCCCTTGCTTGCCGCGATCTCTGTAGGCCTCCTGGGAAGAGGAGCGGGCCGCCTGGCGGTAAGTGGAGGAGCCACCGCTGGATCCTTTGGAGGCACCCTGTCTGGCTCCGGGGCTCCGAAAGGGCCGTCGCTGCTGAAGCACCCCAAGGGCCCGGGCCGTCTCCGAGTCGGTTTTGATGGCCTGTAGAGACTCATCCACCGCCTTACCAAAGAGGTTGTTGCCGTTGAACGGCATGTCCAACACTCTAGTCTGGACGTCCTGGCAAAAGTCTGTCGCCTTGAGCCTTCCTTGTCGGAGGCAAACTCCGTTGCCCAGTTGGTGAAATACGGTATCGGCAATGTCCGTCGCCACCGTTATGGTGTGATCCAACGCCACCTCGCCCTCCTGCAGAATTTCCAGGGCCTCTGCCCTTTTGTCATCAGGCAGGAAATCTAGCAGGGGAGCTATCTTGAACCAGAGCTCCCTGTCGTAGCGGGCCACGATAGCTAAGGCATTGGCCGCCTTAATCGTCGTGGCCGCCGACGAGATGACTCGTCGTCCCATATAGTCCAACTTCTTGCCCTCGCTGTCCGTCGGGGAAGTGGAAGTTGAAGCCGCCGCGCCCGCTGCCTTCTTAGCCGCTGCCGAGACGACCAAGTCCGGCGTGGGCTGGGCCCTGAGGCACAGGGGGGCGGCATCAGGGACCCGGTACTTCTTCTGGTACTTGTCCCTCTTGGCGGGTGTCGTGGCAGGGTTCTTGAGGACAGCAAGCCCCTCGTCCCAGATGTCGTCGAGTACTTCCAGGGTAGAGCTGGAAGAGCTCGGATGCTCTGGTTATCATGGCGTGGAAAGAGCCAACCTCGTCGGCTGGTGACGCCCGTGGGGGGGTGACGACAGGATGTCCGCTGTGTCATCGCTGCCGTCATCGTCCCCGTCGCTGTATCCTCTCCCGGAGGATGAGGGGTCCACCGGTCTCGCAGGCACGAAGGGCGGAGCGGGGTGGACTCTCCTCCGCTTGTTCGGAGGGCTTCCCGACGGGACTGGTTCTGGCTCCTCCGTCGGGGTGCGTGGCAATCTCATCCTCATCTCGGTACATAATGATTGGATTGCCAACAAAATGGCCGCCGAGCTATCCTGGGGCTCGGGCAATGGCTGCGACGGACGGGATGGCCGCTCCACTGGGCCCTGTTCGTCGTTTTTGTCGCTATCTTCCATCACGTCAGCAGGGACCGTCCCCAGGGATCGAACCTTCTCGAACCTCTCGTTGAGGCCTATGGACCTTTCGTTGAGGCCCTTCTCGGTCTCCACCAGTTACTCCTCAGAGGCTGATTCCGTGTCTGTAATGGCCACCGGCCCCCCCCCCCTCTTTTTCAGCCGGGGGCTTCACGGGGGTCTTAGCGACGGGCTGGAAAGAGGATTCCCTCTGCGTTGGCAGGGATACTCTGGGCCCAGAGGCCGTTTCCATTGGCGTAGTCTCAGCCGGCTCCGCCAGGGCCGCAGCGACCACTTCGGTAGAGGCCTTAGCCGGGTGGATCAAAGCCCTCACCACCTTAGGTGCGTCCTCGGCCTTTGCCTTGGGGGGAGGGTCAGCGCCTCGCTCCCCCTTTGAGATCGACGGGGTCTGCTCCAGCGGCCTACCCGGGTTCTCGGACTTCCTCTTCCCCGAACCAGAGCGCTGGCTCGTGGTCGAATGTGCCGGGGAAGTAGCGCTCTGCTTGGCAACCGAAGAGCCCGACCTTTCGGCGCTCCCAGAGCCCGCGGACTCGCGGTGCTTGGCCTTCTGTTGGGCCCCCGTCGCCAGGGCGCCCTCAAAGGACTTAGAAGCCAGCTCAGACGACTTCTTCGCCTTCTCACTTGCTGTGCCCTTCTCCAGCCAGGTGGCGAGGTGGGAACGACGATCTTGTTTGGTCCGTTCCGAAAGGTTCTTGCAGAACGCACAGTCCTTCTCCACGTGCGTCTTGTCCCCATGGAGGCAGTAGAGACATCGCAAATGCTCGTCCTCCTTGAAAACATTATATAATCCGCATCCAGGGCAGTTCCTGAACAGCTTGGATCCGGGCGTCGAGCTCCCCTTGTCCTGGGCCATGTCCGTTGAGGTAGGCCGCAGATCTTCCGGAATCCTCCAAGAAGTGTAAACTCGATGAAAACTTCACCCTTAAGGGGCGTAGAAGAATTCCGAAATGGGTCCCCGTTATCTGAAGTAGAAACGGAGCTTGAGGCTCGATGAAACCGAAAAGATAAGAAATTCTCCTGAAAAAGCGTGAAAATGCAGTAAAAAAAACTCGAGAGCTAAACACGAGGACTCCCAACACTTGAGCGTGCGGTAAAAATCGGAGGATGGCTGCCAGGGAAGGGGCCTAGGGAGAGGGCAGTCATTGGCTGGGGGCAGTATGACCCAGAGATCAGTGATTGGTTACTACTAAGAAAGAGATCAGAAACGAAACTGATACTGATTTTTTCTTTACCGAGGATTCCCAGCCTGACGGGGAATATTCATGAGCATGTGAATCCATGCCAGACCCCATGCTGGAGAATGTGGGTTATTGTTCCACTGCGTACCCTGGCCCTGGGAATAGCTTGACCCTCTTTGGGAATGATGTCCGCGTGTGCGGCAAAAATTGCCATTACCCCATTGATTTGGGGGCTTAGTGGTTAGTTGACCTAGGGACTTGAGTGTTTCATACTCGTCCTTGGCATTTTTCAGCGCGTCCTTGACCGCCTTACCGAACAATAGATCTGGCTCCACCGGTTTGTCTAACAATGACGCTTGGGTTTCGGCCTTGAACCCAGACTGCCGTAACCAAGCATGTCTCTTGATAACAGTACCCTCTGCTATCAATCTCCCGGCGTTATCTGCGGCATCAAAGGTTGCCTTTAAAATGCAACCGGATACGGCTCTACCTTCCGCTGAGACTCGTGCCAATTGGCTCTTTAGGGGTTCTGGGGTGGAATCTATGAATGCCGCGACTTTCTCCCATTGGTGGCAGTTATAACTCGCCAGCAGGGTGGTGCAGTTGGCGATTCTTGTTTGGTAGGCGGAAGTGGAGGCAACCTTTCTGCCGAACCCATACATTTTCTTGCTCTCCTTGTCGGGAGGAGCTTCTGATGATGACAAGGGTGTTCCTGCCCTCTTGCGGGTGTTTGTAACGACTAGGGAGTCCGGTTTCAGATGCCCTCTTATATACAGTGGGTCCGATTGGGCTGCCCTGAAAAGCTTCTCAATCCTGGGCTTGACTGCCCTGGTGAGGTTGGGGTTTACCAGTGAAGGGTCTATTCTTCTTTGGATCGACCTAAGGATAGGGATGGTCTGCGCAACAGGTCTCCTTTCTCCCACCAACTCTTCGGCAAAATCTCTTTCCTCTTGAGCACCCTGGGTGTCAATGTGGAAGTGGTTTGCTGCTCGAGATAGGACTTCATTTAGGAGGGGCTGGTTGTCGACAGGGGAGTCGGTAACCAGTGGTTCCTTATCTACCGGGGAATCTACCCTGTATGTTTCTGGGTCGTCCTCTTCCTCCTGTTGTTCCTCATCGTCCCCATAGTAGCCTGTCCCAGTCTGTTCTTCCAACATGCCCAGATCTGTATTCTCACAAAGGGAAGGATCTTCTTCTTGAGAATAAGGGTGAATGTGGAAGGGATCTGAAGACCGTGTTGTTTCGAACCAGGATTTTTTAATTGGGGGGGTTTTGGATCTTTGGAACCTGAGGGTGCTGACCCGTCGGGGTTATAAGTGAGAAAATGTTCAGGGTTTTTGGAATAGAAATCTGCCAATGATGACATCCTTGACATGACTATGTCCTCGCTAGACCACTCTCTTGAACTGGGAATGACTCTGCCTGGGGGGAGTTTCCCTGTCTCATCTATAATCGAGATGTGAGACCTGTCTGAGTGGAGTGGAAGGTTTCTGCGGTGTGGAAGTAGGCTGAGACTGCTTCCTCTGTTTTTTCCCCCCCTCCCCGTGGCTGGACGAGTGTTTACCCTGCTTCTTTGGGCCTTCGGAGCTTTTCGACGCCTGGCGTCGAGCTTCGGTAGTGGTGGTACTATCCTTCGACCGTGTAGGTTGGGATTCGGGAATAGGCGTTATTGGGCTGTAGACACCAACTCCTGGAGTGCAGTCAGGGGATAGAGGTCGGCTTCGTCTTCCGACGATCGAACCTCGGTTACCTTGGGGAGCGAGGCACTCTTGGCGATAGTGGATGATTGCCTGGAGTCATGCGGCGATCTAGATCGAGAACGCCCAGAGGACGCCGATTCGGACCGTTGCCTATGTGCCTCTTTCCGAGAGCTCGACATGCGTGTCGAGTCTCGGTGGGACTTCGTGTGTTTGGAAGTGCTGTGGGTTGCGCTTACGTTGCCGGGGGTCTTCCCCATAGCCGCCCTGCCGGATGACCTTCCGAGGTCGGGGACCTGCGCCTGGCTGTCTTTCGACGCCGCGTTGCCCTCGCCGTCCGAAAGTAGGGCGTCGCTGCCGTCGCTGAAGGCACCCTCCGCGGCCATGGCCTCTTGACGCCTGGCGTGGTGGGCCCAACGCTTGGTGGAACGGTCTTTTAGTGTTTTAGGTTTGAACCTACTACACGCTCTGCAATTTGCCTCAGGGTGATCCCTTGGCAAGCAGAGATTGCACGTGGCGTGTCTGTCAACCCAAGGATACTTGCGGTTGCACTTTGGGCAAAATTGGAAAGGGGTACCCTCCATACGCACCTTGAGGCAGCGGGCTGGTAAGTGTAGGAATATATAAGAAAGTATATAAGAGTGTAGAGTATGTCCACTCCCCACTCTCCCTACTTGTAGGGCCGAGGCCAGAGGCCTTCCTAGGCCCACTCCGTCGTGAAGCTCTCGACGGTCGCTTTCTTCTCCGGTTCAACGTCGCGTGTCGAATTTCGGTGACTCGACATTGGGGCGGAGAAAAGGGGAAATATAACAATATTTTTCAAAGTATGGCTAGTGCCAGGGAACTCCGCTGAATGCTTCCGACCAGTATGTCGGAAAAAAACAATCTGAGGGTCCTAGACGCGCGAGGGATCATGGGTCCAGTGGATGTCACACGGGATAGTATTACTGGCACGCCCTGTGTCGACGCCCATTTTCGAGTTTCGAAAAAAAAAAAACTGTAATACTCTGCAACTTCCACTAGATGTCGGCCTATGCACAGCATGTGATCTAAGCAGATTCCACAAGTCTCAGAAATATATTTATAAATCAATATAAAGGTACAAAGAACTGGTAGTATACCAAGGGTTCAACAGAAACACTTACAACCATAAGTATTATAAAATAAAAGGTTTATGATAAACACAGTTAGGCCAAATAATGTCTTGGGGTAAGTACTTTGTCATAGAGCCATAAACACATTATAAAAACACAATACAAAGCTTTAAAGTGCACTGACCAAAGGATAACCCTGTTCAGAAAACTAACAGTATTTCTAGGGAAGTCAGACCTATCAAACACATTTGGTATAGTACACACTTCTTCATGTGGAATACAACCATCAGTTACATTTAAATTACTTTACAGTAAGTCAAGGGTAGTAGACCCTGTCAGTCATGCAGTGACACTCAGTTAAGGAATCACTTAGTAAACCAGCCCTGTTACTAGGATACATTTCTGAACACTGGAACACATTCATGGAACAGTATAAACCAGTAACTGCCTTCAGGATAACACACAGTTATATCAGGTGAGTAAGACCTTATGGTGAAATATACAATTACAGTTGCTTTTCCGCTCAGTAAAACACAGACTAAGGTAAGCAATTATTTTCCACAGTAATTTAGGATTGCTCCAGGCAGATCAAGGTCAGCCACACCTACAGAACCATTTAAGAATGGCACACAGCTATTCTAGGCAGGTAAAACCTAATGGTGTTATATACTAAGATAAACAATAACTCTCTCACTTATTTTAGGATGGCACAAGGCAGACCAAGGTAAGTAAAACCAACAGTACACTTATTAAGAATTGCACACAGCTACTCAAGTTAAGTAAAACCCAAGGCAGACTTATTCTAGACAGGCTATACAGTCGTACACACTAATATTCTGAAAGAAATGGTTAAGTGAAGCCAACAGCATTACTTTTGGTAAAGAGGCATAACCAATTCAAAGGTGAGTAAAATAACCTTACATATACTTTTCAGAATGGCAGAACACATTCACAGTAAGAACTTTTGTAACTGCCCACTCTCAGAGTGAAAGTTACAAACCAACTCTTTAGCAAGTTAGTACACTTTTAACCACGTGTTCTCTTTTCTAGGCAACAGCCCCAAAACTTAGAATTCTTTCCCTATTCTTGGAGCATGAGTGTTCTCTGTGGCAGAAGGGGGCGAACTAGGTCTCCAGTGTCCAACAGGTAGTTCAGGGTAGGCACAGAAGTAGCAAAAGTCACAGTTCCTAATGAAGACTGTTCTAACAAGTAAGTATCTCACTTTAGAGAGGTTGAAAGGGTCCAGGGGCATCTGAGAAGACACCCTAGGAGGATTCCAGCAGTGGCCCTGGGTGAACTTGATGAGGGGCCTCCCAATCACAAGAAATGCTGCAAAGCTACACAAGAATCACAAAAGCTTAAGGTAAATAAATACCCCAGCCAACACAGTACCTCAGCATAGAAGGAGTTTGCAGCAGGGGAAGAGTTCAGGATCTGCAGCCAAAAATCTGGTTGATGAATTCCTTGTCATGAAGACTGAAGACAGGACACTGGAAAGGATTTTCTTTTCAGCGATCAGCGGGGAAGGCTCCAGGCAAGAGTTTCTTCGCGGTTGGATGCAGCTTTGTGGTTTTGGCACACTTTTAAGGAGCCAGAAGAAGACTGAATATCAGGTCCCAGTTATTACTTCCTGCAGGAGCAGACCATATCCCCATAGACCCCTCTGGTTTGCCCACTCTGCAGTCATTAAAATTGCAGTGCAGATAGGCCGCGGGGGAAAGGGGAAGTGCATAAAATAATAAACCAGGTCCTGCTTGCTGTCTGCCGGTGTCCCAAGATATCGACTACTTGCACTGACCTGTGAAAAAACATACATGGGTTATAATTCACCTTGTCTACTCCTTTGTTCTACGATTTGTGTTTTGCACCTACCCTGTGTCGCCAACCAATCTAGAAGCATGAACATCTTCTGCTCCCACCCAAGATCTCTCCTCGGGCCCATAACCTTTCCAATCTACTAGATACTGCAAACTTCCTCGCAGAACCCTAGAGTCTAAAACAGCCTGAACCTCATATTCATTTTCTACAGCCTCGGAAAAGACTGGTCCCGGGGCTTCATGTAATCTGGTACCCTTCTTGCATGGCTTGAGTAGACTTACATGAAATGTGGGGTGCACCCTCTGCCCCTGTGGCAATTTCAACCTGACCGATCAGTGAACTTCTTGTAACTGATCTTACTCTTCTGTAAAGCTTGAACAGCCTTATTTAAGTTTTGTTCAATAGTCTGAAGCATACCCTCTACATCTGGGACATCCACTTCCTCAAAAAGTAAAGCTTGTAAAGCGAAACATGGTAATGAAGTCCTTTGCAGTCTTATACAGTATTCAGCTAACCTAAGTAGATATATCCAGCTTTCATCTGAGCCCAAGTAACAACGCAGATATTTTTCCAACTCCTGGTTCACCCTCTCGGTCTGTGTTGGCTTCGGATGATATTCAGTAGTTCAATGTATCTCAATCTTCAGTTCCTTACAAAAAGGCTTGCCAAAATCTGGATACGAATTGAGATCCTCGGTCCGAGATCACCTGACTGGGTAACCCATTAAGCTTCACAACATTCAGCAGAAAAGCCTGCGCCAAAGATGAGGCGGTTGCTGCACCTTTGATGGGAATAAAGTGTCCCGCTTTGGTTAAAACGTCCCCCACTACAAGGATAGTAGTACATCCTTTGCCCGGAGGTAAACGACAATATAGTCCATTGATATAGTATGCCAAGGACGTGGAGGAATTAGCAAGGATGCCAACAAGCCAGACATTTTCTGATTCTCAGACTTGGCCTGAGCACAGACCTCACAAGTACCTACGTAGTTCTGGGTATCTTCATTCATACTTTTCCACCAAACTTTTCTTTGTAGCAATCCGAAAACCAAGATGACCTGCCAGCAGGGGGAGTCATGGTAAATTTTCAAGGCCACTTCGTGTAGGTCTTCAGTTGGTAAATACAATTTAGAATCCACATACGGCAACCTGCGTTGAATTAGTCTAACCCGATCTTCCTTCTTCCAGTCTTGGAGCTGCTCAGCTGTCATCTGCTGCCTGATCAATTCGCCGTAATCTTTGGTTTTATGCACTAATCTGACTTCAAAAGGTTCTTCAGATAACAATTGAGCTGGGGGACTGGAAGTGACCTTGGAACTTCCTGGATAACAGAGTGATCAAGCATCCATCTTACCATTCTGGCCACAGGCTTGTAGGTGTCTACAAAGTCATAGTCTGTAAAAAAAGAGACCAGCGTAGCTTTCTAGGAGTTAGTATTAGCTGAGCGAAGAAATTAAAGATTTCTGTGGTCAGTCAGCACGGTCACACGATGTCTGGCACCCACAAGGTAATGTCTACACTCTTGAAATGCCAGCCTTGATTGCCAGTAACTCCCAGTCTGGAATAGTATAGTTTTGCTCTGCAGACGAAAACATTTCGGAATAAAAAGCAATCAGGTGAAGCTGACCCGTATCACAATGCCTTTGAGATAAAACAGCTCCCATGGCCACATCGGAAGAATCCGCTTCCACAGAAAATGGCTGTTCAACATCTGGATGAAGAAGAATTGGTCCAGAATTGAATTCTTCTGTTAGAAGGTTAAAAGCTTCTTCTACCTTGTCACTCCACTAAAACTTTGTTCCTTTAACAGTTTAGTAATAGGCGGCACAATCGGAGAGAAACCTTGAATGAAGCGACGGTAGAAATTGGCGAAGCCAATAAAACTATGAATCTCTTTCACATTGGTTGGTGTCGGCCATTCCCTTACTGCCTTTGATTTACTTGAGTCCATTTCCAAGCCTTCGGGTGATATCACAAATCCTAGGAATTCTACTCTTGCAGTGTGGAATTGACTCTTCTCTAGCTTTGCAAATGGTTCTCTCGAATTTGGTTAGCACCATCTTGACGTGATTTTCGTGTTGCGTCTGGTCAGAAGAATAAACTCAAAATGCGGTCCATTTACACTACCACAAAGATGTCCAAATACTCCCAGAGCACCTTACTAATAAAATAAAATGTAAATCTGCGGGGGCATTACATAGACATACCAATGTTTTCTTCTGACCACACGCAACACGGATTCTCGTCACTTGCATATTCCAGCACTCCCAGTTGGAACTGGATTTTCGCAGACAGGCTGGAAGACAAAGGGGTGAAGTGTTTTGGACTCCTCCCTCACTTTCTGCCTTGAAAGACACTCTGGAGCCTGGGTGGGCTAGACAAAGATAGAAGATAAAATTAACACAAAGGACTTTCCCAACCTGGAGGGAAGGGGTAGAGCCGAGAAGGGACAAGGAGCACAAAGAAGACTGGGGCCATTTTGGTAAAATGGGCACTCATGGGTGCCTTTACCGCAACTATGGACACAGCCTGCGGTAAAGGTGCAACTCATTAGTAAAAAGGTTCACTGCCATGAACCATTAAAGGTAAGCTTGTCCTTGTAACAGAATTGTTACAGTGCTAGTGAGTAAGGGGATACATTGCATCTCCCCAGCACTCAACATAAGGTCATAAAGGTGGGGGGTGCCGGTTTTCACCTAACAAAACATAGAAGGGATAGAAAAATATCCTTTCTACCATTGGCAACTGTTGTTCTCACAAAGCTAGCCACAGAAAGTAAAAGGGGAGCCTAAAGGGCAACCCAGCAACAATAAAAGCGATATACCAAAAAAGTTGTCAAAAAGAATAAAATAATGACACCCATAAAAAGAGTAAAAGGATCTGTGCTTGTGGATAACGATTCTCACTCACTGAGGTACAGGGAAACATAATTCACCAGTGCAGCAAAAAGTTCTGCGGGTCTCACATGTGAGGTAGATTAAAATCTTAACCAACAGTCAGTGGCTGTAATTGCAGGCAGCAATTACATGCCGCGTAGCTTACATGTGCATCCTGCCATTCCGAGTTGCAATTCCCCTATACATCCCGTTAGGAGGTGGGATAATGAAGGAGCAGCATTTGCTGATGCATCTCTGCTGCTTGGGAAAAAAAGCTGCAAGGAGGGAGACACTGATGTATACTGTTAGGGAAATGTTTCCACAGCCCTCTAGGGAGTGGGGAATACATTGATGAACAGATTTTCATGGTTTAATGTTTCCATATCCCAAAAAATATTGCCCAAGTCACTTGTCTAAGCCATCTTGCCTTCAAAACCCCTAACGTATTAATGTAAGGATTGCACCTCGATATCAGATCAGGGCAGCGACACACGTGCCTCTGAGGGCTGAACTCTAGTGAACATTTCAGTCACGTACAAAGAATAAGGACAAATTCAGGATCAGTCCAAAATTCAGAAAGTGAACTAAATCTTTAGTAATAACAAAAATACACCCGCATAGTTTTTAATATAGAGAAAAACATTTTCGAACATTACATTTCTGAACAACTTTCCACAACCGACAAATGCTGGTATGGTGGCTGTTTATTTCAATTGCGAGTTAAAGAATGTATTGTTAATAGGAGATCCGGCACCAAAGTTTAGATGTGTTCCAATGGTAAAGTTAGTAGAGGGAAAATACATTACAAAATGTCACTAATGAAAACACTGCCTTATGAATAAATGGCAAGGTTTATTTACATCAAATGTGGGTTATGGGAAAAGGCTCTGGAATCTATTTTTAGGGAGGACTTTGAGGGGACTAGAAAAAAGAAGGACAGTGCAAAACAGAGGCCTTTCCTAATATGCATATTAAACAATCTGCTACTGGTAGAACACATAATGAACGATAAGAGTACAGTGCTTAATTCCGGCTCCCAGATGGACAACCTCCTGGCCTCCTATCAGGGGTATTAACGGTTTCAAAATCTGGACTGAAAACCTGCCATAATAAGGGCAAATTGAACACAAATTTGCAATCCCACAAAGTTAGAGGTGCAAAGAGGATAGGAGGTTGAAACTAGGAGGCAGGGGAAAAAAAGGGCATAAGGCAGGCTGTGAAAGGTGTTACTACGTCATAGAGGGACACACTGGTGAAAATGGCGGTGAAGCAAATATATGAAGAGCTGCTCATGATATGATATGGCTTTTATAACGTGCCTATAAACAAGTGTTCCAAGGCACGACGAGGCAAGGGAGGGGAACAAAAAGAGGACAGACACCGATCCTACTAGGCCAGGTGTCATTCAGATCGCGCAAGTGCGTGGGAAGGGGGCAGGGACAGTGCAGTACATGGGAATAGATAATAACAATTAGTAAGGTAATGGCCAGCCTGTGGCAAGGGTAAGCACAGACATCAAGTGTCAAGGGCTGGTAGGGGGGGCTGTAGAGATACAGAAACAGTCCCCAAGTGTGGGCGTTGCCAGGCAGGCAGTGCAGGTGTGTGACGTGGTGGGAGGGACCTGGGCCCGAGATCAGAGGGTGTCCAGGTAGCCAGTGCAGTTCCGGTTACAGCCAGGAGGTCAGCAGAGGAGAGGAGGAGGAAAGGCAGAAGCCAAGAGAAAGGGGAGCTTCCGGAACCGGAGATGGTTCTCAAGTTTAAGGGAGGCAGGGAGGCTGTTCCAGAAGGAGGCACCAGACGAAGAAAGATCTACCACCAACTCGTTGCTTGGAGAAGCGACTGAACCTGAGGGAGGCTGATGAGCGAAGAGCTCGAGAAGTAAGATATTTAGTAAGAGAGTTGAAGGTATTCAGACCCCAGGCCCCAGAAGGCCTTGTGGACGATGCAGAGGGTTTTGAACTTAATCCTCTCAGCCACTGGGAGCCAGTGCAGAGATTTCAGTCCTTGAGAGTTATGATCCCTGGGCTTGAGGCCAAGGACAAGTCTCGCAGTTCTGTTCTGGATGAGTTGCAGAGGGCGGAGAGTAGAAGCAGGAAGATTTAGAAAGAGGCTGGTGCAATAGTCCAGCCTAGAGAGAACCAGAGCTCTGGAGACAGTGAGCTTCTGGGGGAAGGAGAGGAAAGGAAGAAAACCTCTGGGGAGGTGCAGCTGGTAGTGTGACTTCTTGGAGACGTCGGAGATGTGGAGAGAAGGAGAGTGTGGAGTCGAAGAGGACACCGAGGTTTTTAGCCTTGCAGGTGGGAACAGGAAGAGGGCCAAGAGAGGCCGGCCAGAGAGCTACAGGAAAGGAGGGAGCGGGTGTGCCGATGAGGAGAATCTCAGTCTTACTGGCATTAAGGCAGTGGTCATTGGTGGCACACCACTCCTGGATAGCAGACAGACAGTCAGAGATGAGGGAAGGAGAGGAGGACGAGGGTAACCTGAAAATGAGCTGGGTGTCATCTGCATAGCACTGAAAGTTGGGGCAGAGAGCGGCGATGCAGTGAGCAAGGAGTGCCATTTGTAGATGAACCCAAAGGACAATTATCCAGAAGGAATGAAATAGGGCAACACGTGTAGATTAACAAGAGTCTTATGGTGTTTTCTAAAGGACTGAAATTCTTCAACAGAAAAAAGGTCTGCTAGAAAGGCAGGGGATAGGCCAGGAAAGGTCACACTTGGTTGATTGTGGTAGATAGAGAGAATACCCAGGCCCAAGAAGTTGAATTCAATTTGATATGGTGCATAATAATGAAGAGCATTTAAAAAGTGTGCAAATAGTCCCGATTTGTGTAAATGAGGTGGACATTCCTTTCTCTGGGTTGCAGCTGACAGGACTGGTAAAGGATGAGGCAGAGACAAAGGATACCCATATAAAACTAGGAGGAGGAGGGTGCTGCGATATGGTGCAAGTGATTTCAATCGGGCACACACCCAAGTCTCGCCCAGCATGTAGTGAAATTAAACCCTTATTTATTTGTATCTACAAGTGCAATATTCTGAATGATATACCACTCATATCACACCCTCCCCAAAATACCCCCCAGGTTACACTGAAAAAGGAATCAGGCTAGTTGTAAAGGTAATTATTTGTTTATTTATTTAGAATTTAAAATCACAATATATTTTTAATAGGTAACAACAATCACCATTGGGGTGTCAGGAACAATGCATAATATCTTTAATGCACTAGGAATGAAGTAATGAACACAAAAAGAATGTAGCAAAGAAAATAATACTTCTGAGTTGGTTTGGAACAGATAGCACTATGGTTAAGGGTTCCCCCTGCAACGCCCCTGAACCCATCAATAGGCAATTTAAAAAGATGTGAGGAGAGAGCAGGTATTCAGGAATAAAACAGACCAAACAGAATATCACTCCCACCTTTCCCCCTTAAAACACGAGAAAAACGGATTTGACTTTTCAACTGTCAGAATGGCTTTGAAATTGGCTGAGCAAAAACACAAAATATGTTCAAAATGCTTAATTTATTATACATTCCTACGGGAGCCACTTTGAACAGATGCAAGCAAACACAAGCAATGATTTAAGCAAAAGGAAAAACAGTTGGGATCTCAAAGGCCAAGTGGGAAATAATTTAAAGGTAATTCACACGTGTAAAGCTTTTCCAAATGTCAATTCGCAGCAAACTTTTAGTTAAGCGATTTTTGATATAACGGGTCAATCTCACTGTTTCGCAATGCGGTTTTGAATGTAGCTGAGGTACAAGTGGGAGTTGAAATTTCGCTTCCATCTTAAAAACTGAGGGAGTGAGAGGTTTTAGTAAGAGGTGTTTTTGGAAAATAAAGACACGCATTTGAACCAGGACTTCAGTTTAGAATCAGAAAATATGGCTTATGCTTTCATTCAAGGCTAGAGCGTTCAGGCTAGGCAACAAAGTCGGGACAAAGTAAGCTCTGAGACTGATTCATGACTTCAGTAACAGATCCCCATCACCTTCCCCAGCGGCACCAGCTCAAACACTCAGTGGGATCTATGGATCAGAGTTACACAAATAAAGAAGACTATAAAAATGGCGCTTTAGCAACTTGACAGAATAAGATAGCATTAAAGATTTTGACACTGTTACTGGTTAGGAAAGTAGGGATAGTTCAGAGATCAGAATGGAACAAGATAATGCAAGGTATACAATAGTTCTCTAGCATTCTATTAATACTCACAATCCACTGGGATTTTAAGATTTGTCGTCAGTCACGGTTCTGGTCAATGGATCGGATCTATCAAGGAAAGACAGCACATCAGGCGCGAGACTGGATCAGCTAGGCCGGTCAACAGAACTGCACAGGATCTGCCCTTCTTGTTTCTGGGTATTTCAAATCAGCAGGATAGCGAGTTCATCAGGCAAGCCTTATGGTAGCAAGCCAGATAGTTTCAGGATGCTAGTTTCAGGATGCTTTCCCACACCACAGCGCTTCACTAGGTTGCAAGGATTATTTTGAGGATTGAGGCCTAACTGAAAATGGTTCAGCTACTGCTTGGCCTGGTCCTTGGCATCTGGATCTGGAAGGATGTTGAATGCTGGATCAGAGTGCTTCGCTGGAATCAGAAGAGTGAGTCCCTATGTTTGTCAGCGGTCTCCATTTATCCTTTTAAATGACATCACAAAAATAGGTATATGGGCGAGCTTAATTAAACTAGCCCCTGTGGCCTGAGATTGGACAGAGCCTCCTCTCCGCTTTGCATCTGAGTGATTGGTTCAAACACAGGTGATGTCAAGTTTATGGTTTGGCAAGGGTCGCTGTTGAGCGCCGAACAAGATGGCCACCTGAAAACTACACTCTGGCAGGCAGATCGCATGATCCTTTTTTCGGCACCTTCCATTACTGGCACACGGCCCTGGCGGACACTACTTGGATCCTGAAGATCCGTGCACCATCCAGCCCGAATTCTGGTGAAAAACGGCGCTGGGGACCCCGAGATCTGGACATCGCTGCGCCCTTCCCCCATCAGCGGCGCTGCTTTGCGCCAATTCCCAGCCCAACTGCAGGACGCGCCGATCCTTCCTGCGCACCAGAGTCCTCTGGCCGCTCCTGTGCAGACCCGTTGGGGGTTCAGTGTCCCGACCCCCTTCACCCACTCCGGCCGGGACCCATCGTGGGAGAGCGCCCCCCCGGCCTTGTGCCTGCCCTGGGACCGCTTCCCACCGGCCTGGGGGGGAGGCGGCTGCGGCCGCCGACGCTGCGTGATACGCCACCGCCTCGGGAAGCAATCACCCTCAGTGCCGCAGCCAATTGGCCCCTCCTGGTCCGTGGCCGTGTTCGCCAGTGGGATCACATACTGGAGGCCCTGCCCCCCTCAAGGAGACCCTGGAGACGGCTTGGAGCTGCTGCGCACCCTCGGACACCGGGTGCTGCGCTCCCCCCGCCGACACACCGCGCCGTAGGATCCTGGCGGCAACAAGGTACGTGGAAGGGGGGAGCCCCGTTCACCACCTGTGATCGGCGCTCCTTTGCTCCCCCCCCACGACATGATTATCGGGAGTACCAGGGGCGCATAAAATTCCGGACACTCCATGTCCTTGGCATGCTGAGAGCCCCGTACACGCTCTTGAGAACACGCAGGGGCTCAGACCTGCCCTGGCTCCACTTCGCCCTGCTCAGGCGTTCTCCCGCAACGCGGACCTGCCCACATCCGTTCGCCCCATCTGGGGTGCCTTGGGCCGCGCTAGCCAACAGCAACTCTACTCCGGGGTACCCCTGGCTCCTGAACAATTTGCGGTGATCCCGTGGTCATCCTTTTACACATGACCTGCTGACTGTCTGGGGCCTGCTACAGCTTACATTACGACCCCTGGAACTGTGGCCTGTCTGCCCCATCTACAGGTACAGGACTGAGAGGAGCTCTTCCCCACCCCTCCTACAGGCTAACCCGGATGACCATACCTGGGTCCCTGCTATCATAGCAACCGCTGGGCATTGCCACCCCCAACCCCTTGTCTGCCTACGCTCGAGGTCCTCGGACTGTGCACAGGTGGCTAGAACCCACGTCCTCCACATCACCGGGTCAAGCTGGGCCCCCACGATCTGCACAGGTGGTCATAGGACTCATAAACGGAACCATAGACGCTGGCTCCCCTGGGCGACCACCTGTTCTTCATCACACCTTACATACCATCCTACGCGTTGTATAGTCCGAGCTCCTCCCATCTCTCTTCTTGAGCTGCTGAGACGGCGCCGGCCCCCCCTCATTCCACTTGAATTCCAACATCGTCAAGATGACCAAGGGGACCGGTAAGAAACAGAGCTCCATCAATATGTTTGCGAAGACAACGGTGAGATCACCAGAGGAGACCACCAACCAGGCTTCTACTGCATCATCATCATCCGTCACAGTTCCGGAGTCTCAAAATATGATGGATTTTATCCGCGAGGGCTTCACCGCACTCCACTCAAAATTAGATGACATGAACGGTACTATATCCTCCATTAAGGCCCACATTGAGAAGACAGATGGCCGGGTGGCGGAGGTCAAGGCAAGGGTGAGCTCCACTGAAGATGCACTGGGTACCCTGCACTCCGAGGTCGTTGCTCTCTCCAACCAAGTTCTTGAGGTAGAAAAGAAGAACGAGGACTTGGAATCTCGATCAAGACGCAACAACCTCTGCATTATCGGCGTTCCCGAGAATGATGTTCATGAATCAATGGAGGACTTTGTTGAACACACATTATTGTCGCTCCTCGACTCGCCCAAGCTCTCCCCGCAATTCGCTATAGAGCGTGCACACCGAGCCCTGAGGGCTAAACCCAGGCCCGGTGCTCCTCCCCCGCCCATCATAGCCCGCGTGCTGGATTTTCGAGACCGTGATGCCCTCCTCAGAGCCGCGAGACTCAAGGGAGAACTCCTGCTGGGCGGGGCAAGGATTCATCTCTACCCAGACTTTTCAATGACCGTCCAGCGTGAACGCAAGACTTTCCTAGCGGTGACGCGCAGGCTTTGAGAACACTCAATCAAATACTCCATGCTCTACCCGCCAAGCTTCACATAGAGCACGCGAACCAGGTGTTCTTCACAATCCCAGAGGAGGCCTCCAAGTTTATGGACGAACATTTCCCGGGCTGATCCCCCCCTCCCAGGTCATGTCTCTGCAGTTATCCTTCAATCCCGTTGGGGAGGGCCCAGGATCGGCCACCTTCCTACATCAGGACCACACTGGATTATTACTCTATAAATTGCTTAGTTTGGTTCATCTTTACAAATATGTGCCACATCAATATGTGCAAAAACTACGCCTAAGTTACGTGCGTATTCCCACTGTTGGCACCTTTTGTTCTAATTTGATCTGCCGTGACCCGGAGCGGCGCCGCCAGTCCGGCCTACAGGCCCCCAGGCACTGATGCCACTGGTTTGGTTTTGGTTGAGGGGTTTGGGATTGCCATTCCTGTGATTGGGAGGGGGATGTGGTGGGAGGTGGGACTTGTTGGGGGTTATGTTACTAAAGCTTAGCGTTGGCAGCGAAGGCGGATCATAGAGCGATATTCAATGACTGGTGTCACAGGGCTGCTAAACTGACCCATTGTTTACTGACATTTTTTCTGATTCAAACGTCACTGCATCGATGATTGGGAGTGACCTGACCTTAATGAGCTGGAATGTACGGGAATTGGGCAATTATAAAAAGATGAGGCAACTCCAGCTGCAGGCGGAGCGTCATGGGTCCAAGATTCTTTTTTTTACAGGAGACACATGCCCGCACTGAACAGTGTATGAGATTCGCTAAAACATGGGTTCCCCATAGATTCTTTACCAATTTCTCGACCCAAAGCCGCGGGGTCATGACTCATCCACAAGAGCCTCAAGTTCACTCTTATTTCTTCACAAATAGACCCTCAAGGCAGATATGTACTGCTCCATGCCACACTTCAAAACAAGGAGGTTGTCCTGCTGAACATTTATGGTCCTAATATAGATGATCCAGATTTTTATGTACATGTCACGTCCCTCCTTGATGGCTTCCCCCTTGTCCCCATCCTTTAGGGGGGTGATTTCAACACAATCTTTGATGTAATCCTTGATAGATCTGGGTCCAAGCCCCACCAACTTACCAGGGCAGCCTATGCTGCACTATCATTCCTTCCCCGTCTCGCCATGGTCGATGCGTGGAGGCTCCTCCATCCGGACTCCCGAGCTTATTCTTTCTACTCCTCAGTGCACGATTCCTATTCCCGTATAGATAGGTGGGTGATCTCCAACGAGTTGGTTAAGAATGTCATACAACTAACGATCCTCCCCAGAACCCTGTCTGACCACTCTCCTGTAACCATTACCTTAGGTTGGGGCCCTGACCCTGGTCGTACTCGACATTGGAGGTTGAAACCCCACTCACTCCTGGACCCCGAGTTTAGCTCCGAACTTGGTGTCCATTGAGGAGTTCTTCGAGACGAACACGGGCTCAGTAGCATCACAGGCCACTCTATGGGAGTCCTTCAAGGTCTATATGAGAGGCATAGCGCTGTCAAAGGAGAACGGTGTCCTCAAGTCAATCCGGAGAGAGCTTGCCGAGAGCGAATCCAAATTGTCGATGCTGGAGGCTAAATGCTCACTTCACTCTACCCCGGGGACCCTAGCGGATATCGGGGTGGAGCTGGATACATTCCGATCCCTTGCAGAGCGTGAACAAAAATGTTTAGATAACCCTGGCATGGTGAGGAGATATGGGGAGGGTGAGCGCCCTGGCCGATTTTCAGCACGACTTATCCGCCACGAGATGGGGTCCCCACATATCCTTGGGATTGAAAGGCCCGACGGCTCTATGGCTGTTACCTCACAGGACATCAACACGGAATTTTTCACATTCTACAAAACCTTGTATTCGAACTCAGATGAGGCCTCATTGACAGAGATCAACTCCTTTCTTGATACTCTTCCTCTATCGGCCCTCTCTTGTGAGACCACGGGATCCCTTGATTACCCACTTACCCTTGAAGAGCTCTCTGATGCTGTTGACTCCCTATCCTCGGGGAGAGCCCCTGGCTCAGACGGTATTCCAATTGAATTTTACATACGCTATAAAGCACAATTACTCCCTCACCTAATGACTCTTTGGGAGGAATCGGTTTCGGCCGCTCTGTTTCCCCCTTCACTCCGAGAAGCCACAATAACGGTATTGCTTAAATCTGGTAAATCTCACTCGCAGTGCGGTTCGTAGCGCCCACTCTCACTTATAAATTGTGATGTAAAAATATATGCAAAGGTACTGGCGCTCCGGCTGGCTCCCTTTCTACCAATCTATCATCCACCCAGATCAGGCGGGCTTCATCCCAGGTCGCTCTACCTCTCTGAATCTAAGGCGTCTCTTTAACATAATCAACAGAATAAGCCCTGAGACGCATGCGGTGGCCGCCACGCTCGATATGCAAAAAGCGTTTGATTCGGTCTCTTGGAGGTATTTGTGGCGGGTTCTTTAGTGCTGTAAATTTGGTCCCTCCTTTCTCTCCTGGGTTAGATTGCTTTACTCGGATCCTGTAGCTAGGGTCCGTACTGACAACCGTTGCTCTCCTCTCTTTGAGATCGCCAGGGGAACGAGACAGATCTTCTCTCCTCTGATCTTCGCTATAGCAATAGAGCCCTTTGCCGATATGCTCCGCCAATCCCATGCACATAGAGGGCTCCGGACTGCAGGCCAGGCTGACATTGTATCCCTATATGCTGACGACGCATTCCTATTTATACGCTCCCCCTCCATCAACTTATCCCCAATACTGGAGGACGTCATCCAATTTGGCCGTATCTCGGGCCTCAAGGTGAACTGCTCGAAATCCACACTCTTCCCACTCACAGAAGGCACCCCCCCCTCCCGACACCCAGGGGTTCACATGGGCTCGGTCTAAAATTACCTACCTGGGGATAGAGGTGACGCGACACCACGCGTTGACCTTCGAGGAGCACTATCAGAAGTATCTTACACTCCTGTCGTCTAAAGTGCTAGCCTGGCACAAACTCCCGATATCCCTCGCAGGCAGAATAGGTCTACGGAAAATGGTAGCGTTACCCCAACTACTCTACAGGTTCACCAACGTCCCCTTATGGCAAGGTGGGGGCTTCTTCTGGGGGCTGACCCACACAATCAATTCCTTTCTATGGCACTCTGGTACGGTCCGCCTCAAACTTGATACCCTGTCTACCCCTATGACTCATGGGGGCTTTGGCGCCCCTGACTTTCTGAAATACTGGCTGGTATCCCAAATCCAATATGCATCCTACTGGTTTAACACAACGGACCCGCCCCCACATGTCTGACTTGAGAAACTAGCGGTTAGTGACCGTGACATTCGCTCCCTGGTGATACAACCTGCCCCCCTGGCACTGGACTCGCAGATCCCGGTCGCCTGTACATCCTTTGCATTGGCGAAAACATGGAGGCTGACCGGTACCGCATACACTTTCCATGGCAACCTCCCTCTCTGGAACTCTCTTCCGGGGGTCCCACGTGTATCACCATCCATGGTCCGACGATGGGCTGACGCAGGATACGAGCTACTACGTGACGTCTTTGATCAGGGTATATTTGTTGAATGGCCTGACCTCCCGATGTCCTTAAAGAGAGGCCAGTGCGCATGGCTTCAATATTCGTCCCTTCGTGGGACTCTTAAACGTAACTATCAGATGTTCCCGGCATTACCACCAGACGACCCTGCCATTGAGGAACTGACCTCCCCCTCGCCCACCAGAGGTAAAATATCTAGACTATGCTGCTGTCCAGATCTATTCCGAAATTTGCTAAATTGAAGCAGGCATGGGAGGCTGACCTCGGGGCTAAAATATCGGAGGAACGCTGGGCACATGTGTGAGCGCATACACCGGGTGTCCTTCAACTCCTGTTTCAAACCGATTCAGTTTAAAGTACGGCATAGGTTCCACGACACCCCGAACAGATTGCACCACATGTCCAGTGACCACCCCTCTAGCTGCCCTAGATGCGGTCAGGACACCGCTGATTACATTCACATGATTTGGTCCTGTCCCCGCCTCTCACAGTTCTGAGATGCAGTGTGCTCGACAGTATCGGCTATGCTCGATCACCCCATCAACCCCTCCCCAGCGGGATGCCTTTTCCATGACTTCTCAGGCCTTTCCCGGAACTCCAAAAAACTAGCTGGCCTCTGCACGCTTCTTTCAGTACGATCCATCCTACTATGCTGGCTTCGCCCCACACCTCCCACCCATGCCCAATGGCTAAGGGCGATTACATGGGCCTCGGATTCTGAGGAAACCTGGTTTTACCTACAGCCCGCTCACTCTAGGCCCAGAAATATCTGGCTCAAATTCCGATCTTACATGTCTGACCTGAATACGACACCTGATGCAGCTTCCCCAGCTGCTCCCCCCCTGCCAGCTCGGGTCCCCACCCCTACCATAGCTCTCGTTTATCTAGCATATGTCACAGTAATACTTAATGGTTATAATTGTATGTGAAGCAAACTTGTATGCCTAAATTGTGTACATCTGTATTCGTATTATACTTGCCTGCTGTTGTTCGCCTATGTTATGCTGCCACGCTGAATAAATAAAAGTTTTTAAAAAAAAGTTTATGGTTTGGTTTTTACAATCCTTAGAAACCTCGCATAGCCACTAGTATCAAAATCGAATGTTGTCCTGAATACATATTTATACATTTGTAACCTCTACAAAAATCACACACAAGGATTCCATATTTTATGTAGCATCTGTTCATCAAAATCCCACAGCTGTGAGATCTTGTTTCGCCTTTCTGCAGCATTTTGTCCATTTCTCCATGAAAACATTTTTCAAATGTTCTCCAAATTTCCACAAATATGTGTGTTTATCATAGGTGTGTGTGTGCAAAGTTTAACAATTCTAGCATACATACAGTTCCCATAAAATCACATATATCGCCATTCCTGTTCAGAATAGGCTACACAGTTCCACCACATTTTGAAATGTAGTGCCAAAACTTAGACTAACAAATCTGCCCTTTTTATATTTTTCAACATTTCTGATAAGTTATGAGTCTCTAAAAATTGTTCATTAAATGTTCTTAGCAGCAAATGGCCCGCCTTTTGTCTCTCTCTGGAGCTCAAGGAGTAGCCCCCATCTTTGGGAACCTTCTGCAAGCCAAGTTTACGACCTCTTCACACGTCCATTTCCTGGCCTGGAGAATCTGCCATCGTTCAGCTTCTGGCTGCAGACAAAAGTCTGTCCTACCCCACAATTATCATATGTCAGTGAGTATCTGCTGAGAGGAATGCCCTCCCCTTGGGGGAAACCCATTTTTCCACTTCTTGCAGACCCAGCCAGGCTAATTTATTTTTAATTTCTTGACTTAAAATGCAGCAGAAAACAAACTTGTTGCATCAAATGACAGATAAATTACTTTCTTAGATTTAAACCCGTGGGATCAAAAACAACTGAAGTCTGTGTTTCTTTCAGCAACAATCCTTTTATATTTGCTAATCCGGCAATCCAGTTTTGCTGAGGAGGTTTTGTTCTTAACATTTCAGGACTCTGTACATTCACAGTGCTTTCTTAGGTTAACTGGATTTTAGTGCCAAGCAAGATTTTGGAGTGCTGAGAAGTGTTGTGTACAGGCATTTTGGAGTTTTAGCAGCAAAGTAAATGTCATTTACAGGCAAATTCTGTTTCACTTGCAAAGCGCTGCTGCTCCCCCTGCACTCTAGGTTTGTCATGGAGCCCACTGGCCCTTTTTCTGTAGTGTGTGCTCTTTTCCACCACACATGCACCATGGGTGGTAGGTTGTGCAGCCATCTTTTTGTGTGTTGAAAAACGCGGTTTTGGAGGTTTTGGTGCGCACAAACGTTTTGCTGCCATTTTTTCTGTTTCTTGCACCATAGATAGAGCGATGACGAATAGTATAGCATAGTGGGTCAATGCATCCCACAATGGGTGTGGAAGGGGAAGGATTAGATCAGATACTTTAGGGCCAGAATTTACTCTGAGAGAACCAGTGCCATACCTATTGAAGGTATTAAAAGGTACCCTATAGACTGGATTGCAACTGACCTCTATGAAAACACCCCATCAAGAGCCCCTCAAAGAGTCCAAACAATCTGGTTGCTAGTAAAGGTTGAAAAGAATCCATGTGTAGCTATCAATCCCATCCCCTCTTTAAGGTACATGTCTAAGAAAGGAGGTTTGGTAGTCCCACACTTGCAATTATATTTTCTTGCAGCCAGCTAGAACAAGCATTGGCAGTGCCAACAGTTTTGGCTTTAGTGTAGGCATGGGTAAGGCAGTCACCAGGCACTGCTGTAGTGGGATTAACTGGGCATCGATGGTAGCAGCTGCAAAACGGTGAACATACCAAGGCATACAATGAGTGTCTGGCAAATGCCATACAAGCCAAGACTGTTAGCTCTGCCAATAACAGGACTTCAGTGAATGACACGCATAGCGTTTATAAATCGGGTAATTAAAGGCAGACCTGGTTGACATTTGTATTACACCAATAGCATGTTTACAGCTTCAATTAGGTCATTAACTCTCAGGAGACTGCTTCGGAAAAAACACTGGCAGGCCCTTTGCACACACAGTTTGGCAGGAAAGGCTTAATAAAGCTAGCTAAATTGGAAGGTAGATTTATCAGGAGAAAAAAAAAATAAGCTAGCTCAAAGAGATCCCAGGAAAATGTGTTTTGAGAGAGGACGGGCAGGAAGTGGGTGGTAATGGCCATGCACAAAAGGTAGGCAAGCCCATAAACCCCGATTTCCTGGGCCAAATGCATATCAATACAAAAAAGAAATTAGTCAAATGAAATCAAACCAAAATGATCAATTTATATCATTTTAATAATTCAATGTGGTAGCATGATGCTGGCTTTGACACGTCCAAGTTAAAACAACAAATGAAATACATCAACCTATAAATCACAAAACTACAGGACACAATGAAAAACCGGAGAGTGCAAAGAAATGTAGACGTGTGTTAAGGACAGGGAGCGAAAAGCAAACCACTGGTTGACAGCAACGGGATATGGTCCTCTGGTTTGATGTGGAATTTATTACATCAAATTAGATTGTGATTCAAGAGGGTTATCTCCACCGGAACCAGACTGAACAGGAAAGGAAGCTGCTGTTTGAGTTTTCTATTTGGATTTTTGCTTTTCACGCCCTGTCCTCAACACATTTCTACTTTTCTTTGCACTCTCCCGTCAGAGATGTGGCGGAAGTGGTGCAAAAGTGGTGTTTCACAGTGTGAACGGAGGACCCTGGCGTTTTGGACTTGGCTGTGGACTTTGTTTCTGAGGCGTGCTTCAACCCCTGGAACCTATGGTGCATTCTGCACCCTACAGCTGGTCCCCTTAAGAGGAGCCGACCCGGAAAAAACACCTCCACATCACTTTAAAACCAGCCAATCCGCGTAAGCGGAGCAGAAGAGGTGCGAAAGTGGGGTTTCATCGGTTTTGGCGGCGTTGGCTGGGATGGCACCTCCCCCCTGCTCCAGGCGGCTCGCCTCCAGTGAAGACCTCTCCGCTGGAAGAAACCACAATACCGCCGAAGGCGATCCATGCGGAGAAGCCTGAGCAATTCAAGCTTCAACTGCTGGAAGCCAGGACCCGACTCCAGGTGAGGCAATGGTTCAACTCCCTCCCCTCCCTGTACCATGCGACATTCGCAACTACTGTCACCGGGCCGGGATACGGCCAAAAGATTAAAGCAATCTCACCTCCCTTTCCGGTGTGACCAGACTATGTCAATCTCTTGTATGATGGGGTCGAGATATTGGATGAACTCTCTTGTACTCCCCTCCCTCTATCTCCAATCATGGCCCCCTCTTCCCGACTGCGGGGCCGGCCTCCTCAGCTAAAGATCTGGCGGCCGAATATCTCTGGAACCACCCGACGGGTGAAAATGGGGGAGCTGACTTGTCTACGCTAACTGTCCCACCCCTCAAGGTAGTGGATCCCCTCCCCATAGATGTGGAGTGGTCAGGAGAGGTCCCTCCCGACCTCTTGCCGGTACTGGAACTTCAACAGCCGGAGGGGCCAGACTGCTGCTCACCTACACCCCCGAATGCCCGGCCCAAAAAGGACCCTGATGACAGCGCGCCCCCAACTGCCCCTGCACAGCAAAATGTGGACCAGAGTGTTTCGCCGTGCCCCTTCTAGGGGCAGGAGGTTAGTATTTCCTCACTGTGTCCCCCGCAGTTGCAGGAGGCCAGTAAGCCGAGTGGCGAGTTGAATGAGGGAGAAGAAATGAGCCATATGGATGATGTCTTTTCCCCCCTTCAGAAAATAAAAGAAGTCCAGTTAGATGGCGAGGAAGAATTTCCCCGTAGGGGTGAACTTCCGGATCTCACAGAGTCTAATCTGGGGAGAGATTACAAGGGCACTGTCGGTAGCCCGGGGGAGAATTCCTACTTACCATTACAGGAGAGATCGGTGTCGAAAGATGCTGAAGTCTTACAGAGAGCTCCTGAAAATTGTGGGACTACAATATGGCCTGAAGTAATCTTAAATGTTGAAACGACAATTAAAGGAACCCCCACACGGGAAGTAGCCAGAGAGTGGAAGAAGATTCCAACAATGTTCTCCATAACAGAGAGCCCGGAAAAATCCCGGCTGGGAGACCAGTAGGTCCAAGCAGGGGATCCTAATAACTGTGAAGACGAGGCCATCCCAAGGAAGCAGAGTGTGGCCTTAACACTGTGCCCTCCCAATAAAGACCTTCGCAAAGCTACTTTGGCGGATCAACTGATCCATGACATCTCGTCTCTAACGGGTAAAATTAAAAACCAAAAGAGAAAGCGCTTTTCCTTTGTCAAAGATAACATTGCGGCATTGGATCTAGATCGATCTACATCACTAGACAGCTACAGGGGTCTTCTGACAGGGGCATCCTATGCCCCCACCGCCCCCCCCAGACAGGAACTATGAAGGATAAACTCCACTTGGTTTTGGATTAGTACAGAATGAAGAAACCCGATTCAAAAAGTGATTGAAAACTCTAAAAAAGAAAGAACAGAGGATTTGGTGTACATACAAAACACAGTGACAGCAGCCTTAATCACTGTGGCACCTTTCCTCAAGCTTTGCAAGCATATTAATGACTCCCTTAAAGTTTATGCTATAAATTCCAAAACAAAGTATCAGGTCAACAAACTGGAGAAGACAGAAAGATCATATCAATAAGGAAGCCAAGCTTACTTGCTCTTGGCAAAATAGATTGAGTGAACTGCCACGAAGAGATTCCAAGGATAAGTCAACTTTAATGGAGGCTGTAAGAGAGGACTGCAAATGGATGTAGACTCTCCACAAAAAAGGGGTGTCCCAAGACCAATCCCATCTGGGTCCTGATGATATTTATGAGCAAACCGATAAGACATTTACCAAAGTTGGTGCAAGGAATCCGGGTCCTATTTTTCTTTTTTTTTTTGATGTTTTAGTTTGGTATCAAACTTTTCCATCATTGTGATTCGTGAAGAATATAGAAAAAGTGTGAAAGACAGTGACAAGGGGGAAAAGAGGAAGCCGAGATCTGTTGTGCTTTAGGGTTTTCTTCCATCGAGATCAAGGATGCTGGAGAGAAAGAGAACAACTGTGTATATATATTTGTTATTCTTTCCACTGAGGATAGCAGCCCATCTTTCATCTGTATTCATCTGTTGTGAGGCCATGTCAAAGTGGGAGCCAAATTGCTTGCGCTGGGATGCAAGAGAAGGACACTCCATAACCAGGTGGAATATGGTTTCTGGTATAGTTTCGATTTCACAGAAGCGGCAGTAGTTTTGTGCTTTTGAAATATGTTTTGTTGTGGCCAAATGGGAGTTTGTTGGTAGGATATTCAAACGGATTCTTAAGAATATTGATCTGATGGTTGGGTCAGGAAATGATAGCAGGTATGGCTGTGGTTCGTGTAATTTTCTGTTATCTTTGTTGCATTGCAGCGTCTGCTTGTAGGTGTTTTTCTGTTCAATGGTTTTGATCCAATCGTTCTGTAGTAATTTGGTTTTGGCGTATTGAGGACGCATGATTAAGAGTTCTTCAGATATCTGTTCCTGGTCCATTTCTTTGGTGATTGATTTTTTACATTTTTCTAGTACTGTGTTATTTAAGGTGTTTATGTTGGTTTTCAAGATTTGGATTGCAGGGGTCTTGTCGTCCGACAGTAGTTTGCGATAGATATCCAGTCGTTTCCAGCATACCATGGATCCGATGGATTGGGTTGCTAATTCGTATCGTATTCTCGGCATTGGATACGATTGAGAGAGAGTTAGAATCTTGCGCCAGAATGTTGACTCGAATTTCACCCAATTTACTTCTTCTGCATTCATCATTGTTTCAGTTCCATATGTTATTATTGGAATGTATTTTTGCCTGTAGTACGCAATTATTGGTTTAAATGAAAAATTTCCAAATTTCCTATGTAGGATGCAACACTGTTGTGCCAGTGCTTGAGCCTTCTGTTCCACTTTATCCAACCAATCTGCTTCTGTCTTTGATTGGTTGATAGTGATGCCAAGATATTTGAATGTTGTCACATTTTCCAGTCTTATTCCATTGATGTTAAAATATGGTTGTTTTGATTTTGGTTGAGGTTTCGTCAAAAGCATAGTCTTTGTTTTTGAGATATTGATTATTAGATCATTTTGATTCATGTAGTCGCTTAGTGCTGTAAGGGAGAGTTGTAGCCCATATGGAGTTCTGTCAAGTAAGACGATGTCGTCTGCGTATGCCATGATAGGAACAGGAATTGAATTTATTTTTGGAGGATTTGTTCGATTATTTACCAAATTTTGTTCAATGTCTGATGTAAAGAGATTATAGAGAGTCGCTGCCAAGGGGCATCCTTGCTTTAGGTCGTTGGATGTAGTTATTGAATCAGTGGTCAAGCCTTGTTTTGTGAGTCTGACTTTTATTGAAGTGTCCGATTAGAGTAGTCTGATAGGTTCAAGAATGTTCGGAGGGCAGTTCCATGCTTTAAGTTTCGCCCATAGCTTTTGCCGGGGTATAGCGTCGAAGGCCATCTTCAAGTCGATAAACGCAGCGTAGATCATGGTCTTATTGTTGATCGCTTCGTATTTGATGAGATGCAATAGTAGGAGATTGATATTAGTTCCAACGTTGGGAGTGAAACCTGTTTGTCGTGTTGAAAATCGTCCGTTGGCAGTGGCCCACGCAGTGAGTTGTCTCAAGAGGGCTGTTGCAAAGAGTTTCCCCGAGTGGGTCCATGTTGGGGTGAATGCTCCGTTTAGGCTGAATTTCCTAACCTAGTGAGTCCCCCAGCAGCTTTACTGGATTTTTTGGGGTTTATTTTTTTGTCCTGCCAAGAGTGAGACTCTTTTACCCTCACTCTTGGACATGATTTGAGTGTGTTTCTTTGAATCTAGAAGTGTTTAATGGGCTATGGGGTCTTTTACTCCATAGGGCTTCATGTGTTTTGTGATGTGTGTTACACAGCACCCTCAGTGCAGTGACACAGGGGTGTCATAGTGACCCCCCAGTATAGACTCCATATCCTGGGACTGACTACTGTCTCCCAGGGTATGTAAAGTCACCATTGACTTTACTAGTCTTAAATTCTGAACAGAACCAGTACAAGCCATCATATTGTGGACGTACTGGCTGGGGCAATTCGATTGCCCCAGGGTCTGTTAGTCGAGGGGGCACGTCTCCGTCCCCCCTGATCGAGTTTTGGCTGGTGGCAGTGGATACTTTTTATATTCAACCGCAAATATTTTCTTATGGGAGTTCCCATTGTTTTAGGCTACTATCTTTATTTAATTATTTACGGTAGCCTCCAACATACCGCCGGTTTATTTAATTAATATTAATTCTCCGGTTGGTATTTTTTGCCGAAACTTGATTCTAAAATGCCTTATGTGTTCTCTTCTGTGATTCCAGCCCAAGTCGAGCCCTTTGTTCAACTTTTTGGCGGGCTTCTCCACAGAAGCCCTCCAAAGTGGTGCCACTCTGTCTGGGGTATTTAGGAGGGGTGGAGGGGAATTTAGGCACCCTGGACTGAGTTGCCTAGGCAACTCAAGTCGCACTCCATCCTGATTGGCCCAAGTGGTGAGCCGGCCGGCTCACCACTTAGCATGTTTGAGTGACAGCTAGGCTGAGTGAATGGGGGTTTGCTGCATAAAAGCAGGGCTTTGGGGACTGGAACTTCAGAAGTCGCCACAGGACCTAGGAATCAGACGAGGGAGAAGCTGAGCCGACCTGCCACGACACCACCACCGGTGGAGCCCTGCTGGACCGTCTCACCACTTTTCCCAACGACAGAGGAGATCTCCCGCCGGAGAGTCTTCTTCCTTTGACTGGTGGGGATAACCAGTTTCACCGTCTTTTCGCCTTCCCGACGTACCTTGTGTCCGCCTTGCCTGTGCCAAGCACCCCGGCAACCGGGATACTACATTTTACCACGACCGCGAAACAAAGGTACCACCTTTAACCGGAAAACTCTGCGGCTGGTTTCTGCCCTGGTAGTGCAACGACCTTAATCTTTCCTCCAAGTCGAGATCTTCTCTTCCCCTGGACGACGACGCAACTTGCACCCACTACCAGGAACAACTGCCACCGCTGGAGGATCCTTCCCACTTAAGGTACCGTGTCCCGCCTGGCTTCCCTTGCTACCGACTGTACGGGGTAGATTTAGCCCCCGGCTTTCGAACCTGGGTTAGCCTGGGACACCCTGGCTAAACTTTCCTAAGCCTCTCTAAACTCTTTTTAAACCCTCTGCTAGACTTTCTAAGCCTAGTGTAACTGTGTGATCTTGGGCGCATGTGTGCTCTCCCCTCTCTAAGAGTGGGCCCAGCCTTTGGACTTTGGCTCACCAGTGACTTTTGCTCTTCTGCCTTGCTAACAGTGTTCCTGAATCTTAGAGTGGTGTACCTTTCTATATTCTGTCTTTTTCCCTCCCTTTCTCACAAACTTATTGGAGTGCCATCTAGTTAAGCGCTCACCTCTGTATGTAAATAAGTGGTGTTTTACAGTGACTTACCTGATAAGGAAAAAGGGGTGTATATATTATAATAGTAACTGTGTTTAGAATATTTTACAATAAGAGTGCTGGAGTGTTTTCAACAGTGTGTTTTTAAATAAATAATTATATACTTTGATACCAAAGCTCTGGTCAGTGTTTGCTTGTATTGTTGTATCTGAGTGCCTATTGTGTATACTTTGCATACTGCCTAACTCTTCTTGAGGGAAGTCTGACTGCTCAGCCACAGCTACCAGGTAAATCTGGGTGGTACAGACACGCTCCCAAGTGGGTTTACTGCCAACACCTGTAGTCTTAAATCTTTTGCAGTGGTTCCTAAGGGAACTGCACAGGTTTCTGCCTAACAGTCCAGTAAGGCGATCGGGCGAAAAATCTGTGGCAGGTCACGCGGTCCTTGTTTGTGTATCGGAACTATTGTGGCCGTTCTCCAGGTAGTTGGAATTTGATTGTGTGCATTTATAATGTCAATTATCTGGGACATGAAGTTTGCCCATGCCGAGGGATCTTGTTTAAGTACAGCATTCGAGAGTCCGTCGGGGCCTGGTGCTCTTGAGGAGTTGAGTCTTTTAATCATGTATAGTAGATCTTCGTAGGAGATGGATACTGACCATTTTGGTTTGTTTTTGATTGGCTCTTCTTCAGATTGGTGTGGATGAGCGGCATAGATGGTCGAGAAATGAGTAATCCATGTCTGCTGTGGTACGTTGGCTGTTAACTTGTGTTGTTTTTGACGATTATCATTCAGTTCTCTTGTATTATTTGAGTGGTAAGTCTTCATTATTGTTTCTGCATCTGTTTGCAGCAAGATGGATTGTTGGGATTTTTTCCAATTGTTGTAGGATTGTTTCAATTTTGCAGTCTGGATAGTGTTTTCTACTGTTTTGTTTTTCTTGAGATGTCTTAGCCGTTTGGCTAGCCCCTTTTTTTTTCTCTGCTATTTCCTCGTTATAAGTGTGTAAATTAGTTCTTTGGGGACGGTTTTTGACTGTTTGATGAAAGGGGAGCAAAATCCATCCATAGTTTAGTTTTTCAAGATCTGACTTAGTTGAGGCAAGTAGTTTCATCGGAAGAAGTGATAACGCTGTTTGTGGGGTGCGTAGCCTTGAGGATGTTCCATCAAGTTCGAGTGCAGCTACTTTCAAGGGTGCGTCTTGTTTGATGGTGGAATGCGAATGGACTGTTAGCTTATTGTGGTCGCTGTTGTCACAGACTATCGTTTGAGCTGTGTCGACCGAGTCATGCAGAGTTTTTGAAAGAAATATGTAGTCAATGATTGCTACTGAAGAGCCTCTGCTCCATGTTGCCACAAAGGGGGTGGAATTGTCCTTTGCAGGATTTAGAAGGATGCGATCACGCATGATTATTTCTTTCATCCATCTTGATGCTTTAGGCGATAGCTGCTCAGGTGATCGTGGAGTACCATTTTGTGTAATTAAATTGATGTTAAGATCTCCACAAAGTATTAATTCCAGATGGTGATGGATGCCGACTAGGTTGTCGATTGTAATAGATACGCCGTCAAGAAATGCATCAGTTGTAATAGCTGCAGGGCTCCAGTAAAGATTCAATATGGCGATTCTTGTTTCATCGTTTTCTTTTTGTTGCTGGTTCGTCTCCGCTGTTATTATGGTCAGTTGAGTCCAAGGGTTGATGTTTTCGGTGGTCAGTACCTTCCATTGGGGAGTTATTTTGATTAAGGTAAGTAGACCGGATGCTGGCCTTCCTTGTTTTTTGGTTATGGCAGGATTTAGAAAGACGAGGAAGCCATCGCATGCTGGCGTTTCACTCATCCAAGTCTCTTGTACACATATAATTTGATACTTCTCAAGGTCAGTCGAGGGCTGAGTGAACAGATGAAGGTTTCCTCTTGTGTTCCATGAACAGAGTGACCATGTGATATTTGTATTAATTGGTTGTTATGAGTAGGAATAGACGGAGCTTCTTGAAGAGATGGTTTCTGTAAATGAGGATTCTAGATCGTAGATTCTTTTGAATGGTCGGTCATGTCTGTTCCATTCTTCCGCTTTTGGAGTGTAGGTCATGTTTGCATTTTTTCTTCGGTGATCGTTGGTGTGGTCGATCATGTGCTTTCTCACGGGATGTTTTCTTGTCGATGTAATGGCCCAGCAGTTGCAGCCAAGTTTAAGAAGTTGGGCACGTTTTGATACAATAAGTTCTTGATCATCTGGGTCCGAGAGTTCGGCAACAATTTTGTCTAGATGCTTGTCATCTTTGAAGCTGATTAAATCAATCTTGGTTGTTGTTATGTGTTGTCCGGGTCCTATGAGACAGGTAGCACCGAATAGCATTAATACTGAGAACCATGCGAACCCCCAACTGGCAGGTCCAAATGAATCAAAAAGATTCCATCTGGGGGTAACGAGAAAAACTACTCGATCTTCGTGGGTCCAGACAAAGTTTGTTTGTTTTACTCACTTTTTGTGCGCGCCAGACCCAGGGGTAGCAGGGCGCAGTGGCAAGTAAATGCAAAATTTACAAGGTTACATCATAGCAAAATGTACATTAGAAAATACAATAAGGTCACACAAATAATTACAAAATATACAGGTTCAAGTAGGTCAATCAGAATTACAGCTGTATAGAGTGAAGGTCTAGTGATTAATACCAGTAGGAGGTAGGTAACACCGGTCAACTGAGGACAGTCGAGGTAAGGAGTTGAATGACTTTTTTCCTGGAACAAAGGTAGGGCAGGTCCGCTCTAAGGTCTTGTGGTAGTGAGTTCCAAGTTTTAGCAGCCTTTACCGGGAAGCTAGTTCCTCCAATAGTAGTGAGTCTAAAGTTCGGTATTGTCAAGCAATTAGAATTGACAACTCTGCTGGGTCTAAGAGATGTCCTCCTGTGGAATTTGTCAGTCAGGTAACTAGGGGCAGAGTTATTACAGGCTTTGTGGGTCAGGGATAGCATCTTGAGTTTCATTTTGTTCTCCGTGGTCAGCCAGTTGTGATGGTGTCTAGCGGAAGAGATTGGGATCTTTTATTAATGCCTAGTGCTGCTCTCAGGGCATTATTTTGTAATGTTTGTAGTCTTTGGGTTATTTTTTTATTAGCTCCAGAGTTTAGAGCATTACAATAATCAATTCTGGAGAGAATTAAGGCTCTGGCCAGGATTAGGCAACTCTTATTGGAAAGGAACGGTTTACCGGCTCTTATCAGTTTGCACGTGTAGGCCGTGGAGGAGGCAAGGGATTTTAGCTGTTGATCAAGTGATAGGGTAGAATCAAGATAGAATCCCAGGGTTTTTACATCCTTGGATACTTGGATGATGTTCCTATCTATGTTGAATGAGGAGAATTCCTGTCCTAGTTTTTTGATATTGGCTTGGGTACCCAGGATAATCAACTCTGTCTTATCATAGTTTAGACAAAGGCTGTGAGTGGCCATCCATGCCTGGATGATAAGGTATACCTTGTTCACCAATTCTGTGTCTTTAGCATGATTCCCAGAAAGCGGGAGGAGGATCTGTGTATCATCTGCATAGTTAGGGTAGGTGATACCAAGATGGTCCAGATCATCAAACAGGGGCTTGGTGAAGATATTGTATAGAGTTGGGGATACACAAGAGCCCTGGGGAACACCACATAAGATAGAGGTGGGATCTGCCGCTGCTGAGGGGGAGAAGACTCATCGTTCTCTCGCTCAAGAATGACTTGATCCATCCAATGGCTTCTGAGGAGAAATGGCCGGCGGAATCCAGGTGACTGCAGAGGACTTTGTGATCCACCAGATCAAAGGCAGCTGAGAGGTCCAGGAGTAGTAGGAGTACTGTTCTCCCTTTGTGTCTCAGCTCATCAATTTGAGATTTCAAGTCAATGAGGGCAGTTTCTGTTCCGTGTAGGGGACGGAAGCCCGATTGTCTTTATCCTAATAGGTTATGTAATTCTAGGTGCTTTTGAATTTGGTTTTATGCGGCTTTGTCCAGAATCTTAAGAAGAAACGGTACCGTAGTAATAGGGCGGTAATTAGTAGGGATGAGGGGATCTAATGTCTGTTTTTTAAGGAGGGGGAGTACCCAGGACTAGTTGGCAGGGATGGTGCCTGAGGCGAAGGAGGCGTTAATCAATTTAGTGATAAAGGGAGATAATTCTCTGGCAGCGTCTTTTATCATCTGTGCCGGGCAAATGTCACCTTTACAATTTGATGGTTTAAGCGACAGGATAACTTTTTCTACTTCCAAGGTGGTCATTTTGGAGAAGTGGAAGGTATTGCTGTGCACCAGTGGGTTATTGGTGTGAGGCATTTTAGGCAAATCCTGAATTTTGAGTACTTCTTTTTTTTGCTGGATTTTATTTTGGAGTGTGATAATTTTATTTGCTAAGGCTTGCTGGATATCCGTGCACCAAGGTTTGTCCTTGGTACAGGTGTCCTGAATGGCGATGGGAGACTCGAGTTCCTTTAGAATGGAAAAAAGCTCTTTCATGCTGGAGTTAGATTTAGCTATACGGTCATCATATGAGTTACGTTTTGCCTGGCACACTTCTTTTTTGTAAAGTGAGGAGAGAGTGGATAGTTTAGCTTTGTTATCGACTGATGGGCAGCGCCTCCAGGTGGTTTCGCTCTTTCTTTTCAGAATGCGTAAATCTCTTAGCTGTGGAGTAATCATTTGTTTAGATGAGCTTTCGGTTTGCTTGGCCTAAGTTTGAGAGGAGCCACATTATCTAGGGTAGTGAGCATGATAGTATTAAATTCTTGCACTAGGATGCTAGGGTTTAGATTCGCTGATAGAGCGTTAAGGGTCGGTAATATAGCTGGGATCACTTTCTCTACAGTGATACATTATTTATTTCTGGTTAAGCAAGGTGGCGCTAGTGGGAGGGCCGTAGGGTTAGGTCTGGCAGTAGCTAGGTTAAAGGACACCACGGAATAGTCTGTCCAAGGTAAGGGCATTATAGATGAGATAGTGGCTGTGCAGTTGCAGTCAGCTATCCAATCAAGTGTTCTTCCCTTCAGGTGCGTAGGCTTGTCAACTCTTTGAGTTAGGCCAAGTGCGTGAATAGTGTTGGCTACCAATGTAGCGTTGGTATCTGTGGTGTCATGGAGACCTAAATTAAAGTCCCCAAGAAGGATTGATTGAGAACAAGGTTTGAGGTTATTTGTGAGTAAGTTATGGAGATCCTCTTCAAAGGTGCCTAGAGGGCCAGAGGGTCTATATAAAAGGTGAATGTTAAGTCTTTGATTATTATTTAGTTGAAATTTGGCAGATATGGTCTCACGAGATTGAATCGATTGGGTGGGTAATAATCTGAGTGAAAGGCTCGTTAGAGATTATAGCGATGCCGCCACCTCTAGCACCTTCTCGGTCGTGTCTAACTATCGTGTAGCCATCAGGGATAGCTAGCATGAGCGAGGGTCCTGCTGCATTGTGTAGCCAGGTCTCTGTGATAGCGAGAAAGTCAAGGTTGCCTTCTGTAATTATGTCGGCAATGTCCAGGGCATGGGCGACAAGCAAGCTCACGTTAAGGAGTGCTCCAACAATAGTTGGGGTCTTGGTGACCTCTGTGGCTTGATGGGGTAGAATAGTGGACATATTGGGCTTTTTTGACTTGTTTTTTCTGAGTTAGGCAAATATAGGAATTAGGTTGTGAAGGTTGTCTAGTATGTCGAGGTTTACAGACCTGCTTGAGGTTTGTTTTAATGTTGGTAGAGGGCAGAGATCTGCGGAGGGGTTCATGCAGTTTAGATAGTCTTGCACGGAGTCTAAGGTTTCTGCTAGGTGTATCACATGGGTGAGATATCGCGGTGGCTGTCTCAAGGGGCTCATAGCTAGAACGTAAATATTGGTCAGGAGAGTTATCGTTCAAGTGTACTGCAGACGTCAAGGGTGGCAAGGAGTTCGGTACGTTAACATCTGGCATGATGAATAAGTGTAGGATGGTCCTCAGTAGGGTTGTGTAAATGGCTGGTAGATACATAGTTGTATAGTGGTGGCCTATCTGGAATGCCACATTAGTAACCGGTACGTGTGCAGGCAATCAGTGACTCAAAGGCAGTTACTCAAATATGGCCGACTAGGTAAGTACATGTGCCGGCAGTCAATGACTCGAAGGCAGTTACTCAGATATGGCCGACTAGGTAAGTACATGTGCAGGCCGTCAATGACTCGAAGGCAGTTACTCAAATATGGCCGACTTGGTAAGTACATGTGCAAAGTAGATCTTACTCAAGAGAAAGGCAGAGATGGGTCAAAGGACGGGAACCCTAGAAAGAAATCTAAAAACCAATCAAGAAAGCGGAAAGCAAAGCATGGCTTGAGGGGTTTTTCGACGGACCATCAAAACTCCCCTTTGGGATGAAGATTCACACTTTTCTAAATGACCGAGAAGAGAAATGGTGATAGCAGTCCCGCAATTTGATTCCGAAATTCTCAATGATGGTGAGGTGGTAATTTTACATGAAAAAGAAGACCTAGAAGCATTGACCCTGGAATCAGAGGGATGCCTTAGCGATATCATCGAAATCATAGAAAGAAATAAGGATGATGAGGAGTGGAACAAACTTAGCTCGTCAGACTGGGTAGAAATTGATCGACAAATAAGAGCTAGATCATACGAGAAAAGCCCAGTCAATTCCAACTGTGAGAGACCTATGAAAACTAAGCCGTCCAACAAGAAAAAAGAGAAAGAATTGCAAGCAGAATCCAGGGACAGAAATCGCTCCTCTGCTCAATTAAAAAGCCTGAAACACAACCATTCTGAGAGAAAAGATAAGGATGAATGAAGGAAAGATAGAGAAGAGTAACCGATCAGTCCCAGGACCTAACCGTACAGTGCCGGCCTTAAGAAAACAGAGGGGAAAAAGGTGAAGTGGAGGAGATGGGGCCAAAAGTGGAATCTAGATCCAGCCATAAGTAACAAGAAAACAAGAGAATAAATGAAGAAAGTGAGAAACAACACACTCCTGAGAAGGGAGTTTTCAGAGTTCAGATGGAAAAAATAGCAAAAGACTCCAAGACTTTTCTGCGGAATCAAAGGAAAGTGATGGCTATTTTCATTCAAATCCCACTACTTGGAATTGTTACCTCTGAGGACATCTCCATTGTGGAATTTGTGATGGAATCAAGACTTGAACTGGTAATTCTACATTTAAAATCGAAACTGATCAAGGATGCAGTGATGGAAATGTCAGATAAATTAGTCTCAGTGGGCTATGAAATGACTGATTTTGATAATAGAGAAAGAACAAAGAATGCATTGATGACCAAGTAAAGAAGATCCGAGAAACAAAGAGATGGAACCTTACAGCAAAGAAAAGACGAATTAGCCCCGAAGGTGGACAGGAAAACAGCACCTACCAATACAGGGGCAGAAACCAATCTGAAGGGTTCCCGGATATACACATCTAATGCGAAAGTAAGCAGTAGAGACTCCACTAACACAGGAGGAGGGAAAGCCCAGGGAGAAACAGGTAAACTGAAGAAACTGAAATTCACTGTTTATAACTCAAAAATCTGAGGAAACCAACAGCCCCCTTAAAGATCTATGAGGGTGGAGGGCCCATTGAGTAAGTCAGGAGATAGATTTGTGAAAAAAAACAATAGACCGGAAAGAACGCAAGCCCAAGACACTCTGTGTGCCTCATGGAATACCAGAGGCTATAAGAACTTATACACAAGAGAGGACAACTTCTTGGGCCAATATGAGATCATTTGTCTACAGGAGACTTGGCTTGGGAGCAAACCGATTTGTGAGGTATATGAGGTATATGAACCCGGCGAGGAAAGGACAGAGTGGCCGTCCCAGTGCGGGCCTTCTAACCTTGCTTAAAATCAACAGTGACCTCCATGTAACATCCTGCAACATGCCAAACCCCTTTGTGAAAATCAAAAAACAAATGGAGGTTAAATTGATTTACTCCTAGTAAACACCTATTGGAGTGAAAATAATTGTCCAATGGAACAATATCACGGAAGCTATAGATGAATCCATGTTGGAGGAAAAAGACCAACTGATAATGCTGTGTGGCGACCTGAATGTTAAATTATTAAATAATGATGCAAAAGAAAAAAGATTGGAGTCCTTAAAAGGAAATGAAAAACAATGGAAAAAAGAAATGGATGTCAGAGACATGAAAATATTGAATGGTGCGACAAAAGGGCGACCTAAACGGAGCCAATACATGGTCAAATGGTTCCAGTAATGCCTGCCTGGACTACTGTTTTGTGACAGCAAATACAAAAAGATGGATTAAATCTTTCATAGTAAAGAAACAACTAGTGAGTGACTATTCACTATTAGAAATGGAGTTTGAATGGGAAAGAAAGCTGGATACTGGAAGGAAAATCATGCCCATGGTAGTTAGCTGGGGAATAAACAAACAAAAAATGAAACCCCAGGCCCTCCCTAGACAAGCTACCACCTAGTCTTCCTATGTTCTGGAGAACCCAGAGTCAGTGCAATAAACTTGGTTATTGAAAGAGTTTGAGAACCAAGCTGGGAATCAACAGAACCCTAGAGCAATAAGGAAACGTGCTTATTCTAAAGAACTTGTAGAGAGAAGAACGCGATATAGAAGGAAAATTAGGCGACTAATAAAGACGAGCAGCATTGATCAGGTGAAATCTATAAGGAAATGCAAACAATCCTATAAGAACTGGGTTACATCATCTGGAGCGAATCAATTACAAGCAGATTCAGAAAAAATGTCAGCCGCGGTCCTGGTAAATAATTCCAGAAGCCTATGGGAAAGTATTAATAATGGTGCCGATTTTCAAACTGCTGTAGCCAAAAATCAAGTCTGAGGAGTGTTGGGTGAATCACTATAGAAACCTGTTTAATAAGACCAACGATTACACAGATCCTAACGACCAATGGCTGGCCACCGCTAAAGTATGGAATCTAAGCTTCGATCGAGAGGATATCTCAATAATCATTAAAAAACTTAGTTCATACAGGGCCGCTGGCCCAGACGGTGTGACGAATGCTGAAACAAAATAATGAGGAGTGGACAGAAATAATCCAATCAATGTCTTCAGTAGTTACGTGGAAAACTATTTCCTTATTCGGGAAATGCATCTTAAATATTGTTTCAGTGCCATTTGAGATCTTGGCAGAATCAAGTAAGCAGCCGGATAAAAATCTCAACAACTGGAAAGCGGAATGTGAAAACTACTTGAAGCAAAATAACATCGAATTGTAAACATTAAAATCTAACCTGGATAAGGTCAAGTCTAGATTGAAAGAAAGACTGGGATCTTACCCTAGAACTGAAAAGTGATAAACGGTGTGTTAATATTGTATGGGAATGAATAGGCTCTGAACGTATTACCATCTTACCTTCAAACATTTCCTTTGCCATACTTCAGAGATCATCTTCTGCGATGTCGGTTGAACATTCTTCTGTCTAAAGAGGACCAGCTACAAAGGAAACAAATAATGCAAGGAGAAGCCTCCTGTAGATACTGTAAAGACCTAGACACTGTGGAAACCATCTACCACTTGCTCCTTGTTTGCCCAATGATTGGGAAAATAAGGGAAAAGTATATTGGTGACAATCTGAAAAGCTGGGAACAGTGAGATTACAGCAATTTGGGAAAGGCTGATGACGGCGGATACAATTGGCTGTACGATAGCGGCATTGAAATTCGTGGTTTTGGTGCTTAATGTCTTACACCCGACCCATGAACGGAGGTGGGTATGATCGAGGACTTAAAGGACTACTCAATCCACGTGATAGTCATTTTGAAGTGGTCACTCTGGAAAAATTGTGAATATGATCAAGATCTGTAAGAATTGTAAGGTGTCATTTTTGTTAAAGGTTTAAATGTAAATAACCAATTTAAAAAAAAAAATGTTTTGATTCTGGCGGTGGAGGCTGCTGATGGCAAGAATGTTGCAGCTGCTTGGGTGGACTCATCACCTTGTCCACCATGAGGACACCTCTGGCCCCTTTGTATGCTCTGAAACCTTGACCTTACAACTGAGGAAAAATAGCAAAATGTCTGTTATGATGATGCCTTGTAAACACTGCTACTATGTTTCTATATGAATCTTACTTGTACTAGCTGTGAGGTCATGCAGTTCCAGTCTGAACATTCTTGGAATGTTATGCTTTGGAAAACAGCAGTTGATGTTGGATGTGCTGCAGGGCTGGTTGGGGGCCTCTACTATGTGTCTTCAGCAACAAGTAATAAACTAGCATTTAATCCTACCTGGCTTGGTTTGTGTCCCAACAGTCTGGCCCCTCCAATTTTCAGAAGCAGTGTGCGTCTTTGGAAGCTGTGGAATTGCTGCACCCAGTGATTTCACTGCTGCTTTAGAGGGCTGAAGCTTTAAAAGCATTCTTCTGCTTTGGAGCCGAACAAATAGGAGCTGCCATAAGGCATGTTCAAAAGCCTTCCTTTGACATCTGAGGCAAAAGCAGACTTATGCTGCTAGGCAAACATATGCGACAGTGCTGGCTGCCATTGCTCTAATTAGACTGTCAGCTGAATCCAACATAGACTGGAGTTACCGACACTTGTCATATTGTATGATGCTAAAAAATCCATCCCTTTCCTCCCCTTCTGGGACATATTAGGCAGCCATACCCACCACCTCCCACAAAGTGTGAGTAAATGTGGCCAATACACGCATGGCATTGGTGAATTTTAATGCCATATTGCTGGATGAGAAAACCTTAGCTACTGAATCAAATTTGTTGTGGTCCCCATCAGGGGGAATTATCGGATATGCAGTTGCCCTAGATGAAGAAGTGGCAGCCTGTACCATCAGACTCCGGAGACAGATGTTTTCGATAGGAACTCCGGATCTATACTGGAAGGTTTATTTTCGAGTGAATGCTTTATTCGCCGCCAAATTGCTATCTGGACTTTTTCAATTAGCCATGATCCTGCTCTTCAAAGCAGTGTGCAAAGGAAGTACATAGTCAAGGACATCCTTGAGGTCATCTTGTTGAAGAACAGCAGCCAGCTTTACCCAACCCTGATACTAAATCACTTTATTCATGACTGACCTCTATGAGGCCTTCGCATGTGTATATGGGTCTGCTTTGGCAAAGTCCACCTCCGGAGAGGTATCCAATACACTGGTATCTCAATGAGTCAACCATATGTTGCATCCTGGACTATTCAGAAATGTAGGCCTGTGAAACATTAGGCATTCCAAATTCTAGGCCAAAAAGAGGCATGGTGTGATCAGAGACCTACTTCCTTATTAATAGTTGACAGTCTTAAAAAAGTCTGTTCTGATGACCTCCTCTTAGAAGGAGTGGTCAAAGGGGATTTGGAAAGGGGCCTACCTAGGACGAGTTTCCCTTTCCTCTCCTTCAAGGCCTTTCCCCATCAGGCTGACGGGAACTGCAGTCTTCGACCTTGTGATCGATTCCAAGGCACCAGAGGCAGATACAGTGTGGGTCTATGATAGACATCTTCGACCCACAATCCGCACACCTCTTGAAGCCACTTTTAGGATTCCACATTCGAAGAAAACACGTTAGAAAACATTAATGAACCATCCGAACCATGTATGCGAAAAAACGGAACCGAGGTAATGGGCGCAGTGCGTATGATCTATACCAACATCAAAGTCATGTGAAAGCAGATGGAGGCCGCCGAGAGACACAAGAACCATGACAGGACGATGCACAGCACCCCCTGCTATGAAAGAATTTCCGGAGCAGCTGAAGCTACATGGAATATATAAAAGATGAGAAATACGTGGAAGGACACAATCCATTAGAAACAATATTTGCACTTTGATTTTGTTCATCTGTTACATTCACCAGTACATGTTCTGGCCAAACATCCAGTTGATCTTTCATTATGGGAAAGAAAGAAGGTGGCCAGTTTAATGGCTCTATAAGACATACCACTTGACAGACGCAATATGCTTGCTCTGAATGGGTTTGACTCAAGGAAATTCTCCAGTTGGAGGAAGGAGTGGCTGGCAATACTGGGAGATCTTCACCCCAATGAGATCATCCTCGCCATGGAGGAAAAAGTAAGCAAATTGCTCATAGACCTTGCAGGTCCACACTTCACCCCATGCAATCGCACAGACCATTGGGAAGTGAGCTGTTTGCATGCAGAGAGTTCCACCTATCACCACACAGATCATAATAGGACCAGGCAAAGCACTAATCGCGTTATTCAATCCATCTGAAACAATGAGCCCTCCCACCCTGGTACCACAGCGCTCGAGCCCCAGCCAAAAGACTGCTAGCTGAAGGAAACACTATGTTTAAGCCAGTTAGAGCAGAGTGGATCCTGGAGGAACTCCCACCCACTTTCAGTCAGACCACCAAGACCACCTTCCACCGATCACCCATGTAAATTCCTCTTGGAATCGGTTCATTGTTGACAGTCGTAATGTCGCCTTTTTGCTCATAATTTTGTACACTTAATTAGCTGCTTACAACTTCTGTATTCACTTTAAAGATTTAACCTAGCCCCCAAGCCTGCTGATTATTCCTCATGTGAAATATAGCCCCAAAGCAGCGATCTTCAAACTGTGGGGCCTGTCTCCTTTACCACCACCAGCGTTCTAGATGGTGTCAGGAGAGGGTGACCATGACTCTTTAGGGAAGAGGGGTGTCTGGTTTTAATAGGAAAAAACTATTCCAACAATTGGTGGAGCCCGCTGTTAAAATAGATTTTTAGACTCTGGCCTGGGGGACAGAGTTTAAAAGGCCACCCTAGATAGAGTGAGCAGTGTGATGAATCCTACAGTCATCATTAAGCCCCAGCCGAATGTGTCCTCCCATGTGGTCAGGAAAGGCAGCCACTACCTGATCCTAATCCTGGGGGTGGTATCACGAGGGAGGAAACAGCTGTCTATGGAAGTCTTTGGCGTCTGCGTCCTGCGTCGATGACGTCGATATGCTGTCCTCGAGGGTCTCCGTCGAGCCGATGTTATAAGTAGGACGCACAACGCCCGTAGCCTCAGTTGTAGTTTTTTCCCCAGAACGTGTGGCACCAATCTTCTGCCAGTATGACTACAGAAAGCCTTGCGGAAACGAAAGCTGCAATCGCCTAAGAAATTCTGTAGAGGGGCAGGTAGGGAGGGAGAGAGAGATGTGGAATACGTCGTCGGAACATTCCATCGAAAGAACATTACCAGGTAAGAAAGTAACTTGTTCTTCGAAGGGACTGGTTCCTCCGACGTATTCCACATCTATGACAGACTCCCAAAGCAGTACCAATGTAAGGAGTTGGGAAAAGAATTTAGAATTTTAGAATGCCTAATTAAATTGCAAAATAGAGGACCGCCTTACCAAAGGCCAAATCTTGCCCATGGATAGAATCCAGAGAGTAGTGTTTTACAAAAGTATGGACAGGGGCCCATGTGGCTGCTTCACAAATGTTACGAATAGGAACATCCCTCTGCTGGGCAGTAGAGGCAGCCACACCCCTAATAGAATGGGCCCGTAAGCCTACCGGAGGGACTTTCAGAAATTGTCAATATAATTCATCTAGACAAAGTCTGTTTAGTAACAGCTTGTCCCAAACGTCTTCCAGCGTATCCTACAAAGAGCTCGTCGTCCACTGACACGGGACATATGCGAGATGTAGAAACTTAGAGCCCTCCTAGGATCCAACCTATGGAGCCTCTTACCAGGATGCGGAGGAGGATAGAACACCGGAAGAATGACCTGGCTTGAATGAAATTCCGACACAACTTTCGGAAGAAAAGAAGGACGACAACCCTGTCCTTATGGAACACTGTGAAGAGTGGCTTAACGGAAAGTGCCTGCAACTCACGCACTCTGCGAACGGAAGTGACCGCAACTGAAAATACAGTTTTCAAGGACAGTCTCAAAGGACAAGAATGTAAAGGCTCAAACGGAGCTCCCACTAGGAATTTTAGAACCAGGTTCAAATCCCAACCGGGCACCTGGAAAGGTGACGGTGGGAACACATTAGTGAGCCCTTTCAGAAACTGAGAAATCAAAGGAATTTTAAAATGAGAATACTCTTCAGACTAGCGCTTAAATATGGACAGTGCTGCCAGGTAACCTTTAATGATACCCACTTGCAGCCCCTTGTGGGCTAACGAAAGCAGAAAAGACAGAACCACAGGAATGGCACATGAAAAAGGATCCACATTCTTAACCCTGCACCAGTCGCAGAACTTTCTCCAACGGCAGCGGTACAGGGACTTCGTTGCAGGCCTTCTGGCCGAAAGCAACACTTCCATCATGTCTTCAGGGAGGTCCCAATCCTTATACCTCGATCTTTCAGAAGCCAAGCATGAAGGTTGAGGGACTTGGCCTCTGGATGGAGAACCTGACCCCCCCCCTCCCGTGAGAGCAGATCGTCTCGGTAGGGAAGAAGGCGTGGAGGGCAGATGACATGTTGAGAAGGTCCGGGTACCACGTTCTCCTGGCCCATGCCGAAGCAATGAGGCTCATTCGGGAACCGAACCTCTGTAACCTCTGCAGCACTTGCGGAATGACGGGGACTGGAGGAAACGCGTACAGCAGTGGGAAGGACCACTCAACTACGAACGCGTCCCCTAAGGCTCCTCTTGGGAGGAAATTCCTGCAAGCAGAATCTTTCGCATTTCTGGTTGACACCGGTGGCAAAGAGATCCACGTGTGGGGTCCCCCAAAGGGCGAAGATCTCCAGGAGAATCTCCTGAGCCAGCTCCCACTTGTGAGAGACCGTGCTCTGCCTGCTTAGAGCATCCGCCGCTGCGTTTTCGTCTCCGGCCAGATGAACTGCCGAGATCGAAATTTCCTGCTGGATGGCCCAGAACCAGAGCTGCATCGCCTCTCTGCACAGAGGGAGAGAGCCTGCCCCCCCTTTTTGTTGAGGTAGTGCATGGCCACTGTATTGTCCATCAGAATCAGGACATTCTTCCCCCGCACAGACGGCAGAAAAGTCTTCAGGGCTAGCCTGACGGCCCTCAGCTCCAACAGATTGATATGGAGTCTGGACTCCGACAGGGACCAACGACCGTTGACTGTCCACTCGTCGGCATGAGCTCCCCATCCCGTGAGGGATGCGTCCGTCACGATCGTCACCCCCGGCCAGGGTAGCCAAAAGGAAGCCCCCTTCATCAGATTGCCTTTGACGGCCCACCACAGAAGATCCTGGGCGACTGAGGGCCGCAACATCCTGCTGGAGGACTGTGACCATTGCATCTTGAGAGCCCACTGCAGAGATCTCATCCGCAGCCTGGCCTCTGGCACCAGGAGAATGCAGGATACCATGAGGCCGAGCAACCTCAAGAACTCAAACGCCGGGAGACTCTGGGCATGTTGAAACTTGTTCACCATCTACAGAATGTGAAGAGCCCTCACCTGTGGAGGAAAGCACAGACCCGGGGAAGTGTCGAGCACTGCTTCGATATACTGGAGCCACTGGGTAGGTGTCAAGTGGGACTTCTTTAAGTTGAGGGAGAATCCCAGCCTTTGAAGGGAGTGGCAGGTGACTGACAGATGATCCAGGATTTGCTCGGGAGAGCGCGCCCTCATCAACCAATCGTCCAGGTAGGGGTAGACGTGAATCCCCCCTTTGCTGAGAGAAGCTGCCACCACCACCATGAGCTTGGTGAAGACCCTCGGGGCAGAGGTCAATCCGAACGGCAGGACCTGAAACTGAAAGTGCGAGTCGCCAACCGCGAACCTCAGGAACTTCTTGTGCTTGGGATGAATCGGCACATGAAATTGTGCGTCCTTGAGGTCGAGAGACACCAACCAGTCCTGAAGTTGAAGGGCCTGGAGGACCTGAGAGAGAGTAACCATCTTGAACTTGTCCTTCCTGAGGAGCTTGTTCAAACCACACAAGTCCATGATGGGTCTCAATCCCCAGTTTTTTTTCGAAATCAAAAAATAAGGGGAATACCATCCCTTGTTCCTCTCCGTTACAGGCGCCTGTTCTATGGCACCTTTCTCCAGCAGGGATTTCATTTCCTGCGCAAGGAGCGGATCCGGACTTTCAAAGAGAGATTCCCTGGTTGATTGTCGGGAGGCCTCTGCCGGAAAGCAAGACAGTAGCCGTGGGCTATGTTCTCCAGAACCCACACATCTGAAGTAATGGCACGCCATTCCACAAGATGCTGTGCCAGCCTTCCCCCAACCGGCGAACCATGGGACATGGCTTCATGACTGAGCTGAAGCGGCTGTGGCAGTGCCTGAGGGCAAAGAGGCAACTGCCCGAGCGGCTTTGGCACCTCGAGTACCTTGTTTTCCACCTCTGGTACTCCTACGTTGGCCCCTTCGACTGGCCGCTCCCCTCGATCTACCAAAAGATGAGTAGTATCGAAAGGAACCTTCCCATCCAATGCTGTTCCCTACGACGAAAAGGCCGAGTCTGGCAGACTGCAACGCTCAACAACTTTGCTGCAGCCTTTGAGGTCTGCAACCTCTCAATGTTCTCGTCAGCCTTGCTGCCAAAAAGATGTACACCATCAAAGGGCATGTTGAGAAGCTGGGCTTGTACGTCAGGAGCAAATCTTGACTTCCGCAACCACGCAAATCTGCGAATCACGGTGCTCGCCGCCATGGCCCGGCTGACACAGTCTGTCACACATGGCATCCTTGCCATCCTGAATGAGGGCAAGAAAACCATCCCGTTCCTCCCCTTCGGGAATATGTTCAGCCGCCAAAGAAACACAATTCCACAGAGTGTGAGTGAAACGTACTAAGGCACACACGGAGTTGGCTGCCTGTAAAGCCATACCCCCTGAAGAAAACACTTCTTCGCCCAGCCATCAAAACGTTTGTTGTCCTTATCAGGAGGGATAGTAGGGCACAACGCCTGCTTTGCCAGGGCTTTGCCAGGGCCATAGCCGCCTGCACCACCAAACTCTCCGGAGTGGGGTGCGTGGTCAAGTAGCAGGGGTCGCTACTGGCTGGATAGTATTTTTTCAGCATCGACTTGCTCACTGCCGGGAGACTCTCCGGAGCAGTCCAAGCCGTCGCCACCCTTCTCTGTAAAGCCATATGAAATGGCAGCACCGGGTCAGTGGGTGGACCTTGGTCAAGGATATCTGACAGGTCATCCTGCAGAAAATCCACTGGTGGCACAGACCTCCCCAAATACTCCGTACAGGCGACTCATGTCGAGGGTGACGAAGATTCAGCATGCGTACCAGGCTCACGCTTGCTACGGCCTGCCAAACTCGACCCCCGGGGATGTACAGAGACCACTGGCATCCTGCAAAGACTGACGCAGGTCTTCCAACTGGCTATGACCAGATAACAGGTCATCAGGAACAATTGCTTTGATTTATGATCCGTTGGAAGAGAGTCATTTGATTCAGTGAAAGGAGCCATTGAATGGAAAAAACGTTGGATGATACATTGGGTGGAACTTTGCTACTATATACAGAACTTTCTTGAAATTTAACTTTGTTCTGAATATTCCTGAATGTATCCAGGGGAAAGGAACCCAACCCTGGACAAAGGATTATTGGTTATACATTTTGAGTTCAACATTTTATGTTATTTTGTGGGATTAAAAAAAAGCCTTGTATTATTTGTTGCATATTTAAGTGCGAGGGTCAGACACTTTTTGGACACTATGTCATTTTTCTTTAGCCTTGTTTGTTTGTTTTATTCACTTTTTATGAGCGCCAGACCCAGGGGTAGCAGGGCGCAGTGGCAAGAAAATTCAAAGCTTACAGGTTACATCAAAGCATAGCGTACAATATAAAATACAGTGATTACAAAGTATACAAAATTCGAGAAAGGTCAATCCAGTTACAGGTTACATCCTGGCAGAATGTACAGTAGAAAATACTGTGAGGTCATGGGGCACAGATACTTACAAAGTATACAAGGTTCGAGTGCGGGCAATCGGGTTGAAGGTGACAACGGTCAAGTGAGATCAGCTGAGGTTAGTCGAGGTGAGGAGTTGGATGACATTTTTTCTAAAGCGAGGGTAGGGTAACTCCACTCTCAAGTCTTGTGGTAGTGAGTTCCAGGTCTTTGCAGCCTTTACCTGAAAGCTATTACCACTGATCGTCTTAAGTCTAAAGTTCGGTATTGTCAGGCAATTGGAGTTGACAGCTCTAGTCGGTCTGAAGGATGTTCTCCTGTGGAATTTGTCAATCAGGTATTTGGGGGCAGAGTTATTGAGGGCTTTATGGGTCAGGGATAACATCTTAAGTGTTATTTTGTTCTCAGTGGTCAGCCAGTTGTGATGGCGTCTGGCGGCAGAGATGTGGGATCTTTTGTTTATGCCTAGTGCTGCTCTCAGGGCATTATTTTGTAATATTTGTAGTCTTTGCGTTATAGTTTTATTCGCTCCGGAGTAGTGAGCGTTGCAGTAGTCAATCCTAGAGAGTATTATGGCTCTAGCCAGGATTAAGCAGCTCTTGTTGGAAAGGAATGGTTTACCGGCTCTTATCAATTTGCACGTGTAAGCCGTGGAGGAGGCAAGGGATTTTAGCTGTTTGTCAAGAGATAGGGTGGAATCAAGATAGAATCCCAGGGTTTTTACGTCCTTGGAAACTTGGATGCTATTCCCATCTATGTTAAATGAGGAGAATTCCTGACCTAATTTTTTTATATTAGTTTGAGTGCCCAAGATAATCAACTCTGTCATATCATCGTTCAGACAGAGGCCATGAGTGGCCATCCAGGACTGGATGATAAGATATACCTTGTTCACCAATTCCGTGTCTTTCGCATGATCCCCAGAAAGCGGGAGGAGGATCTGTGTATCATCTGCATAATTAGTGTAGGTGATACCGAGATGGTCCAAATCATCAAACAAGGGCTTGTTTGTTAGGCAGGGGCATCCATGTTAGGTTAGGGAAAGATAGGGGTTTGTCTCGCCCCTTCTTATTTAATAAAAATGGCAACTTGTGAACAAACTATACCTATGTGTCCGTCTAACGTCTCTGACCCGTCACAGCAGGGAGAAACCTCTGTTAGTTTAGCCAAACCATTCAAGGTAGCATGAAGAGTGGCTAAGGCTAAAGCTAAGGAGAGGTGAGAGGGGTCAGGGGTCCACAATGAGTCCACATAGTGAAGTAATTAAGTAATATAAAACTATTCTATTATAAAAACACACTAGGAAAAGGACTTGGAACACGTACCATCACACAATACTTAATATGAAACATATACACAATCACAGTTAGTGAGTGCAGTATAATCAATTCACCCCCACAATACTTGAAAGGGAAGGTCATTAGTTATAGCACTAACAGTCCACAAGAATGATAACCCTATTTTATAAACTCCAGCCCTAAGTTGATTTGGGCCTTGTGCCCAAAAGTTTAAAGTTTTCAAAGAATATTAGGAATTGGGGAGAGATAGGATGGTTCCTGAGGATGCGAGGATGAGTCCAAAGGGTTGTCCAAGGAGTTTACAAGTAATTCAAATGCTTTTCTAGCTTCTGGAGAGCTTTTGCAACAAGTGTACCAAAGCCAATAGGTTATAAAAGAAATCAAAGTTCTTCACAAACTTGAAAGGGTGGCGATAGGGGTACCGGCAAGTATCATTCCAACTTACCACCCATGCTCTGACCACAAAAACCCCCACCTGTGTCGGTTTACCTGCAAACCACCACTCTGTCTGGAGGGGCACCAAGCAACCGACAGTGCTACCCAACGTCTGCAGGGGAAGGTGAATTCCAGCCTGACAAATGCAGTAGCGGCCAGCCGCGTTGTTTTCCAAAAGCAGATAAAGGAAATGTCTCATAGCATAATGACGATTAAGAGGGGTAATGTCTTGCACTTTTAGGGAGTGCATCTTCAGCGATTAGTGTGGACAATGTCGGAGTAGCTTTTCGGTTAGTGACTATTGTAACCTTGACATCTTCCTTTCTTTTCAGGTTCATCTGGTACAGTGTCTAGGAAGGACCCCAGAGAGGAAGGGACCCTTTCAAACAGGATAGTGAGCACACAGAGTAGGGGCGTGGCGCGGGCAAACCGATCACATGCAGAAGTAACTGATGCCTATTCCTTTTCTTCCTTTACAGGTGACAACAGCCGGAATGGAATCCCACGCAGGTGGAGGTAAAAACGAGATGCGAGGAACTCAGTGACAAGGGAAGCCGGCGGCTCTGGGAAACAGCAGGTAAGTCTAGAACGCCAAGCAAAGGCGCACTATGGCCATGGCCTTAAATAGGGCCACAGCCAAGATGGAACCCGAAACTTGGACTGTTCTGTGAGATCTTGGAGGACCTACACGGGGGATGGGAGTTGTAGTTCGTAAACTCTGTTTTACACAGCTCAGGAGGACAGCCGCAAAGGTTGCTGGGCACTGTAGTTTCTTTTGTAATCCAAGTGTGTGCTTACTCCCCTTGAGGCGTGCTAACCTCAAAGTCTTGCTAAAGGTGCCGGATATGTCAACTATATCTCCTTGTGCCCCCTTTCTGATGTGGTGTGTGTATGCCTTTGCAAGGCCCAACAGTATTCTCATGTGCAAACTGTATGATCCTAAATCCTGATTATGTTCTTTCATGACCATTCTTTATAATCCCAGTCCCTGTGGCACAGTTCATGAATTCTTATGCTCAATTTATAAGTTAAAGTTTTTAACTGGTTATTTCTCCTCCTGCCTTTTTGAAATATACCATGCTGTCCAGTGTTAGTAAAGTTTTTCTAAAATCCTACCAAGACTTCATAAAAACCACATCTGAGGCAGTACATAAGGACCACTTTTAGTATAAGGCTGTACCACCTGAGAATGTTTTGGTAGCATGGACAGAGCTGCCAGGCTTATTTTAGAAGGGTGAGAGGGCTGTAGCTTGGTACAAAGAAATTGTAGCATACATATGGTCCAAAGAAACACTATTGTAAAAATAACGCTTTTTATTTTAAAATAGAAGTAGGCCAAGAAACATCTTCGGTAAGTAAGTACTAGAACATCATAAACACAAACATAAAAATCAGCTCAATACCTATGATATGCAAACAGGTATAACATTATTTAGAGGCGCCAGAAGCAAGTCAATGTGAGTCAAGCCTAAGGTTATATATACATTCAGGATATTAATATACAATTCTTGGGGAATAAGACCAGGTTAGATATGCTTTTCGAATACAATCAGTATTTCAAGGGTAGTTGACCCTGTCAGTCATGCAGTGACACACAGTTATAGAAATCATTAATAAACCAACCCTGTTGCAAGTATACACCTTGTAACAGATATTACTTTGTAGAACACAGTTCAGAGCTAGTAATGTAACTCATACTTTCTGGAGGGGCCTTGAGCTACTCAATGCTGAATATAAACATGCACTAAATATTTTAGAATGCACTAAGCTATTCAGGGAATGCAAAACCCAATTACACTTTAAGAAAGACAATGTATTTCAATGTTCGTATTTGACCATATGACCATTTTAAAAATGCTCTAAGCAGGTCAGGGAACGCACAACCCAGTGTTGCAAGTTTAGAAGATCAGCATCTATTCGAGGCAAGTAAAACCATATACTTTAATGTTATTCAAAGTAGGTAAACCCTTTTGGCAAGCTATTACACTCATTCAGTTTAGAATGAAAAAACAGTACCAATATGTATAACTTTTCAGAAGGGAGAAACATTGATAGCTAGTAAAGCAACCTATACACTTTTTAGAGGGGCAGAATATAACTCAAAGGTAAGCATAAACTTAGTGACACATTGTAACCTTTTAGTTCGCAGATATTCAGTTACCACATAACTTCTTTAGCAAGTAAGTACTTTTACACTGGTAATACTTTCAAGACAGAATCCTTATGTTATAAAGTCCTTCACTAGTCTACAGCAAGAGTTTTCTCCGAGTCAGAAGAGGGACCCTAGTGGTATATGTGCCAGCTGTAGGCAGGTCAGGATAGGGTTCAGTTGCAGGAAAGTCAAAGGTACAGAGGATATCTTCTTTAACAAGTATTAGCTTCAGAGTTTGTTAAAACGTTCAGGGACTTCACAGAAGACTCCTTTTATGTGTTCCAGCAGTAGACCTGGCCAAGTGGTATGGGCAAACTCCCAATCACAGAAATCACCCACTCAGCCTCACAGGATGCACACCAGTAAGGTGTAAGGTAAGGTAACTATTACCCAAGCCCACACAGTACCTTACGAGAAACGAAGATATTCCGAGTGGCTGCCTTAAGGATGCAGCAGCACAGCACCCAGTCCCTGGATTCTTTTGTCTGGAGATGAAATAACTGGACACTAGATGGGAACTTGCAGCAGCAGTCATCAGAGGAGCCGTCCAGCAAAGGTTTCTTCATGGAATCTCGTGTCTCTTCACTCTCTCGGTCCTGCACTCTGGTGAGGGGACTTCAGGGATTTGAATCATGTCTCTGGAGATCTAGCAGGAGTCCACCAATGGTTTGGATGGATTTGGACTTCGGGAGTCCATGCACTGCAGTCAGGCTCGAGGTCCCAAGGTATTGGCAGTTTGCCGCCCAGCAATGTCGCAGAACGTTGTGGAAGGGCTCAAAATGGAGGTGTTCTTGAGACTAGTGGATCCCACCAGCTTCTGGGTAGGAGTCGTTGCATACGGGACCCCCAGGTTGATTGGAAGGAAGGGTTGCATCTGGCTTTGGCTGCACAGCAGGCTCTCCGGTCGCTGGAAATCTCTACAGACGGCTTTTCTTCATATTCTACTTCGGATTCAGCTCTAGTGGTTAACTTGTCAGCAGCTTAAAGGATCAGAGTATTCATCAGGAACCACAGCACAACTTCTGCAAACTCACCCAGCAGTTTACAGAAAGGGGCATTCTGGCTGAACAATCAAGACAGTCAGCTCCACGTTGGGAACTGGTTCCATTTAGGCAAGGTGAAAGACAAAGGGCTGCAGAGTTTTGGACTCCTCCCTTGCTTCCTGCCTTCTCAGGAACATTGGAGCCTAGGCGGGGAATGCAAAGGATTCCCGCCGAAGACAAAACGTCTACTGAGGTCGTTCCCACATAGAATGGCAGGGGAAGGCCTCAGAAACAACAAGGAAAAAATTGTGAAAAAGAAGAATCCACCATTGGAGCAGAATGGTGGCCCTTCTGTGCATTACCGAGGCTGATCGAACAGCCTGCCTGTAATAAGCATAAAAAGTCAGTATGGTAAAACCACTGCCACCAGCCATTCAAGTAAACCTGCAATTGTAACAAAAATGTTACAGGTGTTAAGGAAATGTATCATTGTTATGCTTCATTCCCCTCTCCTAGTGAGACCCCCAGCACTTTTGCTGGCCTTCTGGACCTTTCCCTTTAATCCTGAATGAGTGGAACATGTTTCCACTCATTCTTATGTGCTCTGCCTTTTGGAACTCTATTCCTTGTAATCTACCTTTACTATGGAGTCTATTTTTCTCCATAAATTCTTAAAGGCATCTGTATTTTGCCACTGCAGCACACAGCTCTTTATGGGCAGTGTTGCTGGGGACCCTTAAGGTCCTCTTTTGAGACTCTTTATCCTGGAGTAACTACCGGATACTTAATATCTCTCCTAAAAAACGTATAGTCGAAGAGATTGGCAAACACCACCTTATGTGCAGTGCCAAAGGGACACTTAGTATCCCCCATCTCTCTGCTCCTGTGACTTTCTAGTCACATACACAACCTCCTAGTTATGGCTCGTGGCAGTGAACGTGTTCTACCAACTATCGCATCATTTCTGTACCACAGGCTATGTCCAAAGCCTCGGTAGTGCAAAATAGGGGCAAACAAAGTACCACCTTGGCACATCCCCTATTTCTTCACCATTACTAGAGTGGTTGTCCTTTGTTAGCCCTTCGTCTATCATTCTGGGACGGGGGAGATCAGTGTGTGTATTTTGTCTCTGGTGGGTACCATCGGGTGTTCCTGCCTAGACTCCAGAGTGTCTAGGCAGGCAGCAAGTGGGGGTTCCAACTCACTGTCCTTCGTCTGCCAGAGTGCATGAATAGAGCCAGCTTCCTCTGGGGTTCTGGCTGTTTTGATTGAGCAGCCCTTTCTCTAAATTGCTGAGAGAGATTTCAGAGGAGTGTGTGTTGGAACTGTATAAAAGGAGAGGCTCCTGGAGTGAAAAGCAAGGCGTCCACTGTAAAGCTGAAGTAGTAAAAAAAAAAAGACAACCAGGGACGATTGCAGATCCTTTGCAACACTACTGTCCTGACCCGGTTTTCTTTGAGACAGAGGAGTTTCGAAGAGGATGCCTCCTTCCCTTTGGCTGGTGGGACCAACCAGTCCCAAGACGAACTTTGATTTGAGCCATCTCCCGAGGTCCTGTGAGTTTCCAGAACTTGCGGAACCCCAAAACCAGGAAACCTGCTGCCCATTTCGAATGCATCATCGTAGAGAGGCCCAATCCATTAAAATCTTTGTTGAGCCTTCAAGGACACTCCAGAGATCTGATCCAACTCGCCCAGAACCCCTCATCAGAGTGCGGGACTGCAGGAAGTGAAGATTGACCAGCCGATCCACATCCTTTGTTGGTGCTGCAGAAAAGGCGCCAAAAGCACAGAGTGAACCAAGAAGTTTTTAAAGCCGTGCCCCAGGTCCTCCATCGAGACTACTCCTGAGAGATCCCGTCCATTGTCCTGCCTTCAGTCATCAAACCAAGGAATCTGTAGGTTGGGTCCAGAGCTGCAACATCGCGGAGCATCCAGTAAACATTTTCTTCTAACCAAAGGTTCTGTGGGGAAAAAGGTATTGCTTACCTGTTTCCAGAAAGTCGCTCCAGAGCATTGGAGTGCATGTAGAGGTGTCCAGGGCAACCTCCTCTTACCTCCGACTCAAGCCGCCACTTGTGTCCCTTTAGAGAGTCCTTTAACAGGGTCTCCAATGTTGGTCAAGTCTTCTTGTATCTTCCTACCTTCCTACCCAAGGACTAGAAAGAAGCCACAGGAACTTGTGATTTCTTCTGCTTTGTAAGACTTTAAGCCACTACGAACTGCCTTTTAGCTAGGGTTGTGTTCGGAAGCTCTACTAGGATAACACTAGCCAACATTCTCCTGTAAGAATTGTATGTGCTCAGCAAATACCAACTAAGAAGTGACCCTTTGAAAGTATATAAAAGTATATCTATGCATGACTGTTTGCAGTGCTAAGTATTTAACAGTAACCTATCTAAATATAATATATATATATTTTAATATACATCTATGTGTGTTTCTTTGATGTGCTTTACTTACTGGGTTCAGTGTACTTACCTACAGCTCACATGTTCCTCTTAAGATAAGCCTGACTGCTCTGCCACTCTAACAAGGTCCTGAGTTAGTACAAACTGATACTAAGGGTTGGGGATCTACAAACCTCTGGGATAGCTTACTAAAATCTTACCACCAAGTAAGACTTTAGGAAAACCCCCCTAACAACATTTAAGTGATAAAGTGGATACATGGTATCCCCCCAGCACTCCACATAGGCTGGGGTGTGTTGGCTCACTATATAAAACGTAAAGTGGATGGAAATTCCTCTTTACCCCTTGGGAACAGTAGTACACCCAAGTACATTAAAGAGAAATTAACAGGGAAGCCCAAAGGGGCAACCCAGCCAAAGCCCAAAAGTTATAGGAAACTATAACTCCAATCACACACTATGGAGAGACATAAAAAGGTCACCCATAAAAAAGAGTACAAGACTAGGTTGAGAGGGGAAAACAGATTCCACTTCACCTAGGGACAAGGCAAATGATAAACAAGTCCAAGCAAAATGTTTTGAGGTTGGCACAGGTCAGGAAGATTTATTACCGAAAAGAAAATATTACCCAACATCCAGATGGCAGCTTCAGATCCCATTGCTGCCCGTTTACCTGCAGAGTGCCAAATGGCTCAATGCTCTTCACTGTAAACCTATAAATGGATCCGCTGCATCACTCCTTTAAGACCCAGACATCTTGCTATGCATAGTTCACCCAATTGTACTTTTATGTAAACTGCTCCCAAGACATTACTTGCCTCCGGAAGTGCCTTGTCACCATTTAAACGTGGATGACAAACACACACCTAAAAATCAACACCAAATTGGTACTCTCCAGCCACCCCTCCAAACAGCAAATCGTCCAAGGATGGCTAAACATCATCCACCGGGACAGATTCACACTTCAACTTGTCCCATCAGCCAAATCCCTTGGATGCATCTTTGACAGCAATATCTCCTTTCAGTAGCACATCAGCAAGAAAGCCCAGAGCTTTTGGTACCAGAACATGTTGCATTGCAAGATTATGCCCTTCTACCTCCGAAGAACTGGCTAAGGAGTCTATCATAGCGCAGCCCATCTTCTCAGTGGTTCTAAAGAATTTGACCACATCATCCCCATCTTGCCAGACCTTCACTGGCTTCCTTATCCCCGTCAGTATCCTTTTCAAGATTGACTGCATCACCTACAAGGCAACCACGTCCCAGAGGTCCACCTACTTTGTGAACAAATGGAAACTAAAGGCGCTCACAGGAAAAATACCAGGATACACTCCTTCTCCTGCTAGACCCCTGAATACTGGAACACCACCCAGGTGACAATTAGGACTGCATCAACTATACTACGGTACCCAGTCATTTTACCGTTTTTCTTTTTACCAAGGTAAATTTCACCGAATAAATTGCGAAATTGAATAACTTGTTCTTCAGTGAATTCCTAAGTGCAACTTGGGTATCTCTGTCCATGGTACCACCACCGCTCTGAAACATTGTAAACTCTTTACAGCACTTGATTGGTATTGAGCTAGGTTTTGTGAGAAACCTGAAGGTGTCTTACCCACTAGTCCCCAGGGATGTGTCATCCAGGTAGCAGCCATCGCTTTTGGATCTAGTTCCTGGGGTGGACCAGTGCGGAAGGATCACCTGGGTGAGGGGTCTTCGGGGAGTGGGACACCAGAAGGCGAGATGTAGTATCCCCTTCCCTGTAATACATTTACTCCATCCTACCAGGTAGGATCCTTAGGAACTCAACCCCCCTACCCTACTTTCGCGACACAAACACTTTCTCACGGACAGCTCATTATAAGAGAAAACGGACTAACACCCGAGCCGTATCCCTGACATGTCCCAATACAATGGTCAGGCAGGGTCAGGCAATTACTGACCATCGTGCAGGCCTGACTCCCATTACACTTCAGCACACAGCTAAAAGGCAGAGCACACTCTGAGCAAGGCAAAACACACAAGTAAACAGCAGTTCCAAATGGCAGTTTAACACAAGGAGAAAGACGGTGAAACAGAAGGGTATCACAAGGAGGGAAGTGCCCTTGACCTTTTCAACAAGGAACTGTTACTTTCACGAGACCTCAAAAATAGAAACCGTAGGACCAGGAAACCAGGCGGAAGAATCCTGCATTGTTTGTCAGAGGTACGGGGATCTCCTGCGTCGATAATCAAGGCAGGGAGAATCGCCTGCTGCTGTGGTACTGTCCTTGTCTACCACAACAAAGCAGCGCCAGTGAAATCAACAAAGCCGATGAGTGAGGGAGTCTGATACCAGACCGGTCCGTCATGAAGCTAAGGTTGCAAGCAGCAACATTGTATGATGAGCGCTGAAACTAACAGTATATGAAATGCATGCGATAACCAACACGAGTGAAATTTAACAACAGATGAGTGTTTGAACTTTGAAACCAAGTTACAATACCTTTGACAGAGTGGTCCGGTACCACATGCATGCTCATTCAAATGTGTCTGTAAGGTATCCAACTGAGAGGTGGCAAAAGTGAAAGAGTGGCAAAGGATTGTGAATCGAAGTGGTCCTGCAACGGGTAAAGCAAAATCCTGTGCACAATTGAAAGTCTTTGATATTGATACTGCCAAGAAAGTTTATGACAAAGTAGATCAAAGTTGGTCCGAGCCCGAACAAGGGAGAGCAATTAAAAGCTTTGGGTTAAAGAAAGTTTGTGTTAAAGTGAATTAACAATGGTCCAAGCCCACTCCCACCACCCGTGCAAACACCTCAATCATAGAGGGAACTAATTTCCCCACTTTGAACACAGCACAACAAGAGTTACTGGAGAGGGATATCAAGGTGGGAACCAACACAATTGCCCCACACCTACTGCAAATGTACCAATATGCAAAGACACGGGGCATCCCATCTCCAGATTTGAGAGAAGCCACAGCAATAGTATTACCCAAACCGGACAAACCCCCTGAAAACTGCAGCTTATACAGACCAATTTCACTTATAAACAGCAAAACCAAAATACTAGCAAAGATACTGGTAGACCGACTGCAGCAGGTTATCCCCTCCATAGTCCACCCTGACCAATGCGGCTTCATGACCCAGAGATCGACACACATGAACCTTTATAGACTGCATTCAGCTCAGAGCAGACAGCATACACGGCCCACTAGCCTTATTAGCAATAGACTTCGAAAAGGCCTCTGACTCGGTGCAATGGGAGGCTATCTGGGACATAATGAGGCACATGGGCATTGGTGCGAACTTTATGAGCTGGGTGCAACTACTATACAAATGCCCCATTGTCAGAACCAAGGTCAATGGCTGGCAATCGGACCCCTTCAGTCTGGGCAGAGGCACAAGACAGGGCGGCCCCATGTCGGCCATGATCTTCGCAATCGCCATTGAACCTCTGGCCATTCTCCTACGAAACACACCACTGTTGGGGGGATTCCGCTGGTCGGAGACATGGGAGGTCAGAGTTTCACTCTACGCGGATGACCTACTCATCTACTTGAAAGACCCATGTAACTCCTGCCACAGGGTCACACAAATGCTGAAGCGATAGGGAGCCTTCAGTGGTCTGCGCGTGAACTGGCTGAAATCCATCTCTTTTCCCATAGGCAGCATGGCAGCCACAGAACCCGCAGACTTCCCCAACCAAATTCTAACAGAACAATTCAAATACCTCGGTGTAACAATCACAAAGCACCTCACAGACTACACAGCATTGAATCTCCACCCAATCGTGACAAGATTCGCAGAGGATACTCGCCACTGGATCTCTCTGCCACTGACACATTTGGGCAGAGCCGCTCTGTTAAAAATGATTGCCCTCCCCAAGTTTCTGTACATCCTGCAAAATGCACCGCTGCACATCCCACATCATGAATTTCTCAAAGTTGATTGCATCCTTCGGAAATTACTTTGGTGCGGCGGCCACCCACGGATAGCTCTCTCCACACTCCAGAGGTCCATCTGGGAAGGTGGGATTGGGCTGCCCAGGCAGCAAACTTACTACTGGGCCAGCCAGATGGCTGTGGTGAATGACATGCTCCATGAAGATAGGAACCTGCCGCACATCAGACAGATCAATACTAACAGCATAACACCACCCCTGAAACTCCTGTACTGCGGCCTGGGTCGCACACCAAACCCCGACATGGAAACACATATCAGGCGAATCTGGGCGGAAGCACATCGACACGTGGGGTGGGACACGAAACTAACACTGGCCCAATCCCTGTGGATTAACAGCCTTCTCCCCGAAATACAAAAGCTGCCCAAATGGCCCGCCTGGACCCAGCTTGGTATCACCAAAGTCGGATGACAAACTGGCCCCGTTTGAAACACTTTGCTCTGAATTCGCCCTCCCAGTTGCCGAGAGATACCATTAGACCCAACTGAAACATGCACTGCATACCCACCGGCAGATTATCAGAGACATACCAGAATGCACCCTGCAACATAGTCCAGGACCAAATTAAACAAAAAATCACTTATGTACAGCGTGATCGCATCCTTCGCCACGCCTGAACTGATCAGCCTGAAAGCCAAATGGGAACAGGATGTTGGACCACTACAGCCAAAGGACTGGACAGAGGGGCTGATGTACCCCCGGGAAGTAACCATTTCGTCAAAGTGCCGTCTGGTCCAACTGAAGATCCTGCACCGCACATACTATCCAAGGGTGGCACTCTTCCGATGGGGTAGAGCCTCAGACCCGAGATACCTACGCTGCAAACGCGAGGAAGGAACTTTCTTCCATATCATATGGGAAGGCGACAAGATACAGCAAGTATGGCGGAAATGCTGTGACAAACTGTCCAGAGTCTTGGGTAAAGCAATACACAGGGGAATAAAACAGTTCATACTAGGGATTTCCGATGAATGTGATCTGTCCCGATATGAAAAACTGCTCTGGTCAACCGCTACAGCAGTACTCAGAAGGAATATCGCGCAGCTATGGAGATCGGAGAGCACACCTAGCTACGACCAATGGGTCACAGACGTGGACATTTGTGCAATAATAGAACGCAGGGTGTATGCGGCAAGGGGATGCCCACAAAAAGCGAGCAAAATATGGCAGAGATGCACAAGCAATATGTACTAGATGGGTTGGGCGGCGCTGGGCTAGCGGGCCCGATACAATACGAACATTTGTTCCATGTGATCCCTCACTAAAGACTTGATAGTCCGAGGGGCTACAGCCCCATCCCCCTTTTCTTTCCCCCCCTTGTTGTCCCCCCCAATGTCTCTTTTCCCTCCCTGCAATGCAAAGTGTTATTTGTAATGTTGATGCATGTTAAAAATCAAATACATTTTCTGATTTAAAAAAACAATGGTCTGAGCCCAGAGGAGGGAGACTGAACATTGTGTTAAACCGGATCTGAGCCTGGCTGAGAGGGATCCGGGGTAAACCGAGAATCATCCGAGAAATTGGATACGTGAAAATCCTACGAGCATTGTGTTAAAGGGGATCTGAGCCTGGCTGAGAGGGATCCGGGGTAAACCGAGAATCATCCGAGAAATTGGATACGTGAAAATCCTACGAGCATTGTGTTAAAGGGGATCAGAGCCCGGCTGAGGGGGATCTGAGGTGAATAGTGAATCAGCTGAGAAATTGAGTATGTGTGAAATCCTAAGTGGAAAATAATTTGTTTGTCGCATCAGGCCCTCTGAAAGAAGAGACTTTGAAAGGCAGAGAGACTTGGGCACGATAAGCCCTGATGCTAATGTTTGAACTGCACCCTTGTGCTAGAGAAGCCATAGACTGTGCTCAGCTGAAGTGTGCCACCTTGTCCCGTGCTGAAAATGTGGGGAAGGGAGGCCAACGTCCTGAATACAATGACATATCATTTCTTGAACACTCATTGTTTCCCTCACTGTTTGCATTTAGTGGTAAGGATTGGCAATAGTTTTTTTTAGTATAAGCCCTTTTGTTTTGACAAGAAACCACTAGGACTGCATTATTATTTGATGGTCATAGCTTGCTCCCATCTTTAGATTTAGGATTACATAGGCGTTTTTCAAACCCTTTTTGAAGTTCAATAAACATCCTTGAACTGTGGTCTCTTGTGTCCATCTTACTGTTGATACCATGCCTTCCTTACAGTTTGTACTCGTTTATAAAACTAACACATGTACCCAGCTCTTAAGGCATGCTCATCAGGTTTCCATGTGTAATTTATGATTTTAGCCCACATGGCCTCATTGTGCTCTTGCACAATTAATGTGGTCCAAGCCCATGTGCAAAAGTGTTGGGATTTTGCTGAGATAAAATGCTCATTCGGAAACGTTTGGAGAATTTAAACAGTGGAACATCTAATATAAAGACTACAGCAATATACATTTGAGCACAAATCTAAAATAACGTGTGCCTGACAGCCATATGGCTGGAGGAAAATAGCTTTTGACATTGAAACCATTACTTTGCAAGAATATATTTGTACATGGAGCTTAAAATAATTCTTTAACTAATGTATAGATGAAACACACATTCAGGTCCAGTGTCAAGTTAAGTTCGAAAACTATTCGTAAACAACACTGGTGGCTTATGAACTGTGACCCCGAGACTTCTTAAGAATCTGGTTCCAGTGTGCAAGGCTAAAATACATAGAAGAAATGCTACATGGAATCACAGATTTTTCACAAATGAGTCTAACTGTAGAATCATTCATGTGGTAAAGTCATGGAATAAATGATCCATAGAGGCTTGGTAAACTCAAACATAGGATTATAAACCTTTTAACTGGGAATATGTGGCATACATCACTTAATGTATTTCTGATACTTGGATGTGCTTGGATGCACATGCTATGCATATAGTTCGACATCTAGTGGAAGTCGCGGAGTATTGGATCTTGTTTTTGAAGTTCGATAAGGGACATCGACTGGGCGTAACTAACACTATCGCTAATGTGACGTATACTGTATCCATGAGTCTTCACGTGTTGAGGCCCCTCTAATTATTTGTTTCTGCCAGTAGGGAGCCGGGAGAGAATGTGCGAGTACAGAAAATAAAAAGAAAGGTGCAAGACGTCCATGGACTGAAGAATCGGATGTCATTACTCCTTTCTCGGGGGTGGTTTTTCACCACGTGGCCAGGGGACGGCAGCCACTACCTGATCCTGACCCTGGGGGAGGCTATATGAGGGAGGTCCACATGGGGGAGGCGACCATCAGGGAGATCGCACATCATTGGAGAAATGTATATATCCCCTCCCTCATTCCCTTTAAGGGATATCCCCTCAATACCTCATGACCTGATGGTATATTGGGAGCAGTGATTATTACTCCCAATAGGGTCCAACATCAGGTTCCTCAATATCATACAGGGTGCAACATAACTGAGAAGAGAAAAAGAGATGAAGCAATGAAGGTGACTAAGACGGGTAAAACACCACATCAGTCTAGTCTTTGGAAGTTAGTCAATCATGTTGGGCATTTTAAATCTGCAACAGCTGACACCAAGGAGAGAGAGCTGCAGACGCTGCGTGGTACCACGGCCTGTGTTGACACCGGTCACAGCACTGTCGGAAAGCACAACGAGGGAAGCCGCCTGAAGGTGAAGACACAACAGGTAACGGGACGCACGCCGAGCCAGCAGAGTGAAAGGAATAGAAGCGGAGAAACGAGAGAGACACTGGAAGCACCAGGTAAGCCCAATGAATATGTACAGGTTACTGGGTCGCTTGAAAGTGTGTGCCATTTTATGAAAGGAACGTGAGGGAGGAAAAGGGGTGCCTGTGAAGAGGTCAACACATTTGTCAACCATGCCACGAACAGCTGCTGAATCCATATTCTAAAATAAACGACAAAGTATTGTGAATGGTATTAGGAAAGGGGCAGAGACCAAGCGTATGAAAGAAGAAGCAAATATTGAAACCGACTTTGCTAAACAAGGGTCGATAAGTAAACATTCGGAAAATATAGTTTTGGGATAAAAAAGTAACTGCTTGCAAGTCCTGGCAGAAGAGTATACCAGGCAAAGCCAAGTGTGCATAAGAAACTGAAAGAGACGACATCTAAGACCTGGCACGAGAGTATACCAGGGAAGCCAAGAGTTTGTAATAAAACTGCAAGCCAAGTGTTTGAAAGACTGACTAGAAGTCCTGGCAGGAATGTATACTAGGCAAAGTCAAGTGTATGCAATAACATGAAAGGAACAAGTTACTTACCTGTAACTGTTGTTCTCCAGCATGGGTCTGGCATGGATTCACATGCTCATGAATATTCCCTGTCGTCAAGCTGGGAATCCTCGGGAAAGAAAAAAAAAATCAGTTTCAGTTTCGTTTCTGAACTGTCTTTCTACTAGTAACTAATTACTGGTCTCTGGGTCATACTGCCCCCAGCCAATGACTGCCCTCTACCCAAGCCCCTCCTCTGGCAACCATCTTCAGATTTGGTAGCACGTAAAGTGTCAGTAGAACCAAGAGAAGAGCCGCAGAAGGGTAGGCCGGAGGGTTCACATGTGGATCCATGCCAGACCCATGCTGGAGAACAACAGTTACAGGTAAGTAACTTGTTCCTTCTCCAGCATGGGGTCTGGCATGGATTCACATGCTCATGAATACAAGAATACATAGCAGTACACATGCACAACCACGGGAGGTGGCAAGGCTCAACATTAAGCATTTCAACAACTCAACATTAAGCATCTCCTACCTCCTCAACAGGCTCACCTTCAGGCGAACAGGTTGTGCAGCACTTCCTGGCCGACTCTGGACTCCTCCCTGGAATCCCGGTCGATGCAGCAGAATCTCGTGAAGGTGTGCGCCGATCCTCACGTAGCAGCCCTGCAGATGTCCAGCAGGGGCACACCAGACAGCAACACCGTGGTAGCAGCGATCGCTCTGGTTGAATGGGCTCTCGGAAGGCCGGGCAACGGTCGATTTGTCAACCAGCGACAGTGCATAATGCAGCCAGAGCTATCTGGAAATGGAAGCCTTCGAGAGGGCCTTCCCTTGGTTCACAGGTCCAAAGTTCACAAACAGCTCTGATGTCTTCCGAAAACTCTTTGTGCAGTCCACGTAGAACTTCAGCGCTCTAGCCACATCTAGAGTTGCAGGAGCCAGGCCTGCAGGTTCAGCGATCCTGGGTCGTGATGGAGGATGGCGCCTCCTTCCCTGCCGAGAAGATCCGCGTCCATCGGTAGTTTGACCGGGGGGACGCTGGCAAGTCCAGACGGTCCGGAAACCAGATCTGCCTCGGCCATGCCGGTGCAACGAGGATCATCCTTCACCGGGACCGTCTGAGTTGACTGATGAGTCCCAGCAGCAACGGCAACGGGGGGGAACGCATACAGGAATAGGCCATCCCAGGGGAATGAGAAGGCATCGCCCATGCTCCCCAGCTGGGGAAACCTGCTGGCGAACCTCTGGCACTTGGCGTTCGTCGCCATCGCAAATAGGTCGGTCTGGGGATTGCCCCATCATCGGAATAAGAGATCCACTTAATACTGCCGCAGCTCCCACTCGTGGCATGAGCGCAGCTCCCTGCTGAGTGATTCGGCGATGTTCTTTATTCCTGCCAGATGGAAGGGTACCAGGAACATCCCTTGGACGACGGCCCAGTGCCACAGATCCTGCGCTTCCTTGGATAGGGCTGGGGATCTGGGGACCACCTGCTTCCGGATGTAGATCATCACAGTGGTGTTGTCAGTGAAGACCCTTACCACTTTGCCCTTGAGGGACAGAAGGAACGACCCGAGGGCCCAGAACATGGATCGGAGTTCCAAGACATTGATGTGTAGTGACCTCTCCTCCGGGAGCCAAAGGCCTTGTGCGTGGCGATCTCTGGTGTGCGCTCCCCATCCCTACAGGGAGGCGTTCGTCGTCACCGTCTCCTGATGTGCCGGGGTCTGGAAGTCCATGCCCGCCACTAGATGCTCGCGGGTGCCCCACCACCGGATGGCTTGGCGGAAGTTGAGTGAGATCATGTCTTCGAAGCTGCCCGCCGCTTGCTTCCAACGGGCGTCGAGGAACTCCTGCAGTGGTCGCATCGCAGCCTGCATAGGCGCACGAGGACATCATTCCGAGTAGGGACTTGATGGATCTCACCCTGGCCACGTCCATGGTCAACAGGCGTTGCACCTTGCCCAGGAAGTTGATCGAGAATCCCAGTTCAGTGAGCAGTTGGACGGTCTTCTGTGTGTGATCGACGGCGAGTTCCCTTGACTTTGCTCGGATGAGCCAATCGTCATAGTAGGGGTTGAAATGAATCCCCTGCGGTCGCTGCCGCGCCGCCACTGGTGCTAGGCACTTAGTGAACACCCTGGGCGCCGACTTCAATCTGAAGGGAAGGGCCTTGAACTGATAGTGTCGCCCTTGGACCACAAATCGTATACATTTTCTATGTCCTTTTAGAATGGGGATGTGGAAGGAGGCAACCCCCAAGTCCAGCGACGATAGGAAGTCGCCTTCCTCCAGCTGTCTGTTAGGGAGAATTCTCTGGTTAGGCTGAATTTCCCTACCTAGTGAGTCCCCCAGCAGCTTTGCTGGATTTCTGGGGTTTAATTTTTTTCTCCTGCCAAGAGTGAGACTCTTTTACCCTCACTCTTGGACATGTTGAAGTGTGTTTTCTTGGTTAAACCTTGTGTTGAATGGGCTATGGGGTCTTTTACTCCATAGGGCCTCATGTATTTTTGTGATGTGGGTCACACAGCACCCTCTGTGCCGTGACCCAGGGGTGTCCTAGGGACTCCCCAACATAGACTCCATACCCTGGGACTGACTACTGTCTCCCAGGGCATGTAAAGTCACCAAAGACTTTGCTAGTCTTGAATCCTGAACAGAACCAGTACAAACCATCATATTGTGGACGTACTGGCTGGGGCAATTCGATTGCCCCAGGGTCTGTTAGTCGAGGGGGCACGTCTCCGTCCCCCCTGATCGAGTTTTGGCTGGTGGCAGTGGAAACTACTTTTTATATTCGACCGCGAATATTTCCCTATGGGATTTCCCATTGTTTTAGGCTAACACATTTAATTATTTATTTACGGTAGCCTTAAACATACCGCCGGTTTATATATTTATTTTTATAACTCCGGTTGGGACTTTTTGCCAAAACTTGATTCTAAAATGGCGTTGGTGTTCGCCTCTGTAACTCTGACCCAAAGTGGAGCCCTTTGTTCCACTTTTGGCGGGCTTCTCCACAGAAGCCCTCCAAAGTGGTGCCACTCTGTCTGGGGTACTTAGGAGGGGTGGAGGGGGATTTAGGCACCCTGGACTGAGTTACCTTGGTAACTCAAGTCGCACTCCGTCCTGATTGGCCCAAGTGGTGAGCCGCCCGGCTCACCACTTAGCATGTTTGAGTGACAGCTAGGCTGGGTGAATGGGGGTTTGCTGCATAAAAGCAGGGCTTTGGGGACTGGGACTTCAGAAGTCGCCACAGGACCAAGAATCCGACGAGGGAAGAGCTGAGCCGACCTGCTTCGACGACACCACCCGGTGGAGCCCTGCTGAACCGTCTCACCACTTTTTTCCCGACGACCGAGGAGAACTCTTAACGGAGTGGCTCCTTCCCTTGACTGGTGGGGACAACCAGTTTTCGCCTTCTTTCCGTCCTTTTGAGGTATCTCGTGGCCGCCTTGCCTGTGCCAAGCACCCCGGCATCCGGAATACCACACTTTACCCCCATACCGCGAAAGTCGGTACCAACCCTTTAACCGGAGGACTCCGCGGCTGGTTTCTTCCCGGGCAGTGCTACGACCTTTCTCTTCTGCTCTTCAGCGAGATATTCTTCTCCCCTGACCGACGTCGAGCCTTGCTGTCGCTGCCTGGAACAACTGCCCCCGCTGGAGGATCCTTTCCGCTTAAGGTACTGTGTTCCGCCTGGCTTCCCTTGCTACCGACTGTACGGGGTAGATTTAGTCCCCGGCTTTCGAACCTGGGAGTGCCTGGGACACTTTGGCTAAACTTTCTGAGCCACTCTAAACTCTTTTTGACTCTTTGCAAGACTTTGAATCTCTAACTAACAGTGTGATCTTGGGCACATTTTCGCTCCGGCTACTCTAAGAGTGGGCCCTGCCTAGTGACTTTTGCTCACCTGTGACTTTATTCTTCTTTAAGCCTATTGCAAGTGTTCTGGACCTTAGAGTGGTGTGTCTAACCTATTTCTGCTTTTTCTCTCCCTTTCTTGGAAACTACTAGAGTGTCATCTAACGTTAAGCACTCACCTCTGTTTTAATTAAGTGGTGTTAACCTAGAGTTGTCTAGATAGGAGAAAGGATTGAATTTACTTTCAGTATAACTGTGTTGAAGTGCTTTTACTATATTTTTGCTAGAGTGTTTTTAACTTATGTGTATTTTAAATAAATAACTATATACTTTTGAAACCAAGCTCTGGTCAGTGTTTGCTTGTGCTATTGTGTTTTGGTACATATTGTGTATACTTTACATACTGCCTAACTCTTCTTGAGAGAAGTCTGACTGCTCAGCCACAGCTACCAGGTAAATCTGGGTGGTACAGACTGCTACCAAAGGGGTTTACTGCTCTACCTGTAGTCTTAAATCTTTTGCAGTGTTCCCCAAGGGAACTGCACAGGTTTCTGCCTAACACTGGTGTACAGCGGTGGGATTTGTATTGAGTATACATTTTATTGTGCTTTAGATACCTTAGTGCAACTAACCACAAAGCTTAGCACTGAAAAAGTAAAACCTCTAACATGTCAGTTATAGAAAGCTATAGTCAAGAGTCCCTTGCAGCCAAAACTGCTGATTGTTTAAGAGTGCTCTGTAAACATAAGGATCTCCTGACTAAGGGCAAGAAAATGGAGCTGATTGAAAGATTGTTAGCTAACCAAAGTCTGGGTGATGGTTCAGAGGAGCCTACCACTCCAGCAACTGTAGATGACAGTATTGAAGTTAACATGGAGCAAAATGTTGATGTTTCTGAGGAAGAGTCAGAAGAGGAGGGTGAGGCTGTTGTAACTGTCCCCCCTAGGCCTCTGCCTGCTCTACCTGCTGTGCCTACTGGACCTTTACCAGGTCCCACATTTAGTCCTCAGTACTTTGAACTGGAGAAAATGAAGCTAGAATTGGAGTATAAGAAACTTAATGCTCAAACTGACAAAGAACTAAGGCTAAGGGAAATGGAGCTCAAGTATGACTTAGAAATGAAGAAATTATCTGTTGAGAATGTTTCTCTCTCTGGCTCCTCTAGAAGTTCCAGTCCTAAAAGACCCCGGATGCCTAAAGAATTGGTTGGTATGTATGAGCCTAAGTTGGATGTGTTGGATTGGTTGTCTCTGTTTGAATATAATCATGGGCTCCAGAACATCACAGGAAATGACTTACTCACCTGGTTGTTCTCTAGGCTTCCCCCTGTTGCAACTGATGTGGTAATGGAGATGGGGGAGGAGGATAGGAAGGACTATGAATGTGTGAAACTAGCTTTGATAGCTAGGTTTGGGAAGACCCCTTCCCAGTATCTTAAGAGGTTTAGGAGCCTCAAAAAGCATGATGGTACCCCTTGGGCTACCTGGGTGAATGAATGTTTGAAAAACTTAGAGGGATGGATTAAGGGTTACAAGGTGAACACTTATGAAGGTATGAAGAATTTGTTTATGTTGGAGACTATTTATGATGCCTGCTCTCCTGAGCTCAGACAACACTTGGCTGATTCCAGGGAATTAGATTCCCGGAAGCTAGCTAAGGCTGCTGACTTGTGGGTTGCCAACAGGGCCACTCACAAGGATTCTGGGGTAACTCAGAAGAAGGATGGGGAAAAACAGTCTAAGAAGGACTCCAAAGAGAATTCTAATACTACAAATTCCAAAGAGGGCCCCAAACAAAACTATAAGGGTAAGCCACAAGGGAAACCAAATCAGGCTAGTGTACCTTCTGGTCCCAGACCAGAAGGAGGTCAGAACAAGCCTCCATTCCAGCGAGCCTTTGGCTCATGCTTTGTTTGTAAGGCTACTGACCATGTGAAAGGAGATCCCAGATGTAAGGGTAAACCTTCAGGGGTCCAGCTTGCCTCCTTAGCCTTCGCTCCAGAAGAGGAAGTACATATGGCAAGTGGAAACTTTCTATTACTAGCTGATGAACCCACTGGAGTCTCAGCTAGTGTTTCTTTAGTCTCTCTGGGGTTGTGGGAGCAACAGAATTTAGATGTCTATAACTCTATCCCAGATAATACTAAAGAGTATTATAAGGACAGTGTCCAGGTGAATGGTCAGGAGACTCCTGCCATTAGGGACACTGGAGCCAGCATAACTGTGGTGGATGAATCATTTTTCAAGGCAGAGGATGTTGCTAAGGCACCCAAATGCCTCACCAAGTTAGCTGGTGGGCCTGTGCAGATGTGTCCCCAGTTACCAGTTCTCATCCAATGTAATGATATGGCTGTAAAAATACCTGTCAGTGTACAATGTGAAGTGCCAGGTAGGGTTCTGTTGGGTAATGACCTCAAAGCTCTTGGAGTTGTATCTCATACCCCCAGACCTCCTAGCAAAAGGTTTCAGGAACTCACAAAACCTGCAAGGGAGAAAACCCTGAGAGGGTTATCTCAGGAGATGATGACAGAAATCACTCCTCTACCACTGGAGCAACTTACTGCAGTAACTACCAGATCAGGAGCAAAGGGGCAACCCAAGACTCCTAGGAAAAAGCCAGCAGCAAGCACTCCAGTGCTTCCAACAAGGACTTCCCCTAGGTTGTCCAAAGTTACACCTGTAACTCCCCCTCCAGCTGAGGCTGAGAGAGAGGTACAACCCTGTGTGGTTGAGCTAGACTCTGAGGAAGAGCTAGAAGGAGGCCCCAACCTTATTGGAGATTTGGACCCTGAGGACCATCCTGAGCTGCAGTCTTTACTGGCAGAAGGTGGGCCTAGCAGGGCAGCTTTTCGTAAGGGGCAAAGAGAATGTCCAACTCTGGAGGGTCTCCGCCACCAGGCAGCTTCTCAAGCTGATGGGCAAGAGCCTGGGAAGTATAGGTTGCACTGGGAAGATGGCCTCTTCTACAGTGAACCCACTGAGTCTGAACCTGGAGACTACAAACGCCTTGTAGTCCCACAAGAAAACAGACAACAGTTCTTACAACTAGCCCATGAGATACCTTTGGCTGGCCACTTGAGTTTCAAGAAGACCAAGGAAAGGCTCTCACTCTACTTTTATTGGCCAAAGATGGGGGCTGAAGTAGATAGATATTGTAAGAGCTGCCATACCTGCCAGACTTCTGGTAAGGTTGGTTCCAAGAATGTGGCACCTTTAGTGCCTCTCCCAGTTGTGGGAGTCCCATTTGAGAGGGTAGGGATTGACATTGTTGGTCCCCTTGATCCTCCAACCTCCTCAGGCAACAGGTTTATCCTTGTTGTAGTAGACCATGCTACTAGATACCCTGAGGCCATTCCTATGAGGACTGTTACAGCTCCGGCTGTGGCTAAGGCCCTCCTTGGTATTTTTACCAGGGTTGGGTTTCCTAAGGAGGTAATCTCTGACAGGGGGTCAAACTTTATGTCCCACTACATGAAGGCCATGTGGAAAACCTGTGGAGTTACCTACAAGTTCTCAACCGCCTACCACCCTCAGACAAACGGGTTGGTTGAAAGGTTTAACAGAACCATGAAGAGCATGATAGGTGCTTTAGAAGAACCCCTTAAGAAAAAGTGGGACCTTCTACTGCCATGCCTTCTCTTTGCTTATAGAGAAGTCCCTCAGGAGGGAGTAGGTTATTCTCCCTTTGAGCTTCTCTATGGCCATCCAGTCAGAGGTCCATTGGCCCTGATTAAGGAGGGGTTGGAAGGTGCTCCTCCCCTCAAGCCAGTCAGAGTGACTGACTATGTGATAGGTCTCCGGAGGAGAATGTCACACATGATGGCAGAAGCAAGTGACAACTTGAAAGCTGGTCAAGCCCTGGTCAAACATTGGCACGACCAGAAGGCTAACATGGTTGAGTTTACTCAAGACCAGCTAGTTCTAGTTATGCTCCCAACAAGGCAGAGGGCCTTGCAAGACAAATGGATGGGACCCTTCAAGGTTGTGGGAAAACTTGGAGAGGTCAACTATCTGGTGGATCTGGGCAGACCCAGGGAAGCTCCTAGAGTCTTCCACACCAACCGACTAAAAGCCTACATCTCCAGACCTGATGTAGGAGCCTTGCTCCTAGCTTCAGCTGCAGAGGAGGAAGAGAGTGAATCTCTCCCTGATCTCCTCAGAGGTGTACCTTTAGATGAAAAAGTTGAAGGAGTCAATCTCTCTTCAGACCTGACACCTGAGCAACAAGAGGAGTGCAAATCTATGTTAAATCAGTTTGCCTCCCTGTTCTCACTGTCACCAGGCTTGACCCCTTGGGGCCAGCATGAGATACTCACTGGTGACTGTCTGCCAGTCAAAAGCAGAGGATACAGAATGTCGGAACATATCAGAGCCCACATCAAAGGAGAGGTCAAGAAGATGCTTGATCTCGGGGTAATAGAGCCCTCTACTAGTCCATGGTCTAGCCCAGTTGTGTTAGTACCAAAGGCAGGATCCAAAGACTTGAGATTCTGTGTGGACTATAGAGCTCTAAATGCAGTCACCAAGACTGATGCCCACCCTTTGCCCAGGACAGATGAGTTGGTGGATAAACTTGGTGCAGCCAAGTACCTCAGCACATTTGACCTGACGTCAGGCTATTGGCAAATAGCCCTGACAGACCATGCCAAGGAGAAAACTGCATTTTCGACCCCAGTTGGCTTGTACCAGTTTAAGGTCATGCCTTTTGGACTAAAAAATGCACCTGCCACATTCCAAAGGATGGTGAACCAGGTTCTGGCTGGGATGGAAGATTTCTGCATGGCATACTTGGATGACATTGCAGTCTTCAGCCACTCCTGGGAAGAACATGTGAACCACCTAGGACATGTGTTGCAGGCTCTGAAACAGGCCCATTTGACAATCAAAGCCAGTAAGTGCCAGATTGGTCAAAGTAAAGTGGTCTACCTTGGACATGAGGTAGGAGGTGGAGAAATAAGGCCTTTGCCCAGCAAGATTGAAGCTGTGCAAAATTGGACAACACCAACTACTCAAACCCAAGTGAGAGCTTTTCTAGGCCTCACTGGGTATTACAGGAATTTCATTGAGAACTATGGGACCATAGCTTCTCCACTGAATGTAATCTCCTCGCCCAAATTCCCTAAGAAGGTAAAATGGAATGAGGAGTGCAATCAGGCCTTTGAAAAACTGAAGAGAGCTCTTTGCCAGGCTCCAGTATTGAGAGCTCCTGACTACCACCAACCTTTCATTGTACAAACTGATGCTTCCAATGTAGGTATAGGTGCAGTTCTAAGCCAACTGGATGAGAAGGGTAGGGAGCACCCCATTTGCTTCATCAGTAGGAAACTGAAGGATCCTGAGACAAGGTGGGCAACTATCGAAAGAGAATGCTTTGCTATTGTGTGGGCACTGAAGAAGTTTAGGCCATACTTGTATGGTTCTACTTTTGTTATTCAGACTGACCACCAACCCTTGAGATGGTTAATGCAAATGAAAGGGGAAAATCCAAAACTATTGAGATGGTCAATCTGCCTGCAAGGGTTTGATTTCACCATTGAGCACAGGTCAGGGTGTCACCATCAAAATGCTGATGGACTCTCTAGGATGTATATCATCGACTAGAGGTATGAGGTTCATCCAGGAGTGGATTAAATCCTCCTGTCCCTTAGTCTGGGGGGGGCGAGTGTTAGGGAGAATTCTCTGGTTAGGCTGAATTTCCCTACCTAGTGAGTCCCCCAGCAGCTTTGCTGGATTTCTGGGGTTTAATTTTTTTCTCCTGCCAAGAGTGAGACTCTTTTACCCTCACTCTTGGACATGTTGAAGTGTGTTTTCTTGGTTAAACCTTGTGTTGAATGGGCTATGGGGTCTTTTACTCCATAGGGCCTCATGTATTTTTGTGATGTGGGTCACACAGCACCCTCTGTGCCGTGACCCAGGGGTGTCCTAGGGACTCCCCAACATAGACTCCATACCCTGGGACTGACTACTGTCTCCCAGGGCATGTAAAGTCACCAAAGACTTTGCTAGTCTTGAATCCTGAACAGAACCAGTACAAACCATCATATTGTGGACGTACTGGCTGGGGCAATTCGATTGCCCCAGGGTCTGTTAGTCGAGGGGGCACGTCTCCGTCCCCCCTGATCGAGTTTTGGCTGGTGGCAGTGGAAACTACTTTTTATATTCGACCGCGAATATTTCCCTATGGGATTTCCCATTGTTTTAGGCTAACACATTTAATTATTTATTTACGGTAGCCTTAAACATACCGCCGGTTTATATATTTATTTTTATAACTCCGGTTGGGACTTTTTGCCAAAACTTGATTCTAAAATGGCGTTGGTGTTCGCCTCTGTAACTCTGACCCAAAGTGGAGCCCTTTGTTCCACTTTTGGCGGGCTTCTCCACAGAAGCCCTCCAAAGTGGTGCCACTCTGTCTGGGGTACTTAGGAGGGGTGGAGGGGGATTTAGGCACCCTGGACTGAGTTACCTTGGTAACTCAAGTCGCACTCCGTCCTGATTGGCCCAAGTGGTGAGCCGCCCGGCTCACCACTTAGCATGTTTGAGTGACAGCTAGGCTGGGTGAATGGGGGTTTGCTGCATAAAAGCAGGGCTTTGGGGACTGGGACTTCAGAAGTCGCCACAGGACCAAGAATCCGACGAGGGAAGAGCTGAGCCGACCTGCTTCGACGACACCACCCGGTGGAGCCCTGCTGAACCGTCTCACCACTTTTTTCCCGACGACCGAGGAGAACTCTTAACGGAGTGGCTCCTTCCCTTGACTGGTGGGGACAACCAGTTTTCGCCTTCTTTCCGTCCTTTTGAGGTATCTCGTGGCCGCCTTGCCTGTGCCAAGCACCCCGGCATCCGGAATACCACACTTTACCCCCATACCGCGAAAGTCGGTACCAACCCTTTAACCGGAGGACTCCGCGGCTGGTTTCTTCCCGGGCAGTGCTACGACCTTTCTCTTCTGCTCTTCAGCGAGATATTCTTCTCCCCTGACCGACGTCGAGCCTTGCTGTCGCTGCCTGGAACAACTGCCCCCGCTGGAGGATCCTTTCCGCTTAAGGTACTGTGTTCCGCCTGGCTTCCCTTGCTACCGACTGTACGGGGTAGATTTAGTCCCCGGCTTTCGAACCTGGGAGTGCCTGGGACACTTTGGCTAAACTTTCTGAGCCACTCTAAACTCTTTTTGACTCTTTGCAAGACTTTGAATCTCTAACTAACAGTGTGATCTTGGGCACATTTTCGCTCCGGCTACTCTAAGAGTGGGCCCTGCCTAGTGACTTTTGCTCACCTGTGACTTTATTCTTCTTTAAGCCTATTGCAAGTGTTCTGGACCTTAGAGTGGTGTGTCTAACCTATTTCTGCTTTTTCTCTCCCTTTCTTGGAAACTACTAGAGTGTCATCTAACGTTAAGCACTCACCTCTGTTTTAATTAAGTGGTGTTAACCTAGAGTTGTCTAGATAGGAGAAAGGATTGAATTTACTTTCAGTATAACTGTGTTGAAGTGCTTTTACTATATTTTTGCTAGAGTGTTTTTAACTTATGTGTATTTTAAATAAATAACTATATACTTTTGAAACCAAGCTCTGGTCAGTGTTTGCTTGTGCTATTGTGTTTTGGTACATATTGTGTATACTTTACATACTGCCTAACTCTTCTTGAGAGAAGTCTGACTGCTCAGCCACAGCTACCAGGTAAATCTGGGTGGTACAGACTGCTACCAAAGGGGTTTACTGCTCTACCTGTAGTCTTAAATCTTTTGCAGTGTTCCCCAAGGGAACTGCACAGGTTTCTGCCTAACACTGTCCCAGCACGTGCTGGAGGGTGACCATCTGGAATTTCTGGGACTTGATTAACTTGTTTACACGACAAAGTCCAGGATGGGTCGACAACCGCTGGTGTTCTTCCGGACGAGTACACTCCGGAGCCTCTTTGGGACGAGTTCTATGGCTCCCTTTCTTAGCATCACTTGTACCTCAAGGAGCCGTTGTGGGAGGTGGTTTTCCTTCCTGGCCACGGGTGGAATACGGGGACACCTTTTTTGAAATTCCAGAGTGTGCCCGCGGGGCCAGGGCATCCAGCACCCAACAGTCGGTGGAGATGGACTCCCACACGCTGACGAATTTGGCCAGCCGGCCTCCCACCGGGGTGCTCGGGTGGGGGCCTGACCAGCCGGTTCAGTCCTGTTTCGTCGCGCCCTTGTCGCCGATGACGGGATCCTCCAGTCTTGCCGCGTCCTCTGTAGGCTTCTGCGACGAGGAGCGGTCCGCTTGGCGGTACGACGAGGAACCGCCGCCGAATCCTTTATAGGCACCTTGCTTGCCTCCGGAGTTCTGAAAGATGATCTTGAACCACAGCTCCCTGTCGTAGCGTGCCACGATCATGAGGGCGTTGGTTGCTTTAATAGTCATCGCCGCTGACGAGATGACCCATCGTCCCATGGCGTCCAGCTTCTTCCCCTCGCCGTCCGGGGGGGGGGGGGGGGGACGGGACGTGGAAGTTGAGGCCGACGCCCCCAGCAATTTTTTCTTGGCCGCCGCGGAGACCACTGAATCCAGGGACGGCTGTGCTCTGAGGCACATAGGGGCGGAGTCCGGGACCCGGTGCTACTTCTCATACCGGTCTCTTAGCAGGAGCCGTGGACAGGTTCTTCAGGAGTGCCAGCCCCTCGTCCCAGATGTCATGCAGTAACGGGACTGAGAGGACAGTCTTCCTCTTAGCCTCCCGTCGTTGATAGAGGAAGCCCTCCTTCCCCTTCTGTTCTTTGGGGCAGAGTTGGAAGAGCTCAGATGCGATGGCGATCACGGCGTGGAAGGAGCCAATTTCATCAAAGGGGGAGGGGGGCGAGGAGGTGGTGATGGGAGGTCCATTCCGTCGTCACCACCGTCGTCGTCCGTCCCCGTCATCGCCATTCCTGTCTCATCCCTCGGTCGGAGGTCTGGGATGTGGGTGAAGGCTGGAGGGGGTTGGGGGAGAGGATGGACTTTTCTCTGCTTGTTAGGTGGGCTCCCCGATGGTCCAGGCTCTGCTGGGTCAGTGGTGGGTAAGGGCATCCTTGTCCTTATCTCCGTACACAGGCACTGTATAGCCATCAAGATAGCTCCTGAATTGTCCCCTGGTACGGGCACCGGCTGCAACTGGACCGACGGCTGGGGCGTGGGGCCCTCCGCGGCCCTAGCTTCCTCGTCGGCTCCCCCGTTCTCTTAGTCGGCATCGTCAGGATCCTTCCCGTGGGCCCTGGATTCCTCAGACTTCTTGTCCCGGATCCTTTGGACGCTAGCCAACTCATCCTCAGAGGTGGCATCCTTGTCTGTTATGGCTATAGTTCCCCCCTCTTTCTCCTTCTGGGGTTTCATGGGGGTCTTCTCGATAGGCAGAAAAGAAGATTCCCTCCGGGTTAGCAGGGAAACTCTAGCCCCTGAAGCCGTCTCCACTGGTGAAGCCTCCGTAGGTTTCGCCAGGGCCGCCACGACTCCTTCAATCGAGGACTTAGCCGGGTGAATCAGGGCCTTCACGATCTTGGGCGTGCCTGAGGCCTTCACCTTGGGGGGGGTGCCACCTTACCCGGGTTCTCCGACTTCATCTTCACCAAGCCAGAGCGTTGGCTTGTGGTTGATGGCGTAGGTGATAATGCGCCTTGCCTGGCAGCAGAGGAGCCCGACCGATCGGCGCTGCCGGTGCGCGCGGACTCGCCTTTTGTTGGGACCCCGTCGCCGGAGCGCCCTCAAAGGTCTTAGAAGACCACTCGGACTTCTTCCTCTTCTCACCCGCTGCTGGCCTCTTCCCCTCCAGCCTGTTGGTGAGCCGAATACGATTATCCTTAATTGTCCGTTCGGACATGTTCTTACAAATCGCACAGTCCTTCTCCACGTGCGATTTGTCGTCGTAGTAGAGGCACCGAGAGTGCGCATCCTCCTTAAAGACGTTCTGTAGTCCGCATCCAGGGCAGCTCCTGAACAGCTTGGATCCAACAGGCATCATGCTTCCTTTGTCCTGGGCCATGACCATGCAGGGTAGGCCTCAAAGATCTTCTGGAATCCTCCGAGAAGTGGCAAACTCGACGAAAAGATGCCCTTGAGGGGTGTTGAAAATTCCGAAAACAGGTCCCCGTTTATCAGAAGTAGAATCATGGAAATTGAGGCTTGATTGACCGAAAATAGAGTAAATTCTTTGAAAAAAAGCAAAACGCAATAAAAGCTCAAGAGCTACAGCACGAGGACTCCCAACACTTGAATGTGCGTTAAAAATCTGAAGATGGCTGCCAGAGGAGGGGCTTAGAGGGCAGTCATTGGCTGGGGGCAGAAACGAAACTGATTTTTTTTCTTTACCGAGGATTCCCAGACTAACGACGGGGAATATTCATGAGCATGTCAATCCATGCCAGACTCCATGCTGGAGAAGACTGAATCTACAACCTGGCAGGAGAGTGTACCAGGCAAAGTCAAGTGTGTGTAATAAACTACAGTAAGAAAAGAATCTCAAGAAAGATCTATGCCTGTGAGATTGTGAATGTGGTGAAAGAGATAATCCCAAGGAATACACATGCCCTAAGGATTTTAAACTATTTTGAATGTAAAGAGAAACCTGGTGAAGGGAGCCATTGCCCAGAGAACTGTGAATCCACCAAGAGGAGAGAGTTATCCTCTGGGGTTACAAGGAACTTGGATTATTCTTTGTTGGAACTTTGTTTTGTTAAAAGGAATCTGGGGAACACGGTCTACTTTGCAAGAGGATTCAATCCAGCACTACAGCTAAATCAATGCCCAGTCTGGGATACTGAATGGAAACCCTTATTGATATATCTTTATGTCCAGTTCATGAGTTCTGGATGACTACCCCTATATAACACCCCTCTCTTGGAACCCCCCTGACCCAAGAAGTAGTTCTGTTTTGCAAGTTTAAACGGTTTATTTGAGAATGTAAACAATATATATATATCACACTTTATAATAAATTAATAATTAATATCACACTTCAGAACATGAGCAGTTAACAACAATGGGTAATGTTCTACTAATAAACTGATTTGATTACCCAGGAGTAGTATAAAGGATGAGGTAGCACGCTTGGGAATAGGAACAGAAGAATAAGGTGGTAGAGAATGCTTTATCTAGTTTCAGATGGATGCAATGTTGAATGAAAATGCAATACAGAAAATACTCAATATGATTTCAACAAAACAATGTAATCACTTTTCTCTGGCAATCCACTCCCCCCCCTTATGCAATGTAAGGAAATGAAGAGGAGAGCACACAGTTCTTAGAAATGCAATCAAATGTAATTCAGTTCACCCCAGCAAGCTTAGACTACAGAAGTTTGAAACACAGGCCCAAAATGCTTTTATATGTGCTGGCAATGAAGTGAGGAATATGCTGAAAATGGTTTTAATTCCCTTTAGGAGGTTCAGGGTGAGTGAAATATACTTGGGATGAGTTCAGGCTCACTTTAGCAAGGATCTAGGAGTAACTAGCAGGTTAAACGAATTTTTGGCAAGGGAAAGCAAGGAAGCTGCTGTTTTCACACGTGGCTGGATTTTTAACCAAATCGCGCAAACTTCGCGAATGCGTGAATCACGATTACGGCAAAAGTATAAGGAGTAGCAAGTCGGTTCTAAGCTTGTTGAAAAGCTGAGATTCTAAGCTTAAACCAAGTTCCTAGCCCAAACGGTTCCAGAGATACGGATGATTAAATAAAGGTAGTTTTTCGGATTTGAAATTTTAAAAGTTCAAAGCGACAGGTTACAGCTTGCAGCTAGAAAATGACAGGTGACAGTTCTACTTAGGTTAAATAGATTGAATTATATTATATTAAACTAAGGGATAGGTCCTGACTTTTGCTGAGTACTCACAAGAGATTTTGGACAGGAAGGCGACTTTGTCACGGATCCGGTCACTGCGCACAGCACTTCACAGCGATCTGGTCTCCGGTTCCGAGTACAGCTCTGCTTTCTGGGTCACCGGCACTGCTCCTGGATCTTGGGTTCTGCTGGTCTGGTCTAGCACCGGTCTGCACGGCTCCTAGTCCCGCTTTCTCTGGACACAGCAATGTTCTAGGCAGGGAATTCAAACAGCTTGCCCGGCTGTTGATAGTCTGCAAATGATTTTTGGGCCTGCTGACAAATACTTTTGCTTGCAGTGGGCCTTCTTGGTTCAAAGTTCTGTAGTCTCTGTTTAGCTTGGAAGTCTAAGTGTAGGATCTCTGGATGTGAAGTCGTCTGTCAGCATGCTCCGCAGCAAATGGAATTGAATCTCTCTACCTGTCCCAGCAGTCTCTTTTTATGTGTTTTGAAAGTGGGTGGAGAGGCTAGCTTTCTAGGCCCAACCCCTTCAGAGTTCTGATAGGTTGGAGAATTCTTTGCGTTCTCACTGGAGAACAGGATTGTGTGTCAGAATGATGTCATTTAATGGCTTGCAGAAAGGACACTCCCCTGTCAAATTACACACAAATCTATATTTGACCTAAAGACATATTTCATAGATACATAGTGGTTTGAAATTACATGCACCCATCACGGATCACATGAGGTATACTCTGTTCAAACTCTGATGTTTCTAAGAGCTCGCATTCAGAACTGGCAACATTTTGCGTTTAACTGGTTTTGCAATATTGGTTTTTCATTAAAAATTATACACATATACACGGCCTGTCCATACATACTCCAGTAAATTCCCATGTCTCTAGCTTAAACACAGTCTGTGGTGTCAATAAATAGCGGGGTTTTGCCCCAGAACATCACACAAATTCCCAACGCGTCTTAAAACGTGCACCGAAAAATCACAAGAATTATGGTATCATTTAAATAATTTTGACAAGTCCACACTGTGAGTTATACATCTTTCTTAGAATCATATTCTGGCCAACAGGGGTGTCTCTTTTCAGGTCACATGGTATAGAAACCAGTTTATCCAGTTTCTGCCAAGCTCAGAGACCCTGTCCCTCCCAGCTTCGGCCAAGAGGAAGCTGTTTTACGGTCCCCCCAATAAACCATCTGCCTTAGTCAAGGCAGGGCTTTGTTCAAAAGGAAGCCATTTACGACCACCCTAATAAACCATCTGCCTGGGCCCTTTCTTTAGTTTCTTGCAATCCCCTGGTAATTCAATCAGAGAGAGTGTGACCTCCTTTTGGCAGGAGCAACAGAATGCAGCCAGGCCTGGGAATGCATTTGTTGGGCAAGCCCCCACTCCTGTCGGGGGTAGCTGTCTGGCAGAATTCCAGTTTCCTTAAGCCAGGTTTCAGGTAAAATGTCACTTTTTGTTCCCCAGTTTAAGTCAAGACAATTTTTACATATGCAGCTAGAATGCTGATTCTAAGTTCAAAACTATGACATTTTAACAGTTACAAACTATGTGACACTCAAAAGTAGGTCACTCAGTTAATTTAAACATTTTCGATTTTTGGTAGTTTTAAATCCAGTTTCAGTTAGGCTGCTGCAGACCTGCAGAGCTCAGCCAGTCTTGTTATGAACATTGTTTTGGGGCTCTTCAACTTCCCAGATTTAGTATGCACACATACTTCATTCTGCCAGATGTCCGCTGGTGTTCAGTGAGATTTTTGGATGTGTTGCAATGTTTCAAAATAGGCATTTTGAGCTGGCATTCAGAGAAACCAGAGGTAATTTTAAAGTGCGGTTTTTCCTTTGGCACACATTTCACTCATGGCACCCCGGCCCATCCTGCTCGCACTGGTGGGTGGCAAGTTAGGCAACCATTTTAGTGTGCACAAACTGGATTTTGGCGCACATGTGGGCTTTTTGGCCATCTTGGATTTTCTAAGCCCACAGCACCAAATGTTGCAGCATGATAGCTCAAACGTGGGTCAGGACACCCAACAACTTGGAACATTTTGGTTCGATTTAACATTTTGTGTTTGATCTGAACATTTGTGCATTTTGAGAACCAGAGACAATATCCTTCACAATTTTGAGTTCGTTTTTGAGTGTGAGGCCTAGAATAGGATTATGGTCACATGACATATTTTGCCTTGGACATCTCGACAAAGGACAGAGGCATTAGTTTTGTTTGAGGTAGGGAAATACCTCCTAGATAATGTAAAGTGAGGCATTTGCCAACCCCTCTATCATCTGTTTCTCATTCCTGGCTCCTTACAGTACCTTGAACTCTAAGAGGAGGAAGGCGGGCATGTGAATCTAAGCCAATACAAGCATCAGAAATACATTTATGGTAACGTATAACTTCTGAGGCTTGTGGATCTACCTAGAATCACATGATGTGAATAGACTAGTGAGCAGTACCAGGAAATAGTGGTGGGATGTTTGAAGGTACAGCCGCAACAATGATTTAATACCGCTTCACCCACCTGCGAATCAATCTTAGAAAGTGTATCTAAGCAATAGTGTTGTGTAAAGGTGTGAAAAGAACTCCAGGTAAGCTGCTTTGAAAATGGCATCTAGAGGAACCTTGCAATGAAAGATAGAATGGCCTCTGTGCCTCGAGTAGAGCGTGCTCTAGATATGAAAGGCAAATTGAGTAACACATTTAGATACATTTAACAATCCATTTAGAGATTGCCTTCTCCACCAGCGGCAATGGAGACAGAATTGATACATCTTTCGGAGTGGTTTTGTCTTATCAAGATAATATATCACTGCTCTCCGAACATCACGTGTATGGAGAGATCACTCAGCTGAATGTATAGGATTTTGAAAGAAAGCTGGAAGTTCTAAGGATTGATTTACATGGAAATTGGAAACAAATTTTGGTGAGAAGAGAGGATGTGTGCGCAAAACTGCTTTGTCTTTATAAATGGTAACAACACGATTTTGAACTGAAAGAGCTTGCAGTTCACTTACCCACCTGAAAGAAGTAACATCCACTAGAAAAGCAGTCATAAGAGTAATGCATTTAAGATTTACTATATCATTGGCTCGAAAGGAGGGCTCATAAGCTTAGTAAGGACAGCATTTAAGTCCCAACCGGAAGTTGGATTAGATATTGGGGGGGTGAGGTCTTTTGACCGCCACCATGAACGCTTTAAATTACAGGGACTTTCCATCAAGAAATGTTACCGTGAGGGGTGGTATAAGTAGAAAGAGCAGCAAGGTGAATTTTTAGTGAATTAAAGATGAGCCCCGAGTCCAAAAGGTAAGTTGGATAGAGCAGTGCATGAGATGGAATGAAATCCATACACCAAATGACAAAGCGTTAACATTTATTGAAATAACTGTGTGGTATTTTGTTTACGTGCTTCTTTAAGAAAGTCCATACATCTTTGTGAAAGTTTAAGATGTCTAAACTCTATGACCACAGGAGCCAGGCTGCCAAGTTTAGTGTTTGCAGGCAGGGATGTAGTGAGAGCATGTTGTAGGGATATGGAAGTTTGACTTGAGGACAAAGTGACATTTTAATGAGGTGTGAGAACCACGGTTAACGAGCCCACATTGGTACTATTAATACTAGATTAACTTGTTCCTGGTGCATCATGTGAACTATCCTGTTGAGGAGTCGTGCTGGGGAAAAGCGTAAGCAAATCTCCCTGAACACTTGATCCAGGGACTGTTCCCCTTGGACCTTGTCTGGGGATACCTGGAGGCGTAGTGTGAGAATTGTGCATTTTCTAAAGCTGCAGCCGCCAGTCTGAAAAGACGTTGTGTAAGATGTCTGTGTGCAAGTGCCACTCGTGTTCTATGGGCAGTTGAACGTCTCTGCTGAGAACATCTGAAGATCTGACCTGAAGATTGTGTTTCTCTGTAACATGTTGAGACAGGAGGAACATGTTGTATTTGAGTGCCCCCTTCCATATGTTTTGGGCAGGTTTGGACAGCACTGGAGAGTGTGCACCCACACCCACCCTTTTGTTTATATAAAACATGGCTGTGGTGCAGTCTTCACTTGTAGCTGTTGGTGAAGCGGTTTTAGGGTCTTGAACACTGCCAGTAGCTCCAATAGGTTGACATGCTTGTTTGTTACTGATTATGACCATGTGCCGTGCGCCGTTTGGTGGAGGTGTGCTCACCACCCTGACAGGAATGCATGACGAGAGTGGCAAATTATTTTCCTTTCAAAGATTTACCCTTGTCCAACACCTCAGTGATAGTACGAGGGCTTTCGAGACAACCGCTCGATCATCCCACTGTCCACTTTCCGCGGAGACCATTGGCTCGTGAGCCTCTCTTGCATTGGGCACATGCGAAGACGAGTGTGTGGCACTAAATAAATGCAGGAAGCAATCATTTCTATAAGGCACATATAGCCTTTCGTAAAAGCAACTGGTGACATACCAAGGGATTTTAAACACCATGTTCTGTACCCTTTCTTTGGATGGAAAGGCAAGGCCGTCTTCCGTTTGGATCAGAGCCCCAAGAAATTGCTTTACTTGGCTGGGAACAAGACCATTTATTATTCTTGATGAAACACCTAATTGAAAGAGGTCTATTGTTATTGGTTGTTTCGTAGACACACTAGATACGTTTCTCCTCTTATCAGTCAGTCGTCTAGATAAGGGTAAACCATAATGGACTGCCTGCGGAGGTGTGGCGCTACGACTTGTAGAACCTTGGTAAACACTCTTGGCGCAGAGACTATGGCAAAGGGGAGAACCATGAATTGACAGTGAGCAGGGGTGTTTCTAGGTCTGGAAAAGACCCGGGGCTTCCCTAATGTTGGAACTGTCAGGACTGGGGGCTAGCTAGCCTTTTGGTTGTAGCTCCTGAGATTCTATCTGGGGCTACAACCAAAAGACCAGGGGCTATAACCCCCTTATCACCCCCTCTAGCAACGCCTCTGATAGTGAGTTTCTCCCACTTTGAATCCTAGGTATTTCTTGTGCGCTGGCAACATTGAAATATGGAAGTATGCAACTTTCATATACAAAGTTGCCATGTAATCCCCTTGTTTTATAAGAGGAATTACCTCCTGCAGAATTGTCATCCGGAAACTTTGAAGCTTGAAATGCTGGTTTGCAGGGTGCAGATCCAAAACAGGATGCACGATTACATCCTTTTTGGGTACATGGGAAATATATTGAATATATACCCTTGTTTACCTCTAGAGCTGGGACAAGCTCTATAGACTTCTGACTGCAGATTGAGGAGATGATCTGGTGTTTTCTGGCGGATGGTATTGGGGGGTCTTTGGAGGAATTCTATACAGTACCCATCAGCCACAGTCTTTAACAGCTACTGATCTGAAATAATTCCCTCCCATACGTGGGTGAAGGATGTTATTTGACCTCCTACCCGAGATTTATGGGAGGGAACCCTGACTGGCGAGTCATTTGTTGGCAGGGGCAAGGGCGCCTCTAGTGGCTGCACTCCTACCCTACGTTTGCCACAGCGAAATCCTTGCTGTTGCGTGGCTAGATATGTGGCCGAAGACCATTGAGCTGAATATCACATGGCCCCAGTAAAACTTGATTGTGAAGGTCTGGTGAAGGACTAGGAATTAAAGGACCGCTGGGTGTTAAAGACAACACGCTGAACAAACGGTTTATTAGATATTTGGTTGGGAGTTTTAAGAGTGTATTCTTTTTATTTTGCTTTTCCAGTGCTTCATCTACTGCTTTCCCAAGTTAAACTGACTCTTTTATATTTTTAACGATGAGAGTTAAATGAGCCTCTGGTTTGAAACCGGAGTTACAATGACGTTTGAGTAAGGTGCCCTCTGCTAAAACTCTGCCTGCAGTTTCTGTGGAGTTCAGAGTATTTTTAATAATATTGTGTGTCTCTTGCCTGCACTCGTTAACTATAGATGATAGATGAGATTCAGGAACATTATTTAAGCTGTCCTGAAGTAAGCCCCATTGAAACACATTATAGCTAGCAAGAAGAGTGGTGTTTGTAATAAGAGTGGAATATGCAGCTGAAGCTATAACCCTTTTCCCCAGGGCATAAAGCTTCTTGGACTCTGTCGGGGTGGGGTGGTGCTTCTGTACTGGAAAGGGGAAACCCCGCACTTTTTCTGGTAGTGGCCACCAAAGAATCTGGGACCGAATGACCTTGAATGCACAGGGGGTCAGATGGTGATGCCTTAAACATTCTCTACCTGTGGATTTACTGCACAAGTGAGTGAGGGCGTGAATAGAGAAGGTCCTAATTCTCTTTTTGACAGAATTAGGTAAGGGAATGGACTTACCGACTCTTTCAAAATGTCTTCTACAAAGACAGGGTCGGACACAGCTTCTTGTGCGTGTACTTGAAATGTTATGCAGCCTTTTTTAGAATGTTATTAAAAAGCAATTGGTCATTTGGGGAAGAATCCCCTGGCTGATTAGTAAGATCAGTATCCCCAAACACTAAAACTGGCTCAGCCTCATGTGTAGGAGTAGCTGGCCCTGTACCCAGATCAGATCAATTGTATCCTGACACCATGTGTCTAGATCTTGAGCGCCTTCCCCTTGGTCCCGATCATAGTAAATATCATCCTGATGATATTGATTAACTTGAAAAATATTAGCGGATTCATCAGCAATGTGTGAAACCGGCTGAATAGGAAAGGCTTGAAGCCTAGGAGATTTAGGTACTTGAGGACACTTCTAAAAGAAGAGTCCATTTTCTTAAGGGAAATGGTTCTGAAAAAGAAATAAAGTCCTACATTTTGTGCATAGTCTGTCTGCTCAAACCTTTCCCTAGCCCAGGTCCCTGTTTTAGGTGCCTGTGCAAGAGGGAATCTTTAATCTAAGTTAGAGGTACTGTGCCTACTCTACAGGCACTGAAACAAAGTTTCAGTAGCCTGACATAACCCAGGGTAATAGGGGGAGAAGTAGGCTGGGGCCCACTAGTACTAGGCTGTTGAGGTATTCTAGTGTGTTTTTCCCTTAATTTGGGATGAGAATGCTGTTTCGACGTACCTTTTCACATATTTGAAACAGCGGTCGAAGATTTAGTCGAGGCACCTCGATTATGAACAGACTTGGATCCATACGCAAAACGTGGTTGTGGACGCGAAGAAGGCCGAGAATGTGGATGTTCGCCAGGTTTTGACAAAGCTGTTGAGGTAACCTTAGGTGCTGCTGGCTTTTTTTCGATGATCCTGTTGAAGAGTGCACATGAGTTCTGGGTTTATGAGATCATGCATGCTTTTGGTATGCCTAGTGGGGCTGGAGCCAGACACGCAGGAGACTAGAGACTCCGCTGGGTTGTCTTCGGCATCCGAACTGGAGCCATTGCTTTTGGCCTGCATGGCGTAGGCTGCTGTGAGAAACCGAAGGTGTCTCACCCACTAGTCCCCGGAGATCTGTCCTCCAGGTGGGCAAGACACAGCCATCGCTTGTGGATCCAGTTCCTGGGGTGGACCAGTGCGGGAGGATCACCTGGGTGAGCGGTCTTCAGGGAGTGGGAGACCGGATGGTGAAAAACAGTATCCCCTTCCTTATAACACCTTTACCCCATCCTACCTGGTAGGATACTTAGGAACTCTAATTCCCCCCCTCCTTTACAATACAAACACTTTCTCACTGACAGCCTGCTCTAAGGGAAAACAGAATTACACCTGAGCTGTGTACCGGACGTGTCCCAATAAAATGGTCAGGCGAGGTCAGGCAATTACTGATCATCACACACACCTGACTTCCATTCCACTTCCCCACACAGATAAAAAGCAGAGAAAGAGAGCACACTCTGAGCGAGGCAAAGCACACGGGGAAGCAGCAGTTCCAAGATGGCAGTTTAACGAGAGGAGAAGGACTGCGAAACAGAAGGCGGACGCAAGGAGGATAGTTTCCTTGACCTTTTCGCCAAGGAACCGTTATTTTCACGAGACCTCGAGGGAAAGCATAAGACCAGGAAACCAGGCTGAAGAATCCTGCATTGTGTGTCGGAGGTTCTCAGGGCCCTCCTGCGTCAATAATCAGGGTTGGTCTGAGCGCAAAAGAGGGAGATCAAGTGAAAGCTTTGTGCTAAAGTGGGTCTGAGCCCGGCAGAGGAGCCCCCGGGTGAGTCGAGAATCACCCAAGAAGTTGTACATGAGAATCCTGAGAAAGGAACTTTTGAATGTTTGTCGCATCAGGCACTCTAAAGTAAGAGACTTTGAATGCCAAAGAGACTTTGACATTGAAGGTCCTGATACTAAGATCTGAACTGCATCCTCGTGCTAGAGAAGCCAGAGACTGTGCCAAGCTTGAGTCTGCCACCTTGTACCGTGCTGAAAAAGCGCGGAAGGGAGGCCAACGACTTGAGTATCCTGACATATCTTTTCTTGAACACTTTTGCATAATATTGTTTCCCACACCATTTTGTATTTAGAAGCAAGGATTGGCAATAGGTTTATTAGTATAGGCCCTTTATTTTTGACAGACTCGACTAGGACTGTGTTATTATTTGATGGTCATAGGCCCTCATTACAAGTCAGGCGTTAAGGGTTTAACGGCGCCGTTAACCCTTAACGCCTGATTCACACTTTAACGCCTGCTTTTTGCAGGCGTTAAAGTCCAAGGCGCTAAGCGACCTTGGTGCTAATTACGGCACCGTAATTTACGGTGCTGTAATTAGCGCCTTCCCCATCCCCATTATGCCCTATGGGGCAAAAATGGGAATGGGGAAGGCAAATGGTGAATTACCGCCCCACTCACCTTGGAATGGGGCGGTAATTCCACCATCCACCATGGCGGAATCCGGCATGGACCATGGTGCTAATAGCACCATGGTCCACTGCCTGACTTGTAATGAGGGCCATAGCCTGCTCCATCTTTAGTTCTAGGATTGGAGGGGCGTTTTTCAAACCCCATTGCAGTTCAATAAACACCCTTAAACTGTGGTCACTTGTGTCTGTCTTACTGTTTGATGCCATGCCTTCCTTACACCGTCCACTGATTAGTGCGCCTGTTTTTAAGGGTTTTAGGCTTAAATGACAGGTAATCAACTTTCCCTTCATAGCTGGCTATTTCTGTGCAGTGTACAACTCCTTTTTGCCTCATTTACGCCATACTGGTCTTTCAGTTTTTGAACAGCTGTAACCCCTTGTGGGTGTATATTCTAGTACAGAGACTCTTTTCATCCATCGTGTCAGTGATTGGCTCACCGCGTGAGGTCAGTTTGGCTCATTTTTTACTAGTGTACTCTCCCACTGGGGCCTGATTCCTCCGGTCACTCAGTTACCCTATCTGATTTGGTGCACATGCCTCTTCTTTCCAGCCTTTCTGTGGTGTTTCCAATTGCTGCTTCTCCTGCACGCCCCACGGAGTAGGCACCCCTGCGTCTGGGCTTTTTAAATATACCTCCGCTACTGGGATGTGTTCCTGATTCTGCTTGATTTTCCCAGCACCTAAATATTTCACTTTCTCTTTACATGGTTTGTTAAAGGTGGCACATGGCGGGTATACAATATGTTTTTTAATTGTTGGGTCTGTTTTATGAGGTAGGACACTGCCTCATTTTATGCAGTAATGCTCTTCTCTTGCAGTCTTTCGTTCCATATCTCCTGATGAAGACATTGTGCAATAGACATACTGCGTCGAAACCAGTTGAGCTTGTTCTCCCAGGGATGTGATCTACACAATATTTTCACTCCTAGATCCGCCCACATGATAGATTGTTTTTATCATTTCTATTGTATGTTTTTGTATGTTGTATGTTTTTCTACTTCTAAAAAATATCAAAATAACTAGACGGGATGCGAGGATTGTGCTCACTCCCGATTGTGAATCAATTTTGTCATTTTTAGCTATTGTTTGGATGAATGTCACTTCATACAATGTTGTATGGTTTGAATGCTGCACTATGAATGGTTCTGATGATGGCCTAATTTTAGCCATGTGTTATGTTTACCCTTGCTGTTGTGATATGTACTAATATGTTGTTTAAAGTATTGTGTCATTAATTGACTATTTATCAAATTTCTGTATCATGATTAAATAAAAACTGATACAATTTGTAAGCAACACAGTTTTGCTCTCTGGACATTTTTTCCGGATTTCTGTGGTACAATAATACTCTGGTCCAGGGAATAGAGATTCCCTGCTTCTTTCTGTTACTGTGTTAAATAATATTCAGGCCTTGAAATGCAATTTGTCGTGATCCCGAAGAAGACAATTATTGTACTCTTTGTGAGCGTCTTTCCAGGAAACTTCCTGTTGCAGTAAGGACAGAATTTAAATGGTTTTCTTTCCATGGTTAACAGAAACCAAACGGGCAGCAAGACAAAGGAAAGTATGGGAAACAGTGAGAAAAGGCTTTCGATAATGTTAGTAAAATATTAGAAGGATCCCCACTGTCCCTACTGCAAAGGCTGAAGTCTGGAGAAAGCAGTCGTTCAGAGTGCAGTCGCAGATGTCTTTGGACGCTAGTCTGGATATGTTCGAAGGAAGGTGGAAATCATGCATCAAAGTTGCGATAATATTAAATATATATAGCAATATATCTCGTAAACAAGCTACAAGTTCTGCATTAATGCGACCGACCAGAAAGGTGGAAAAAAAAAATCTGAGGGACCTTGGCACGTGAAGACTCATGGGTACAGTACACATCCCATTGGGGATAGTGTTACAGCCAAACCCAGTCGACGTCCATTTTTCGAACTTTGAAAACAAGATGCAATACTCGCAACTTCCACTAGATGTCGGACTATATGCACAGCATGTGATTCTAAACAGATCCACAAGCCTCAGAAACCTTGTTTTAGGATTATTACATATTAATAAAGTCACTTTATTTAAAGCACTAAAATGCAAGACACAGCCCTAGTTGCACAATGTTCTCACAAACAAAAGTATGCAATTTTGGCCACTCTCACATAACCCAAAAAGTGATATCAAAAATAAATATTTTAATTCAGTTGAACTGTTCACTGCAGAAAGGTGTAGGCCTATTTGAGGATGAAACTCCCTCTTCTGACACACCAAGCACATGAGCCAAGGTAAGCTAGAGGGAGGGACGGATTGGGTGTGCAATCACAAAACACTTCCAATCTGGTCCTATGGCATGAAGGTAGCCAAAGAGTTTAGGCAAAATAAAAAGTTATGACTATGGAAGAAATGTTAGGATATTTTGTTTGTTTCTTCCTGCTAACACATACAATTTGGCAATGGAAAGGACCACTAAATTTGCAAACAAAAGAATAAGCCACTGGATAAATGAGGATTTCTCAAACTGAGCCAGACAGGGATCTGCGCTTTGGACACCTTGTCAACTGGATCCAATGAGCAGACTAGAAGAAATGATAGTCCAGTGCCTTCCCATTCAGAATATGATCGTGCCATCCAGAGAGGTTCTCAGAGGTGGATGTCTACCGTAAGATTTAAAGCAACAACTAAAACACAAGTGTACTCATGTCCCATTGAGTATTTATATACATTAAATACCATTGCAAAAGGATTCTAGAAAAGGGGGTGATTTCGCTCTAGATTTGTTTCAGAAACCAAAGGGTCTCTTAGAATTCGTAGCCTCTAGTTACAGATGGGGCAAAGGGATTAAAAGAAATTATACTCAACAGCAGTCCTAGACCAAGGCAATGTAGACTGCATATTTATCTTTTGTGAACTGTATGTGGTTTTGATTAATAATGGTTCATAATGATAAAAAATTAAGTATGTGTTATTTAGTATGACTAATAGGCATAGCTATGCAAAAGCTGTGGTGTAGATTAGAGCAGGTACCCAGTATCGTATTGCTTACTTATCTTAAACTTGTTTATTTTATTTATTTGCAATTTCAAAATTTCACAACAGTGGGCGGTGAAGAATCAGACATAATAAAGCAAAGCCATCAAAATGAATCTCTTTGTTTGACTGTATAATCGTACTATGTGATTTGCTGTAACCTGTGATATGCTTTAACATGAGATTCTGTAATGTGAGCAAGTTTCATTGGGCGGCTTCGTTGTAACCCTTAAGTAAGCCTCCTTAAGCTCTGATATAGCGCCTCGATGCCTGCAGGTTGAAGCATGCTCTACAAATCCAAATAAATAAATACATTTTTGTGTTGTGAAAATATTAATATATGATCACATTAAAACTACAAGGCTTCAAAAACTTAGGTCAACCTGGGGGATGTGCTGAACTAATTTTAGACTACACCATGTATTGCAGTAAATGCAGGAAAATTGCACAAGTGGGCCTGTAACAACCTAGGAAGACACTCATTCCAAAATCCATTCACAGCAAACATCACCAAGACAAGGTGGCTAAAGCTTCTTCTTTAAGGGCTGTCTTTGGCAATCAACATTTGCCATCAGGGCTACAGGTGAACTGAGACATTTCCCCTCACATCATCGTAATACCCTCTCCCTAATCAAAGACAAGGCTCACTTTAGCTAAGCTATGACAACGGGCGAGTGCCTCCGGTCATGAAGAATGCCAGAACCACCATGCCGCCAAACAATGTACAACATAGGAACTTTGCGTAAGAGGTCATTGGCCAAATGACCACCGCAAACCCTGTCTATAGCTTCTACTTTCAAGGCTGTCCACAGCAATTAACATTTGTGAAAAGCCTGCAGGAGGAAGGAGGTGTCTCTTCACCACCTTGCATCACCATCCCTGCCCCCACTTCGAGGTTTAGACATAGCATATTGGCATAACATGTCAATGTATTTCCATCCCCCAACAAGCACTATCCAAAATAATTAAAGGACAGACAGTACTGTATCCGATCCTATTTCACATATACACCCACTTACCTCAGTGTATAAAGGTGACGTCCAATCCAGAGGCATACCACTTCTCTGCTTTTTGAATACAGAAATTAACTTTGCACAGGAATTTGTCTTCAGTGCCGAATCACTCCTTACATCTTCTAAACGGTATTTCATGCCTTGTTTCATGTTGTTTTGGAAATCATTTGTTTTTATGTTCTTCCTTACTAAATTGTTCCTATCTCTAATTCTTTTACTAAGGCACATTGCAATTTTGGTTTTGCCCTCGTAACGACCATATTCTTTTATTTGTTATGCTTTCACTTTCTAATTTGTTTTGTCAATCATTTACATCCATGAAAATTCATTTTTCTTTAAAATTTCAGAACTTCAAAAGCCCTTCCAGTATCGTTTCTGGATGTCCTAACTTCAGTCACGCCAGAACTCCCTGGAAGGTGGTCCCCATTTTCCCATAAGACCAGTCATTGATAAGAGCATGGCTGCTCAACTGTGGAGTTCCAGATTCCGGGGTTGACAGCCAAGCCAATGATGTAGCGGATGTAATGGAAAAAAAGAAATCACCTCCGCGTGTGCAGCATGCACTTTCCATCGGATAAGCCTTAATCTGAAAAAATAAGCCTGAATCCCCAAAAATGGTCACCCTAGAATGACTAGAAAGTTATCTTGAAATGCTGTTCCCACTGTCTTTCATCATACACACAGACAGGTAAGTATAAAGTTAAAAAAAAGTATGACATTTCTATTCTCGAACCATAGCTATAAAATTTTGCAACATGTCTCCTGTAATGGAAGTTCTGGGTGGTGCGGCAAAACCTTGTTGCTGGCGCTGGCAGGGAGTTGGTGCTCTGGTTGTTGCTATCTATTTGTTGATTGCTGTTGCGGTGTGGTGAAGTGCATGCGGTTTGCTGTGAGAAAAGTGGTTGTGTGGGATTTTGTGTGAGTTAAGTATGTAGAAATGTGAGGTTTTGGTTAGTGAGTTGTTGGTCTCTTAATCCTTGTAGTTTTGTTTTATTTATCCGGTTGTCATACTGGGTTGGTATATTCTTTCTTTTTCTTTCCTGACTGTCTAGTTTCTGGGGCAATGGCGTGGCTGGTTCCTGGCTAAGTTATTTGAGCTTAGAAAACCCGGTTCGGCGATCATTATACCCTATTTTGATAGTGGTGTTAGATCATCCTCCTCAACTGGCACTCCTCACACAAGTAAGCGACATATCCATATCCACTCTCCCAATCAACACCATTAAAAGGATTGGTGAAATATAATGAGGTACTTTCCCCGTTTCGGCTGTTATACTCTGAAATAATTGATAAGTACACAGACCCTGAATATACCAAGGGAAGTGACGAGTAAGTTACAACCAGATTTGAATCTGAATACACTACATTGGCAGATGACTGGCTTTTGTGGGAACTAAAGTATGCGGTCTTTGAACGCTGCCTACTCAACATTTTAAACATGATAAAATGCAATACAGCTAAATGTGGTGAGACTTGTGAACAACCATTGGCAAATTTACCAAGAAAAGTGAACCGGACGATCACAGAGAGGAGTGTATGAACATTAAAGTTTATCCTAGATTGCTCAACAGATTCATGGCAAAGATCTGGCTGGAAATGTACTTGGCTCTTGCGCTCGGTTTACTGGGTCTACATTTAGTATGATCAGGTTTTTGTACCTTTTTAGGATTGGAGTTCCTTGTGAGATCAACATACTACAAATATCAGCAAAATGACTTCTCCCCTTATAAACATGATGCATAGACCACCTGTTCTATACCCCAGTTTGAGCCCATTTTGACTAACTATTTCCCCTCCTCAATTGGCTTTTCATCATTATTATTCTATGGAAACAGCTTTACTAAGTGTTTCCAACTAACTTCTTTTGGCTAGGCACTACCAAGCTTTCTTCAATTTGGATTCTCCTTGATCGATCTGCTGCTTTCAACACTGTGGAACATTCTACTCTTATTTCAACTCTTCTTTCATTTAATTTGTACCGGTTCTGTCTTACACTGGTTTTCCTCTCAACTTAGTAGCCACTCCTTCTCAGCCTCTTGGTCAGTTCTACCTACCCCCCTTCATGGTATACCACAAGATTCATTGCTTGGCCTCATTTTCCTTCTTTTTTTCTATACCACTCCCCTATCCTCTCTTCCTTTAAGTTATCATCCCACTTCTAGGCAGATGATTCTCAAATCTTAATTTCCTTTTCCTCCTTTTCGGACTCTATGCGCTCGACTATCTCATCCTGTCATCTTGCTGTCCAGTCCTGGATGAATGATCTCCATCTTTATGCTGCTGACACTGAAATGAATTCATCCCTTCTTTGGTTCCTCCTACCCTACCCGCTCCCTGTATCTCCTTTCACCCTCCTTCCTTTCTTTCAGGTCACTCCGCTGGCAACCTGAAAGTTATTTTTTTACTGTACTCTCTATTTTGCTTCTCGTGTCTCTGTTTTCACCAAGACCGCTGCTTTCAGCTCTCCAATATTCGCAAGGCCTGACCCTTTCGACCTTCATAAGACAAAGCTTCTAATTTCTACTCTTACATTTTCTCGGCTTGACTACTGCTCTTCTCTTCTGATTGGTCTTCCTATCGTCTATACTCTATTTTCAACTCTGCTAACCACACTCTGTCTGCCTTCTCCTCGTTCACCGGTTTCATCCGCTTTCTCTTGTGGTTTACTTTTGATAATCACATACTTTTCAACCATCTCACCACCCATTTAAAAAAGTACCCATGGTCTTGCTCCACCCCCCAAACCACATCTTTCCTCACTAGTATCATTCCATGTGCCCTTTAGGCCTCTTTGTTCTGTCAACCAGTTTCTACCTTCTGTTCCCAAGCCCCCTTGTGCATTCTCTTTTCCGCTCATTTTCTTTGCTTGGTCCCAAGCTCTGGAATTCCATTCTCCTTGACAGGAGATCTTCCCCATAATTACATCTTTTCTGCTCTCGTCCTAAACTCTTCTTGCTTAGTTCTGATCATTAGCTCTCCCTCATACTTTTTATCATCTCTTATGTTTCATACTCCATGAATAGTGTACCACTTTTTTTTGTGCAGCGCTCTGTAGAAAGTGCTTCATAAATGTAATAAAATACAAAATACTTAAAATTGAGAGCAGGTAGCAATTGACAATCCTCTCACAGGCAAAAGGCTTTGGCTTGCTGGCGATGGGCAATGTGACTGTACTGGATTCAGTAAAGTACTGAGCTCATCAGTTTCAGGACTTGGACACTCAAAAAATAGTAAACTCTGTTGTGGTGCAAGTGACTGAATGCACATCCTCTGTTGCCATGGAAAAGCACAGTTTTAGAAAAACCCACTGAACTTCTTCAATCTATAGGATTGCAAATAGAATTAAAAGCCAGAGACATATAGAATTAAAAGCCAGAGACATAAGTGGTTGTTGCAAAAGAGGTTTGCAGACAAAGCATCAATCTAACATATGGCATGTTTCAACATCAATTGGCAAGAAAATAAATACAGAAGGGGAAAAAGGGTTTGGAAGAAAGACTAACATGGCCTCAGTCCATCAGTAATCATCTCTGGTGGAGATACAAAACCTGTGCAAGGTCAGTGCATGTACTTTTGGAAAAATGGCAATCATGTATCCACCATGCTGCCATCAAACACTCATGGGAGGAAAACACATCAAGCATGCCAACGTCCACATCGGAGTAATGAACATGAGCACAGGAAAAAGTGGCGGGAGTCTGGTCCGCCTCCTCACACATCCCTTGTGAAGATTGTTCAGCACTTTGTCGCATCATAAGATATGAAAGGCCTTACTGGATTTTGCCACACTGGGGATGTGAAGGTTTTCCACAACATGTGTCCAAAGTATAGGCCCAAATGTTGCATTTCGGCATAGATAGTAGAAGGCTAGCGAGCTGGCCCATAAAATGAACTATGGTAGGCAACAGGTTAGACCTCCTTGTGCTGCTGGCCTGAAATGACATGGCATTTACAAAAAGAAACAAATGAATGGATAGCCAAGCCAGTATTCAAAACGATGGAGTTTGAATTTGTGAGACTGTATTGGTGATGGAAATGCATAGCCTGAGTACTGGTTTAATTCCCAGAACACAAACTATGCCTAGCCTGAGAACTGAACTGGTTTAATTCCCAGAACACAAACTATGCCAAAGAACATTTTAACAGTGGAGTGACCTCCAAGGTTTGCCACAGTAGCAAAACTCACCAGCAAATTCAAGTCAAGTGGTGTGGTCAGTCAAAATACTTTTGTAAAATAAATATTTATTTTACATGTATAAAAATACCATTTGTCATAAAAGGATACCGATATATTTGAAAAATAAATGGTCTGCAGAATTGTATTCTATTACCACTGTCCTTTGAAGTGTCGCTCATACTGGTACAACTTTTTGAAAACGTTTGTGAAGATAAGGCAAACACTGGGAATCAAAAAAGCCGTTTTAAAAAATGTGAAGTCACGCAATGCTATTTATCTTTTCATTATTATACGTCCAAATCGGAATTGTCGCAACTCTGATTCGAAAATTAACATTTTTAGATGTTCACTGATGTTGTATATTACTAAATTATGTTAAGAAAAATATTTTCTGAATGGTTTTATTTTGAAAGTAAAACATCTTTGTCCTTGCTCCACCTCCATTCCCTCTTACTCTGTATGTCCTCCCTCTGCTTCCCCATCTTTCTATCCCCTCTTCCATCGGTCTCTGAATTTCTTTCCATCCACCCCTCTCCTCTTTCTCCATTCCTCTTCCTTTCTATCCCTCCTCTTTCGTTCTACATCTGTCCCTCCTATTTTTCTCTTTCACTCTATTCCTCCTTGATTTGTCCATTTATATCTCGATCCATAGTCTATGCTTTCTCTGTATCCCTCCTACGTGTCTCTCGAATTTGTCTCAATCTGTCTATTTCTCCTATATGTCCCTATCTAGTCTTTCTATCTCATCTGTCCATCTTTCTTTCTCTAGCCCTGTTCTGTATCTCTTTAACCCTCTGTCTCTATCCCAGTCTCTCTATCCCCCCTCTCTTTCTATTACTTTTCCTCTCTATCCATCCTTCATCGTTTTCTTTATCTTCCCTCTATTTCTATCCTGTATGTGTTTCTGTCTCTATCCATCCTCCACCTGTCTCTTTGTATGGTTCTATGTGATTTTATCTAAAAAATAATTATCAACGGAGAATTCGATTTTATTCTTGTTAATGTTCGATTTTGCAGCAGTTATTAGCAGGGTGAGACTCGGTGCACTCATCGCCCATCCCCACATTTTCCATTCACCTAAACCCCCCCCCCCCCCCAATATATTTGGGGAACAATCTGAACAAAAACATTACATGAATTCTACTACAGCAAAAACTGCTGCTTTTGCTTTGTTTCTATTCCTCCTGTGTTTCTCTATCTCCCCTCTTCATCCATGGATACATCTCTCTTTATATCCATCCTTCTTCCATGGGTCTCCACCAATCTGTTTCTAGATCTCTTTCTCCCCCTCTATTCTATCATTCTCTGGTTCTGTTTCGCTCTATTCCTCCATCTGTCTCTCTATTTCTATCTCTATATACATCGCCTCTTTCCATTTCTGGCTAGCCACCCTCTATCTCTTTCGCTCCCTCTTCATCCCTCCATCTGTTTTCCCTCTCAGTATTTCTCTGTCTCTCCTGCCCTCCTTCACTCCTTTCTTTAGCTCTATTTCTCTATAGCCCTCCATCTGTTTTTCTCCGTCTATCATCTGTCTCTCATTCTGCATCTCTCCTTCCTCTCTATCCAGCATCCATATTGCTCTTTCTATCCCTACATCCGTTTTTCTCAGCCTCTTCCTCTCGCTAGCCCCCTCTCTATTGTTCTTTATCCCTATCCCTTCTCCATCAGTGTCTCTATTTCTATCCCTGTTCTCTCTCTAGGCCGCCATTTCTCTGCCATTCTCTTTTAGCCCATTGGGTTTTCCCAGTCTTTCTCTGCACTCCATTCATGTTTCTCTAAATCCCTACTCCATCTGTCTTCCAATTTCTTTCTATAGCCTCTGCCTTGCTTTTTTCCATTTCTATCCGTACTAAGTCTGTTTTTCTGGCTTTCTCTACCCCTTAATCCCAATACTCTTCCTCCATCTTTCCCTCCATCACCATCCCTCCATCTGGCTATATCCCTATAGTCTCTCTCCTCTCAATACCCCTCTCTTTCCCTTCTTCTCTTTCCAGCCTACTTCTATCCCACCATCGGTTTTTCTGTCTCTTTCTCTCCATCTCTTCCTCACACTCTTGCATACTTCTCTTTCTATTCTGTCTCTAGCCCTCGTCTCTTTTGCTCGCTTTCTCCCGCTACTCTTCTTCCTACCCAGCATATCTTTCTCTCTATCCTTCCACCATCTCTTATCTTCATCTATTCTTCTATCGGTTTCCACCCTCTCTACTGCTGCTTTTCCCCACTCTCGGTCTCCCCTATTTCGGTTTCCCTCTAGCCCCCCCTTCATTTGTCATTCTTTCTATTTAACTTCTCTCCATCCATTGGCTGTCTCACCTATCTCTTTATCTCTATCCCCCTCCATTTCCCTCTCCATTGCTGATCCTCTATCCATCCTCCATCTGTTTTACAGTTCTCTCTTCCCCTCTATCCCCTTCACTACTTTTTCCTTCCCGTCTATCCCTCCTACACCTCTATCCCTCCATCTGTTTCGCCTCTCCCTAGCCCGCTCTATTTCTCTTTATCCATCTTCTTTCCCTCTATCCCTACAATCGTTCTCTATGCATCCCCATCTCATCTCTCCATTTCTTCCTCTTTCTCTTTCCCTTCTCCATCTGCTTTTCTATCTGCCCCCTCTCTCTCCAGGCCCACTCTGCGTCTCTAACATGCTCTCTCTTTCTCCTCAGTAGCCATCCCCTTTCTCCCTGTATCCCTTTCTCTCCTGCCTTTCTCTTCCTCTTGATACCTCCTCCATCCGGTTTCCCTGTTTATTTCTCGTTCTGGCTCTCCCTCCTCTCCATCTGTCTTTTTGGCTCTCCTCTCTCCAGCTATCATCTTTCATTCGCTTTCGTTCACTTTCTCGATCTCTTTCCTCATCATGCCATCTGTTTTTCTGTGTCTCTATCCCCCTCTCTCCTCTATATTTCTCCATTTCTATCCATTGTCTCATTCGCAATCCCGCCTGTCTCTCACTTTCTCTCTATGCCCCTGTATCTCTATCCCTCCCTTACACAATTTCTCAATCCCTTATTTGTTTTTTCTTTCTCCTCTCCTCCTCTATTTTGTGTTCTCGCCTCCATATGTCTCTCTCCATTTCTCTTTCTATCAATCGCCTTTCTCTCTCCATATCGCCTATATGCCTCCATCTCGCACTATGTCTCTCTAGCCATCCTATCTGTGTGCCTCTCTCTTCCTCTCCCCGTCTCTCTTCATACTGTCTCTACTATCGTCCTCTATTGGTCTCTCCACACTATTTCTCTCCCTCACTCCCTACCTACATCTCTATCTATGTCTGTCTTTCAGGCCTCTCTAAAGCGATATTAAAGAAGCTTTTAAAAGAAGAATTGAAAATTAATAAAATGATAAATTGGAAGCAAGATGACACAGAGTGTCACAAGTGCGAATTCCTTTTCTGCATTTAGAACCTTGTCTCTGGCATGAAGTGTGATATAAAAGCTCAATTTATTTTTTATATAAAAGATAGGTATGAAATAGTACATAAGTGGGAAAAACAGAAAAGGCATGTATTTGTATCGAACAAGAGTATTGCATTTTTTTTTTATTAGCACCCTTCTTGGGTAAAATTATAGTTGCCGGCAGCCCATAGAAGCAATAACACCCCATCACCAACCCCTGGGTACAGATGGGACCTGGTAGGGTCAGGGCCATCTTAAGCACTTTTGGGGCCCTGGGCACGGACATCTGTGGGGCCCCCATCCACCTAACCAAAGGAATTAAGTGATCAAGAATATTTGAGCCACGCCCCCGACCCCTGCCGCAATCACGAGCCATAGGTTGATATGCTGCCTCACATCATTAAAAATAAGGATGTTTACTCCCTTTAAGTCTCATTACCCTCTTCATTCTTGCTCTAATCAGAATGATAAACAAGTACCATTTGAAGGACAACATTATTAGTCTACGAAGAGGTTACTTCTGTTCTAGCATAGATTCAGGAGACTTTTTATCAGTATGAACGAGGAAGGTATGGCACCTGTAGTATTAATGCACGACTGTATGTAAAAAGTACATGCAACCAAGAATAGACAGAGAACTCACATTTGCTGCCTCCCAGAACGCAAACGTGCTCAAGCATGGATAGAGGAGACCACTTGGTAGGAAGGAGAAAGCTACACATACCATAGCATGTATAGTGGATGCAGATTAGAAGCTACCAGGAAGGTTTTATATGGTTGCCATTAGAGAGATCAAAAGAATAAAGTGCCTGTGGTGTGCAATATATCAATGCTCACTAGTATAGTGGAAACAACACTATAGCCAGTGGAACTATGAGTGAGGCTGATTTGAAGATCATACCCTGAGAAGGAAGTCTCTCTGAAGGGCTGACAATTTTGAAAGGTTCAGGGACTGGCAATTTGAAGAGGCTAGGCAATACAAGATTAAATTAGATGCACAGCATTACACACACTGGTTAAGGGGTAAATCTGGGATGTGTGCTAACTATGCCATTTCTGTATTTGAACACTTTCATTACCAGCTCTTACAATGAACTAAAATTATCTCATTTTATAAAACTGACTTGGAAAGTACACCAATCACATTACCAAACATGACCATTTTTAAAAGCAAAATATTATAGAAGGGTGTAACACAGAATGATTCTAGCTTCATTCTCTCCATCATCAAGAGAAGTATGTAAGTACCAGCATACCAGTCAGTGTGATTTAAACAGGGTTGGTCTTTTGTATTTTAAAGCTTTACATAGTTCCTAAATGTTAGGGAGAATGCTCATAAATGGCTCATTTCCCTTACCCAATGTGTCCCTCAGCAGCTTTGCTGGATTTCTAGGGTTTATTTTTTTCACCTGGTAAGAGTGTGAGCCTTTTTCACCACTCTTAAATGTGTTTTGCTGTGTGTGTTTTCACTTTTTGTGTGATCTTGAGCACTGGAGCCTCACCTACTCTATGGCCTCATATTTTTCATGTGTGTTACACATTCAGTGCAGTGACACAGGGTTGTCTTTGAGACTTCCCCCCTGACTCCATTTTCTGGAGCAGACTACTGTCCCCCAGAAAAGGTAAAGTTGCCATTAACTTTATTTTAGTCACTTTAAACCACAGACCCAATACACCCCATCTTACATGGAGTTTGGAAAGGGTTCATTCTTGTCCCTTTTTGTCTGTGTCTCTTGGAGCCGTGTTTCACTCCCTTTACACTAAGACTTGGCTGGTGGCAGAAACCCGCTTGACCATATATATTTTATTACGGTTCCGGCTGGGTTTATTCGCCATTTCTTTATGTAAATGTTTTTCTTGTGTTTTACTCTGCGTGCCAAACTAGGTTTGGTCCCTTTGTTCGCCATCTTTTCACGGGCTTCTGCACAGAAGCCCTCCTTAAGGCGCCTGAAGGTCTGGGTAGGCAGGATGTGAGGGAGGGGTCTTAGGACCCCTGCCATGGGTTCCCTCGGTAACCCAAGTCACACTCCTGTTTGATTGGCTGGGTGACTGTCCTTGACAGGGCAGCCACCCTGATGTATGATTGACAGCCAGGCTGTATGAATGGGGAAAAACTGCATAAAAAAAGCAGGTCCCTGCGACTGGAAAGGCAGAGTCGCCACTGGAACAAAAGAACCAACGAGGAGCTGATGGAAGAGGACCCCTACAATGACTGAACCGCCCAGAGAAGCCCTGCTGCAGGTCCGAATCTTCAGAATCTGACGACAGAGAAGATCCTCCAGGACATTTCTTCCCTTGAGCTGCTGGGACCAACCAGTTCCCCCAAACTTCAAGCCAGGACCCCTCCTCTGGTCGAATTCGCTGTACATAGCTACAGTGGGCCGGATAGCCAGGAAGGTCGGACCCTGCTTGGGTTTTAAGGAGCAAACCTTTTATTCGTTGCTTTGCTCTGCTGCTGGTTTCTTCCCTGGGTATTGCAGGACCCTCTAGTCTTCCTACTTCTTGTCAGTCCAACAGTCGCTTCAGGAACCGTGAGCCTGCCAGAACTACCAGGAACGTCCGCCTCAGCTACAGCTTCCTCTCCGTTTTAAGGTACTGTGCAAATCCGGTTGTTCGTTTCGTTCAGCCGCAGTGAAAGTGTTTGAAATCTTTCTCCAAACTGAGGGCTTGTCCTTCTCTTCTCTTTGAACTAACTTTTTGGCCAACCAACCTCGTCCGGAATCCGTGGCATGAACTTTACCGTGAACTACCCAGAACTGTGTGATCTTGAGGAAAAGACTTTTGACCCATTGACTTTGGCCCTAAGCCTTTTCTACCTGATTCTATCACTGTAGTTCCTATTGCTCAATTGCCCTGAGTACTTACCTGTTGGTATGGTTCCATTTCTATTAACTTTGTTTTTCCCTTCCTTTTAAATTGCTAGAGTGCCATTTTGCTCCCACTTCATTTTGTGAGCTTAACTTGTCTGGAACTTATTGGGAGTGGTGTGGTGTATTAAGAGTGTGATTTTTAAACTGCTTATAATAGTGTAATGTTTTACAACTGAAGATTGAAATAAATGTATATTCTTTTACTTGAAAACCTTGAGTCAGTGTTTGCCAGAATCATAGTAATTGCTGTCCTTTGTGTAACTATTTGATACTCTTCACTTATTCTTGAGATAAGTCTGGCGGCTCAGCCATAGCTACCACTTTAACTGTGTAGTACAGGCGTGTACCGAAGGTGAATTTGTACTGTCATTTGTAGTCTTAATTGTGTGAGGTGTTCCCAAAGGGTACTGCATATAATTCTGACTAACACTAAACACAGGCTTGTGAAATTGTCATTTATAAACGTGCAAAAAAACCTTTGACTTTTACAAAAATGGAAAGGGATCTTTTGCGTCAAACGAGCAGACTTTAAAATATGCTTGCCCGAGTCCTGTGCCATCTGGTCCGCTCCCTTCTGTCTACCACCCCTTCCACTCAAATGGCCTACATAAGAAGAAAGATCAAGTAATGGGCTAAATGATGCCACCAGCATGCAAGAAGGCAAACTTCACAGAAGACAGTATAGTAATGTACGAGATATTAGATGTTTTGACCAAGATCACTGTATTGTCTGCTGGCAAAGTCAGGCTACAAGCAGAAATGCGTTGGTTCCAAATTTGGATACTTATTCATCTCTAGGGCTAACAGTTTATGCTCATCATTGGAGGCGATTACCTAGGTTTTACAACACCCCTTCTGAACAAACCAGTTTCTAGACCTTCACCATAAGGATGACAGGTTTGTTTTTATTGAAACCCCTATCTGGTGCAGGTACATTGCTGATAATAGCACCTGTTGTGCTGCAAGACCAAGTACATATGCAGGCAGGTTTATAAACTTCAGACATAGGAAAGGCTCAGCCAACCATACAGGAATGTGCTATTGTAATCTTGCATAGGAACACATCTCTGCAATGAGTGTTTAACACACTGAGCTAACTTCTGAACCATTGTGGCACTCAATTTACCAACATGCATTTCAAATGTGGCTATTGCACATGATCAACATAATAGGAAGGAAAGAATGCTACAGGAGTTGTGCCGCAAGGAACAAACACACACACACTATATATACCACAATGAACACAGAAAGCATTACCTGATTAATTGATCGAGGCAGAATGTACTTGCAAAACAGACCGGCAATAGGTTTAGAGCCTCAGCACCATGCCATAAAATATCCTGATGTGTGCTATTTAAGTCTGGTGAACAAAGGAATCTTACTTATTTATATCAGGCAGTTTGTGGGGCCCCCTCCAAGGTAGGGGCCCTGGGCAAGTGCCCCTTTTGCCCTCCCATAAAAACGTCTCTGGGTAGGGTGTCCATCTGGATATTTTGGAGTGCACTGGTACAAATAAATATATATCGTCTATGAATAATGGCCTATTAAAAATGGTATGCATCAATCTGAAGATGTGTCCCTGATGTGTACCTACCATCGCCATTATATTCAGCACAGCAGTCTACACAGCGAATTTTACAGTACCTAAGGTAACGGTCGTCACTATAATATGGTACAATCGTGCTGGACCGTGTGCCCTCTTTGCTGTACAAATCAGGGCCAGTGCTGCTTTCAAAGGTTGTTTTGAGAAGATCTTAAATACAAGTCAACTAACGCGCCATTTTTCAGGAGCGAACCGCAATGTCTTCAGATAGCTGTTACGCTAGGTACTTCCTACGAACCGCCTCTCAACTCCATTCTGAAATGTTTTTCACTATACGGATTTGCTGGCGGTCAATGGATGACTGGGATTTCAAAGGAACTATTTCAAGAGGATAATCGAGGTGTTAGGTTTACCGATGGCATTATAAAATGGAAAACCAAATGGACTTTTGGATTAAACAAATCAATTGTTGAAAATAATAGTTTCATCTGACATTGCTCATGTCGCAGGGTTGACTGAATAGCAAAAAAATCGTATTGATGGGTGGTCTCTATTTTGTATATAGAGATGGCCTTCCACAGTTATAATGGAAGCGATTGATGCATTTCAAAAGATCTTTGTTAAAATACAGAAAATACTAAAGTCGTGACTCCTTTCATCGATTCAACTTAAAATACAATAAAGGGCTTTTTTTTGCAAAGCAATCAAATAGAACAATATGTGTTATGCATTGAATGAACGAGCCATAGGCATTTTGCAGGCATGAACGTGACTGTTTCAGTGCATGGACAGCATGCCTAGCTCTGTGGTGCACTGTTGTCATCATATGGGGAGTGGGTGGGCGCTACATAGCGTTCGTGGCTGCTTTCACAGAGGTGCCTGTGTCGGATTTATTACCGCCACAGCAGTTTATCTTAGGGCGATCGTGCACAGGATCAGATAAATACAAGATGCCAGTTGCTGACCCATGCAGCTTGCTACTTATATTTTCAAGAAATAGAAGTTAAGAGAAAAAAATATAACTGACGATTTAGGGTCCGATATGAATGTCTTTGCGAGTGGTATTTTTTAGCATGAGAGTGCACCCCACCGTTAATTCACCAAAAGGCCAGACTAGCTCAGTTTAAGCAGGCATAGCTGCCCAGAACTATCCCATTTTGCTGTGACAGGATTTGGCGGTTTGCCTTCAGGATCTGCCCTCAGGTCTCGGAATCTAGGCGTTCCACTTCTGGGATCAGGATACAGAGGCATTTCAGATGGGTCTCTCCACATTTCTATCCCCTAACAATTCCCAAATGGTTTTTAGTTAAGCAGATGTAACCGCTTTGCTATATTAGCTAGAGGGACTGGTCACGAACCACCCGCTGGGGTTCCTAGATTGTATGCATAAAAGAGGCTGAGAAAGGGAACTGGTGATAGCAATTTCAATCATCTCCCGAGCATCCTTCAGTATGGAGGACTGGGCATTGGCACTATTGATGAAGACACCTAGGGAATCAGTCCATGGAGTGCAGTCTAGTCAGTGAGGAAGATAGAAAAAAATTACATTGACAGGGATTCCAGTACTCTTAGTCCTTACACTGCCTCCTTCACAACTGGTTAGTTAAGCCTGCACTGCAAACCGGATGGGGAACTTTGCCAAAAGAGAATGCTGGCACTTTAACAACATTGGAATGGTGCTGTTAGGCACCCAGCTCTGTCCACAACCCCAACCATGCATTACAAAGCATCACCCCCGTGTTCCACCAGTTTTTCCACTGTGAAGCTTGTTGTCGTACAGTATATGCTTAAAGAAAAAGGCAAGAAGGCAGTGTGAAGGGTGGAGAGCAAGAACTAAGAGTACCAGGTTACCATGAAGGTTATTTTTCCTCCAATTACAGCATCATGATCTCTCTCCTTCCCAAATGGTTGGAAAACCAGTTTGTGCAGACGCAGGTACTGGGTGGAAGTGACAGCATATGCCTGGCCAAGGTACAAACATAGATAAAACAAGCCATTTTGAAAGCGACATCTTTCCTGGAAGACGCATCCAAACAGCAATGTTTAACAAAAGCTTGTAATGTGACCCAAGTGGCTGCCCTACAGATGGCTGAATTGGTCTCATGGACCTTAAGATTAGACAATTCGTAAGTTTTCAAAATGTAAACACTAACCGTCTAGCAAAGGTAGCCGTTTGGAAAAATGTTTGTGGTTCCCATCCATATACCCTCGTCCTAACTTTTGGAGCAAAGTAAAGCCCGTTTTCTTTACTTCATCTGTTTTGGGGACACTGGTCAATCCCTAAAGCTACCAGTACAGAGGGGAAGATTTCTTGGTTTTAAGCTACACACACCACCATACATGAATGGCAGAGGTACTTAGTATTCCTTTTTCCTCTTTTTCAAAAATATTGTTACTTTCACGATAGTGCCGACCGCTACTATCACCTATCGGCACTGAAACTACTGTACATATGTATATAAGATCCTCTTGTAAATGTATATACTGATTCTTTGTTATACCTGCATAACGGATCCCATGTGTAAATGTTTAATGATTCTCTGCTATACCTGCATATCTGTAACCTTGTACAAATTGCGCCCTGATGCCTCCGGGCCTGTGGGTTTGCGCGTTATAAATAAATAAATACAAATACAAATACGATATGCGAAAAACGAGCTGGTGGCTGCGGATATTTCTCTACAGTGTATTTCGTTTTCCACGCTTTCACTTTTGCATTTTATTGCACGTCATTTTGATTACCATATACTCAAAATGGCCATGCAAAGACTTTTAACGCTGTTCTTTGACCATCTTCCTACCATCTCAAGTCAGCGAATCCCATATATGGAAAACACTTACCTGGGTAAAGCATTGTCTTTCCCGGGCAAAGCATCAGTGTGAGCATCTGGCGGAATGGGCAGGCTGGAACTGTCTGGTCCCAATCCAACTCTCCAACCAGGGGCATGTCTCCTGTTCGGCAGATGAAGGGCAAGAGGCTGTCCAGTACTGGACAGCCCTTGTCAGTTTAAATGGTGGCGATCCTTTCCACTGGTGAGCTGGGAGTGACCCTGGCTCGAATTCTGGATAAAGGAGGGCTTCTCCAGGCATTGTTCCGATCGTCACTTGTGCCAGGACTACTATGAAGAGCTGCAGCCCGCAGATGACCATAGGACTACCGGTCAATACATTCAGTATTACCTCCAGCCCAGAACCATTGAAGCCCTGCCTCTCTGAGCGCCTCTATGGTCACCCTTTCGCCCTGATCAAAGATGTGGAGAGTACTCCATCCCTAAAGCTAGTCTGTGCCACTGACTATGTACTAGGTCTCGGACAGAGGATGGTACCCTTGATGACTGAAGCATGTGAAAACTTGAAAGCTGGTCAGGCTCTGGTCAAACATTGGCATGACCAGAAGGCCAACATGGTGGCGTTCACTCCAGATCAGTTATTACTAGTTATGGTTCCTACAAGGCATGCATAGAGCCTTACAGGACATATGGATTGGACCCTTCAAAATTGTAGGCAAACTTGGAGAGGTTAATTATGTACAGGACTTGGGCACCCCCAAGGAGGCCCCTAGGGTCTTTCACATTAACAGTCTGAAGGCCTATATTTCTAGACCAGAACTAGGAGCTTTGAGTCTAGCCTCTGATCAAGAGGAGGAGGAGAGTGAACTTCTCCCTGATCTCCTCAGGGAATATCCTTCAGATTAGACATTTGAAGGAGATAAACTCTTCAGATCTGACTCTGCAGCAACAGAAGGAGTGCAACGCTCTAATGACTCAGTTTGCCTCCCTGTTTTCACTGACACCAGGCTTGGCCCCCTGGGGCCAGCCTGATACACTCAGTGGTGACAGTCTCCCTGTCAAAAGCAGGGGCTACAGAATGCCTGAACATGTCAGAAACTCACATAAAGGAAGGAGTCCACAAGAAGCTTAAGCTTGCGGTTATAGAGCCATCTACCTGTCCCCGGACAAGTCCAGTTAAACTAGTGCCCAAAGCAGGAACCAGCGACTTAAGTTTCTGTGTGGACTATAGAGGTTGGAATGCAGTCACAAAGACTGATGCCCATCCTTTACCAAGGAAAGATGAGCTGGTAGATAAACCTGGAGCTGCCAAGTTCCTCAGTACATTTGACTTGACCTCAAGCTATTGGCAAATAGCACTGACAGACCATGCCAAGGAGAAAACTGCATTTTCCACCCCAGGATACTTATACCAGTTTAGGGTTATGCCTTTTGGACTAAAGAATGCCCCAGCTACATTCCAGAGGATGGTGAACCAGGTTCTGAATGGGTTAAGGCACTTCTGCATGGCATACTTGGATGACATTGCAGCGTTCAGCCCCACTTGGGAAGACCATCTTCACCACTTAGGATATGTATTGCAGGCTCTTGAGCAGGCCCATCTGACCATAAAGACAAGTAAGTGTCAAATTGGTCAGAGCAAAGTGGTCTACCTTGGATATGAGGTAGGAGGAGGTGGGATTGCCTAGTAAAGTGCAGGCTGTACAGCACTGGGTCACCCCCACTACTCAAACTTAGGTGAGCCCTTCTAGGTCTCACTGGGTACTACCAGAAATTTATTGAAAAGGACGTGGCCATGTCTTCTCCCCTAAATGTCATCTCCTATCCCAAAGTTCCCAAGAAGGTCAGATGAAATGAGGAATGTGTCAAGGCATTTGAAGGGCTGAAAAAGGTTCTCTGAAAAGATCCAGTATTACGAGCTGCGGATTATACCCAAATCCTTTATTGTACAGACAGATGCCTCAAATACAGGAATAGGTGCAGTCTTAAGCCAACTGGATGGGCAAGTGAGGGGAACACCCCATTTGCTTCATCAGTAGAAAACTAAAAGACTGTGAAACAAGGTGGGCATCCATAGAACCCGAGTGTTTTGCCACTGTGGTCAATGAAGAAGTTCAGGCCATACCGGTATGATTCTACTTTACTCATTCTAACAGACCACCAACCCTTGAGATGGTTAATGCAAATGAAGGGGGATAATCCTAAATTACTTAGATGGTCCATCAGCCTCCAAGGGTTTGATTTTACCATTGAGCATAGGTCAGGACGCAATCACCAAAATGCTGATGGTCTCTCCAGAAAGTATGAACGACTGGAACAAGAGATTCATCCAGGAGTGGATTAAATCCTCCCGTCCCTTAGCCTGAGGGGGACGAGTGTTGGGGTGAATTTTTATTTCTTTGCCAATTCCCTTTAACCTTAGAGACCACCAACTTTTTTGCTAGAGTCAGGGCTTTTTAATTTTTACTCCTGAGTGAGTGGGACTCCCCACCCGCCCCCCAAACACCCTCATGTGTTTTTCTGACTAGGAATTTTGGATTCTTAATGTTTTAACAGAGTCTGGTAATCTCAATAGACATCTGATTTTTGCATGGTGACACATGGCACCTTCTGTTCTCAAGAATACTAAGATGACTTTTGTCATACTTAACTTTTCTTTTGTGGGTCTAGCATACACCACCACTATGTGGAGTGCTGAGGGGTTGCATAGTAACTCCTTATCCCACTTCTCATGTAACATTCCGTTACACTCACTAACTTGAATGGCTGGTGGCAGTGGTTTCTTTTTTAAACTACCTTTGTGTCATGTATCTGCAGGATGATCAGCTGGAGTGCAGCACCCAAGGGTGACAATTTTCCCAAAATGGACCAGGTCTTTTTTCACCATTTTTTGTCAGTTCGTTCTTTCTGTGCTTTTACTCTGTTACTTGAATCGGGTTTGAGACCTTTGTGCATTTTGCCTCTGGCGAGCTTCAGCCCTGAAGCCCGCCCTGGCTCCAGTGTGCCTGGAAAGGCAGAAAGTGAGGGAGGGTCCTGAAACATCTCTGTCCTTTGTCTCTAGGTGTGCCTGTGCAGCTGGCTGGCCAGGAGGACAGCCACACTGCTGGGTGATTTACAGCCCTAGGGAACGTGGTTAAAAGGCAAGATTTTTGGGACTAGAGGCAGAGTCGACCACTGGAGGACTTATTAACCGACGAAGACGTAAAGAGACGCCAACAGCACCCTCCTGGACCACAAAGTGCCCGGTGAAGCCCAGCAGCTGTGCTGGCCTCGTTTTCGTTTCGACTGGGAAGACCCGCAGGGGATGATTTCCTCCATTGGGCTGGTGGTACCAACCAGCCTTGAGACAAGATTCATTTTGGTGCAACCCTCAACTTGCTGCGACTTTCCAAGGCTGCAGAATCCCAATGCCCAGGGTCCCTTGACCATCATCAAGTGAACTGACTTTGGATGTGCGAATCCGGCCAGAACTTTGTGGACATCCAGAGAACCCTACAGAAGCAGCAAATCTTCATCTAGAGTCCAGGATCGAGGGATCAAGTGACTTTCAACCAGAGCGGTTAGTTCTTCTTTGGCACTGAGAAAAAGGCACCAAAACCACAAAAGGCTGCTGAATCAAAAATAATACATTGCTGCAGATTCCCTCTCTCGAGTGCTGCCACAGTAGGCCATCAGACTCCCTCACTTTAGTCACCACAACTAAGGACCAGAAACAAGGGTCTGCGACACTGCAATAGGAAGGCATCCAGCTGGAACTGATCCTTCAATTATCGGTTATTGTGGGGCTTTGGGTATATATTGCCATTTGTGGTGCTTCCTAGCTTGGGGAGTACCATTTTAAACCCTTTTGAGTTGACCTCAACTCACCTGCACTGGCCTCCCAGTGTCTACCTCTTCAAGGTGACTCCTCAAGCTTTTTGATTTTCTAATGAACTACTATCTTAAAACATTGTTCCAAGAAGAGTGCATCAGAATTTTGAATTGGCACATTGACTTTGGCTGTCATAGCTCCCTAAAGGCTCCTCTTCTGAACCGATTGGCTTTGGCAGTGGTTGTTCTCTTACAGGTTTTAATTGTTCAACACTATTATTGCTGTGATATAAAGAGCACATTTCGGCGGCAAGAAGAAATGCCCACTGGTTGCCAGTCCGCGAGCGCATCATATTTAAATCATATCATATTTAAATCCCTCTCGCTGACGCATGAATGCCTGGCCAACACTGCCCCTATAGAAAAGTCACCAAGCCACAATCCTCTAGACCCCCGCGAGATGCCTATTCACACCACCTCTCTGTCCCTAGAGAGAAGCGTAAAAAAGCAGGGGGCTATGGCTTCCCGGTCATAGCAACCAAACACTGGAACCCACCCTGCGCTCTTTACGATCTGACACCTCCCTCTGCTCTGGTCCTTCCGCAGGAAACTTAAAACTAGGCTATTCATGAATTAACTGGCTCTACCGCAAATGTTGGGCATGCAAAGTAGCCCCTCATGTTTACAAATGACTGCACTGATGGTCAGGGACCAGCACTTCTGTGACTGGTGCCTGACCCTAGGGCTACTCACCTCAGAATGTTGTGTTTCTTGTCTTCTATGTAACTAGCGCCCAGATGCCTACAAATGTTAAATCAATGAATAAATATGCGAAATCTCATTTGTTCACAGCATTTTTCTGTCAATCACACGGGGTGGGGTTGTCCTCTAGGACAGCCACCCACCCAGTTGGAACTGGTTTCAGCCAGGCATGCCTACAAAGGCCAGTGAAGTATCAGGCTCCTCCCTGACTTCCTGCCTTCCCAGACACACTGGAGCCTGGGCAGCCTTCACAGCTGAAGCCTGCCAAAGGCAAAAGACACAATGGACCCAAACCTGATCTAAAAAACAGGGTAAAAGCACAGAAAGGAACGAACACATGAGAAATGGGGAAAAACGAAGACATGGGACAGTTTGGTAAAATGGTCACCCATGGTGGCTGTACTGCATCTGAGAAATCAACCTGCAGATACAAAATGTAGTAAAAGGAAACTGCTGCCACCAGCCATTCAGGTTAGTGTAACAAAATGTTACATGAGCAGTTGGATAAGGAGTTACTATCTAACCCGGCCCCAGCACACTACATAAGGTGGTGTGTTCTGGACCCACAAAGGAAAAAGATAAGACAAAGGTTGACCTATTTTCGGGATCTGTAGTTCACACAAGAAAATATATTTAAATATTTAGGAGTCGTCCAAGGGACTCCTCAGTGGCACTGCACAAAGTGTGCTGTGTGTCACTATATTTATTTCATTTATAAAGCGCGCATACAACCTGTAGGCATTGAGGCGCTGTTCCAAGCACAGAGTATTAGTCAGGCTTATTGTAATACAGGCATAGTTTCATACAAGCACAGAGTGAAGAGTTATAACCAAATGGCAGCTATCATATGAAGTATACAGAATCAAACATTACATAGGAGTAAAACCAGGTGGCAATTATCTTCAAAGCATTCAGTTGGGTGTTGGGAAAAATAAGTTCCTGGGGATAGGTGTGATGGGGGCATTCACGTTTAGGTGAATACTTTAGGATTTCTCTGCCCTCAGGGAGGGTGGGAGGTTATTCCAGAGCATGGCAGCAAGGTAAGGGAAGCTGGTGCCTCCGGCTTTGCATCTTTTAATTTTGGGCACAATAAGTCAGTGTAAGGGGTTCTAGTAGGTCTGGAAGAATGGGCTTTGACAATTCGTTTGGCGAGGTAAGGTGGTGCTGTGTTGGATAGACATTTGTGAGTGACGAAGAGGGTTTTGAAAATGATCCGCTCTTGCATTGGGAGCCAGTGTGCATCTCTTCTGGATCTTGAAATGTGCTCTCTTTTAGGGATATTCACGGCTGCTCTTAGGGCGTTGCTCTGGATTACTTTAAGTTTGAGTATGTTTCTAGAGGAGGTGCCATTGAAAAGGACGTTGCAGTAATCAATCTTTGAGCCAATGATTGCACAGGCAATGGTTAGGCAGCTTTTTAAAAGGAAAGGTCTGGCTGCATTAAGGACCTTGGTTGCGTAGGCTGCCAAGGACGCAATGGCACTTATTTGTCTAGTCATGGTAAGTGGTGCACATAGGTAGACCCCTAGGGTCTTTACTGTGTTAGAGACCTGTATCGAGCAGTTGTCAATATTGAAGGCAGAATATTAGTTATTACAGGTCTTTGGGGTGCTTGGAGGGGCCAACAATCAGGATTTCTGTCTTCTCGCTGTTGAGACAGAGATGATTGGCTGCCATCCAGGTCTCAATTGTGGAGTTGATTGTGTTGTGGATGTCAGAGTCTTCTATGTAGTTCCCTGAGAGGTAGAGCAAGATTGGAGTGTCGTCAGCATCATTTGTGTAAGCTATGCCGAGTGAATCTAAGATGTGGAATAAGGGCCTTGTAAATATATTGTACAGTGTAGGGACGATGCAGGATCCTTGTTGCACCCCGCAGGTGATAGGAGAGGCGTTGGCGATCTCTAAGAAGAATTACTCTTCCATTAATGAAGGATGCTATCCAGGTGGTGGCTGAAGGGCAGAAGTGACTGTGGGTGGTGCGGTGGTGGCAGAGGATATGGTGGTTGACTATGTTGAATACTGCAGATAAATCTAGTAGTAGAAGCAGTGCGCTCTTGCCTTTGCCCCTGATCTCATCTAATTGATTTTTTATATCAAGAAGGGCAGATTCTGTGCCGTGTCCTGGGCAGAATCCAGATTGACGCATTTCTAGGATTTTAGGAGGAAAGGGACAGTCGAGATTGGCCTTTAGTTTGTGGGGATGGCTAGGGATATTTTTTTTAGGAGAGGGAGTATGCAGGCTTCCTTGAGGCTAACAAGAAAAGTGCTTTGGATGAAGGAAGCGTTTATGATAGCTGTGATGATGGGCGTTAGCATGTCAGGCAGAGTCTTTCACCAGGGGCGAAGGGCAGATGTCGCCTTTCCATTTTGATGTTTTTAGACTATTAATCGGTTTGCTGACTTCGGTTTCGGAGAGGTCTCTGAAGAAAAACTGAGTGTCGAGGGAGGTAGGTTAGGGAGGTGAGAAATTGTTGTGGGAGTTCATGGGTACTATGTTGAATGTTGCCCGTTGTGCTAGGACCATCCTATTAAGAATGTCAACTTTACACAGGAGTGCCTCCTGGATGCTAGAGTACCAGATCTGGTCTTTAATGATGGTTGTGGGGGGAGTAGCAGAGGATTCAAGTTCTCTGTAGATGGAGATTTGTTTTGGGTCTGATCTAGCACTGTTGATTCTGGTATTAAAGGAGATGGACTTGGCTGTGTTTATGGCTGACTTATATCGGTTGGAAGCATTGGTGAAATCCTGTTTTCCAGCGATGGTTGTGGGTTCTTTTAGCCAGGCTAACTGGGCATGTCGTACCATGGTGCGTAATTCTAGCAGTTCAGGGGTTAACCATGAGTTGGAATGGCTGGCCAGCTTTGCTTTGTGTGGTATTAGGGGGGCTAGGTTGTTCACTGCCTTCGAGACAGTCGACGTGTAGGTATGTAGGTATCAACTAGTGAGGTGGGGTTCAAAGCGAAGGGGGCCTTAAGGCAAGGAATGTTAATCGCGGTAGGATATTGTCTCTGATGAGCTTCCGAGAGCTTCTTGAGACAGTAGGAGGAAAAGCATTTGGTGATGTTCTTGGCTTGTCCAGCTGAGTGATAGAAAAGTGGATAATATGGTGTTCAGACCAAGGACAGGGTGCGTTGGCGCTGTTGGAGATTTGGCAGTTGTGGTCCATGATCCAAACCAGTATGCAGCCTTTGTTGTGTCTGGGGTTGTTGATGTGTTAAGTGAAGCCAAGTGTGTTGAGTGAGTCAGATAATGATTTGGTGGGTAGCTCATTCAGGTCATGAAGGCACAGGTTGAGGTTGAATACTAAGATTATTTTAGAGGAGGCCTTGCGGTTATCCTGGATGATATGAAGTATATTTTGCTTAAAGGTTGGAGAAGTGACAGGAGGTGTGAATTTGTTTAAGGTGGACGGATTCTCTCGCAATCATAGCGACTCCGCCTCCCCTGGAGATAGTTCTGTCGTTCCTTTGGATAGTATAACCTGGGTGTAAGGCCAGGACTAGGGTCAGAAGCTTCATTAAGCCAGCTCTCAGTGATGGCTATGGCGTTGAGTTCGAATTTTGTGATGAGGTCATGGATGTCAAGTGTTTGCGCGGAGAGCAGATGCCTATGGAGTTTCCAGACTGCATTAAAACATAAGGAACACAAAATCTTAGTTGGAGAGAAAAGGCATGCGTAAGTGGCAAAAAGGCCTACTCACTCAGGAGGTTACAATTAAAAAGGTCACTGATTCTAGCAAAGTGCTGGGTGCCTCGAAGGTTAAAGGGAATTAGCAAAGAAAATGAAAATTCTCCCTAACGCTCTGCCTTGAAGCAGAAGAATAGGTTACTTTTCATCGCAAACAAGTCTACAAACTGGTTTGATGACAGCCATGTTCAATTCCAATTCAAGTGGGGAGTGAACAAATCTGCTCAGTAAACCCGCTTTGAAGTGTGTCCCTCCCTCTAGGCGAAATGACACATGGAAAACGTGGTTCAGAAAACCCGACTCTGAATGTTTAAATCAAACATTGCTGCTGGTAAATATTTGAACTCTTTCCATGGATGAGAGAATGAAATTACTTCAGATACAGAAAGATGGCATTCAGTTCCAGATAATGTGGTGCAGTCTGTCATGAGAATCCCAGAGGCCATGGATGTGTTGATTTAGACAATAAACCCACTCCGTCAATACGGAGCAACAAATCTTGTCACTGATGTTCAGTGGGGCGGGGGGAGGAGCCCCTTTAAGGAGGTTCTCCTCAAGCACCTAGCAAAGGAGAATCTCCTGAGTGATGTACATTTTCATAAACTGGACATCTGATTATCTGATTTATTTGTTTGCTTGTTAGGCACTGATACAGGAAGTAATAACCAGGTTACTCACCGTAGTGACCACCTTACTCCTAGTCCATAGTCCCCTTTCCTCCATACTTATGGGACATCCCTCCGTCCTGTGGGACGGGACCGGAGCGTTTTGTAAAAGCATCCAAAAATGTAAAAATATGTTTAGTCCTTCCTCTCTTTCTTTGCGGGGCCCGGCACACGGCCGTAACCCTGCCCCTCTCGGCTCCGCCCCGCGCATCGCCCATCAGTCCTTTTCTATCGCCAGGTCAGAGACCTTTTAGCAATAAGAGAGGCACCTTATTAGAGGGGACGGCGGGCGGGCGTATGGAGGAAAGGGGACTATGGACTAGAAGGAACAAGTTACTTACCTGTAACTGTTGTTCTCCAGCATGGGTCTGGCATGGATTCACATGCTCATGAATATTCCCCGTCGTCAGGCTGGGAATCCTCGGTAAAGAAAAAACCAGTATCAGTTTCGTTTCTGATCTGTCTTTCGTAGTATTAACCAATCACTGGTCTCTGCGTCATACTGACCACAGCCAATGACTGCCCTCTACCTAAGCACCGCCTCTGGCAGCCATCTTCAGATTTGGAAGCACGTGAAGTGGCAGTATGACCAAGTGAAGAGCCGCAGAGGGGTAGGCGGGAGGGTTCGCATGTGAATCCATGCCAGACCCATGCTGGAGAACAACAGTTACAGGTAAGTAACTTGTTCCTTCTCCAGCATGGGGTCTGGCATGGATTCACATGCTCATGAATAAAGAATACATAGCAGTACACACATGCACAACCACGGGAGGTGGCAAAGGCTCAACATTAAGCATCACATCAAACTTAACATTAGCATCTTACCTCCTCACCAGGCTCACCTCAGGCGAACAGGTTGCGCAGCACTGCTTGGCCGACCCTGGACTCCTCCCTGGAATCCCGGTCGACGCAGTAGAATTTCGTGAAGGTGTGCGTCGACCTCCACGTAGCAGCCCTGCATATGTCCAGCAGGGGCACACCAGATAGGAACGCCGTGGTAGCTGCGATCGCTCTGGTGGAATGGGCTCTCGGACGGCCAGGCAGCGGTCGGTTTGCCAACCGGTGACAGTACATGATACAGCCGGAGAGCCATCTGGAGATGGAAGCCTTCGAGAGAGCCTTCCCCTGATTGACAGGTCCAAAGTTCACAAAGAGTTGTGACGTCTTCCGAAAACCCTTCGTGCGGTCCACGTAGAACTTCAGCGCTCTAGCTACATCCAGCGAGTGCAAAGTCCTCTCAGCCGGCGACGAAGGCGACGGGAAGAACACAGGTAACACCAAGGGTTCGTTGAGATGGAAGTCCGACGGTACCTTGGGCATGAAGGAGGGGTGCGTCCTGAGCACCACCCTCGTGTCGTGGAAAGTCAAGTACGGGGCCTTGCAGGAAAGGGCCTGGATCTCTCCCACTCGTCGTGCGGAGGTGATGGCCACAAGAAAAGCTGTTTTCCACGATAGAAACTTCAACGGGGCCGAGTGCAGAGGCTCGAACGGAGGTCCTATGAGCTTGGTCAGCACCACGTTGAGCTCCCACGCCGGGGCCGGAGCCTTCACCGGCGGGAACGATCTGAACAGTCCCTTCATGAACTTTCACCAGACGATGAGACCACAAGGACGTCCGCCCCGTGGTTCTGGTGTATCGGGAGATCGCAGCAAGATGAATCTTGATGGACGCGTGTGCCAGCCCAGCTTTGGCCAGCGTCAGCAGGTACGGCAGTACTTGGGGAGCCGTAATCCGTAGAGGGTTAATCTTCTGTGCGTGGCACCAGACAGAGAACTTCTTCCATTTGTGTCCGTAGCATTTAAGAGTCGAGGACGCCCTGGCCTTTGCAAGAACCTCTCTGCAGTCGGCCGGTATGTCGTATCCTCCAAACTCTAGCGCTGCAGGAGCCAGGCCTGCAAGTTCAGCGACTTCGGGTCGTGGTGGAGGATGGCGCCTCCTTCCCTGGAGAGTAGATCCGCGTCCGCCGGCAGCTTGATCGGCGGGGACGCTGACAAGTCCAGAAGGTCCGGGAACCATATCTGCCTCGGCCACGCAGGTGCGACGAGGATCATCCTGCACCGTGACCTCTTGAGCTGGTTGACGAGCCGGATTAGCAGAGGCAAGGGAGGGAACGCGTAGAGGAACAGGCCCTCCCAGGGGAACGAGAAAGCATCGCCCATGCTCCTCGTCTGGGGAAACCTGCTGGCGAACCTCCGGCACTTGGTGTTCGTCGCCGTCGCGAACAGGTCGATCTGGGGTGTGCCCCACCGTCGGAAGAGGCGATCCACCAGATCCTGCCGTAGTTCCCACTCGTGGCACGAGCGCAACTCCCTGCTGAGTGAGTCGGCGATGGTGTTTTTTATCCCTGCCAGATGAAACGGCACCAGAAAAATCCCTTGGGCGACGGCCCAATGCCACAGATCCTGCGCCTCCTTGGACAGCGCTGGGGACCTGGTTCCGCCCTGTTTCCTGATGTAAAACATGGTGGTGGTGTTGTCGGTGAAGATCCTCACCACCTTGCCCTTGAGGGACGGAAGGAAGGACCTGAGGGCCCAAAACACTGCACGGAGCTCCAGGACGTTGATATGCAGGGACTTCTCCGTCGGGAGCCAGAGTCCCCTTGCGTGCAGATTTTCGGTGTGCGCTCCCCACCCTTCCAGGGAGGCATCCGTGGTCACAGTCTCTTGGTGGGCTGGGGTCTGGAAGTCCATGCCCGCCGTCAGATGCGCGCGGGTGCCCCACCACCGTATCGCTCGTCGGAAGCTCTCGTCGAGCTTGATCCTTTCCTCGAAGCTGCCCGTCGTCTGGATCCAGCGCGCATCCAGGAATTCTTGCAACGGGCGCATCCGGAGCCTGCACATAGGAATGAGGTAGATGCAGGAAGACATCATCCCGAGGAGGGACTTGATGGACCTCACTTTGAACGTGTCGGCCACCAACATCCGTTGCACCTTGCCCAAGATGGTCCTGGTCCTCTCCTCCGACGGGGAGGCCAGAAGGGACACTGTGTCGAGCCTCGCTCCCAGAAACAGCGCGTCTTGCGCGGGCACCAGGTGGGATTTGGCGTAGTTCACGGAGAATCCCAGGTCCGTGAGGAGTTGGACGGTCCTTGTCGTGTGGCCCACGGCGAGCTCCCTCGTCTTGGCGCGGATGAGCCAGTCGTCCAGGTAGGGGTAGACGTGGATCCCCTCGCGGCGCAGCTGCGCCGCCACCGGTGCGAGGCACTTGGTGAATACCCTGGGTGCCGACCGTAGTCCGAAGGGGAGGGCTTTGAACTGGTAATGACGCCCTTGGACCACGAACCTGAGGAATTTCCGGTGCCCCCTTAGGATGGGAATGTGGAAGTAGGCATCCTCCAAATCCAACGACGATAGGAAGTCCCCTTCCTCCAGCTGACCCAGGACGTGCTGGAGGGTGACCATCCGGAACTTCTGCGCCTTGATGAACTTGTTCAGACGTCGCAGGTCTAGGATGGGGCGCCATCCTCCCGTCTTCTTCTTCACGAGGAAGTATCTCTAGTAGACTCCGGAGCCCCGAAGCCTCTTTGGGACGAGTTCGATGGCGCCCTTCCTGAGCATTGCTTTTACCTCCAGAAGAAGTTGAGGGACGTGAAGTTCTTTCCTGGCCACGGGGGGGACGCGCGGGCACCTTCTCTGAAACTCGAGCGCGTGGCCCCGGGCCAGGGCGTCCAGCACCCAACGGTCGGTGGAGATGGACTCCCACACGCTGACGAAGCTCGCCAGCCGGCCTCCCACCGGGGTGCTTCGGTGGGGGCCCGACCCCACGGCCGGTTCAATCCTGCTTGGAAGCGGCCTTGCCGCCTTGACCTCCTTGGCGACGACGGCGGGGTCCGCTAGACTTGCCTCGTCCTCTGTAGGCCTCTTGCGACGACGAGCGGGCCGCTTGACGGTAGGAAGCGAAACCGCCGCCGGAACCTTTGGAGGCGCCCTTGCCTCCGCTGCTCCGAAAGGGCGTCCGTCGTTGCTGCAGAACTCCAAGGGCCCGGGCCGTCTCAGTATCCGCCTTAATGGCCTGAAGGGAATCGTCCACAGTCTTCCCAAACAGGTTGTTCCCGTCGAAGGGCATGTCCAGGACTCTGGTCTGGACGTCCTGCCGGAAATCCGTAGCTTTGAGCCATCCACGACGTCGAAGGCAAACGCCGTTGCCCAACTGGCGGAACCCAGTGTCGGCGATGTCCGTCGCCACGGTGATAGCGTGGTCGGAGGCCACCTCACCTTCCTGCAGGATCTCCAGGGCCTCCGCCCTCTTGTCGTCCGGCAGAAAATCCAGCAGGGGAGCTATCTTGTACCAGAGCTCCCTGTCGTAGCGAGCCACGATAGCCAAGGCGTTGGCCGCTTTAATCGTCGTCGCTGCCGACGAGATGACTCTACGTCCCATCGCATCCAATTTCTTTCCCTCGCCGTCCGGCGGGGAAGTCGATGTGGAGGCCGCACCCCCCCCCGCTTTCTTCCTGGCCGCCGCGGAGACGACGGAATCCGGGGTAGGCTGCGCCCGGAGGCACAGGGGGGCCGTGTCCGGGACCCGGTACTTTTTCTCGTACCGGTCTCTTCTAGCTGGCGTCGTGGAAGGGTTCTTGAGGAGGGAAAGGCCCTCATCCCAAATGTCGTCCAGAAGAGGCACCGCGAGGACCGTCTTCCTCTTGGCCTCGCGCCGCTGATAAAGGAAGCCTTCCTTTTTCTTCTCCTCAGGGCAGAGTTGGAAAAGCTCGGAAGCCCTGGAGATCATGGAGTGGAAGGATCCGATCTCGTCGGGCGGAGAAGCCCTGGTGGGAGGCGACGACGGAATATCCTCGTCGTATGCCTCGTCGTCCGTACCCGTCGCTGCCGTGTCAGTCCCCGTATCATCCCCTCGGGTGGACGGGGAGGAAGGCTGAACGGGGCGCGACGGTTGAAAAGGAGGTGGTGGATGGATCCTTCTTTTCTTGGTAGGGGGAACACCAGAAGGCCCCGGTTCTGGATCCCCCGACGGGAGAGGTTCCTCCGTCGGTAACGGTAGCCTCGTCCTTATCTCGGTGCATAAGGACTGAATGGCCAACAAAATGGCCGCCGAGTTGTCTTGCGGCGCTGGCAGAGGGGAATCCGACGGGCGGGCTTTCTTCCACGCCTAGGCCGTGGCTTAAGACCTCGATAAGCTCCTCTTCTGAGGTTGAGGCCGAATCTGCGACGACGCCCTGCCCCCCCTTTTTCCCCACGGGGGGTTTTACGGGGGTCCTCTCGATGGGCACAAAAGAAGACTCCCTCCGAGGAGGCAGGGAGATTCTGGGCCCTGAGGTCGCCACCACTGGTGTAGCCTCCACAGGCTGAGCCAGGGCCGCCGCGACCGTTTCGATAGAGGGCTTGGTCGGATGGATCAAGGCCTTCACCACCTTAGGTGCGCTCACCGCCTTATCCTTGAGGGAGGGGGCACTGCCACGCTCCTCCTCTGCCTTAGAGCTCGACCGGGGCCTCTCCAGGAGCTTCGCCGGGTGCTCGGCCTTCCTCTTACCCGACCCAGAGCGTTGGCTCGTGGTTGATGGTGCCGGGGAGGGTGCGCCCTGCCTGACGCCCGTAGAGCCCGACCGTTCGGCGCTCCCGGTGCCAGCGGACTCGCGGTGCTTGGCCTTATGTTGGGCCCCCGTCGCCGGGGCGCCCTCAAAGGTCTTAGAAGACCGCTCGGATTTCCTTTTCTTCTCGCCAGACGGGCTCTTACCCTCCAGCCAGTTGGCGAGACGTTGATGACGGTCCTTCATGGTCCGTTCCGACATGTTGCCGCAAAACGCGCAGTCCTTCTCCACGTGCGTTTTGTCCTCATGAAGGCAGTAAAGGCAGAAAGAGTGCTCGTCCTCCTTAAAGACGTTCTGCAGCTGGCATCCAGGGCAGACCCTGAACAGCTTTCCGGGCGTCGAGCTTCCCTTCTCCTGGGCCATCTCCGAGACCGGGCCTGAGAAGCTTCTGGAGTCCTCCGAAGTGTAGCTCGACGAAATCTTCACCCTTGAGGGGCGTAGACGAATCCGACACGGGTCCCCGTTGATCGGATGTAGGATCGGTGGAGCTTGAGGCTCTTTTGACCGAAAATATCGAAGTTTTGTGAAAAAAGCGCGAAAAAATAGCACTAACGCTCGAGAGCAATAGCACGAGGATCCCAACACATGAACGTGCGGTAAAAATCTGAAGATGGCTGCCAGAGGCGGTGCTTAGGTAGAGGGCAGTCATTGGCTGTGGTCAGTATGACGCAGAGACCAGTGATTGGTTAATACTACGAAAGACAGATCAGAAACGAAACTGATACTGTTTTTTTCTTTACCGAGGATTCCCAGCCTGACGACGGGGAATATTCATGAGCATGTGAATCCATGCCAGACCCCATGCTGGAGAAGTAAGGTGGTCACTACGGTGAGTAATCTGGTTAAACTCCTACGTCCAGTCCCGTTTCTCCATACTTATGAAAGGCAACTGCGGCTGCCTTGCACCGCACCAGGTGTGCATGAATACCTTTAGGAGACTTTAGCCCTTGAACGGTGTAAGACTCAGTAATAAAGGCCGCGATCCATCGGGAGATGGTCGCCTTAGAGGCCTGTTTACCTTGTGGAGTATCAAAGGTGACGAACAGTTGCGAAGAGCTCCGAAGTTCAGAAGTTCTGTCAAGATAGAATTTAAGAGCCCTTCTAACATCCAGACAGTGTAGAACCCTTTCCGCCTATGAAGCGGGGTTCGGGAAAAAGACCGGCAAGGAAATAGACTGGTTTAGATGGAACTCAAACCACCTTCGGCAAGAAAGCGGGATTTGTCTGTAGGACCACCTTATCCTTGTGAAAATCCAAGAAGGGATGTTCCACCAACAAAGCTTGGAGATCACTTGCGCGCCTTGCCGAAGTGACAGCCACCAAAAAGGACACCTTCCATGAGAGGTGCTTGAGGTCCACCGTGGCCATTGGTTCGAAAGGCTTATGGCACAACGCTGTCAGGACCACAATTAGATCCCACGCCGGCTGCGGATAGCGAATCGGAGGATAAAGGCGCGTCAAGCCTGCAAAATGTCTCTTAACCACTGGATTAGACAGAGAGTAAGAACATTGGTCCGTAGATAGGTAGGCGGAAACCGCCGAAAGATAAGTTCTATAGGACAGAATGTGAACTCCCGACTCTGCTAGGCGGGATACAAAGGACAGTACCGTGTCACTTGCGGCCCGCCTTGGGTCCGTCTGCTTGTCTAAACACCAATGAAAGAACCTAAGCCATTTGCTTTTGTACTGGGACCTAGTCGAAGGTTTTTTGGCTGCCTGGATAATGCGCATGTTATCCGCAGACAGGCCAAGATATTCTAAAGACCTAACTCAGGCACCACACCGCCAAGCTGAGTGATTGTGGGGAGGGGTGCCACAGTTGTTGTTCCTCCTGGTGAAGAAGATCGAGGGTCACCGGTAACCTGATCGGCGGATACAATGACAGGTTTTGAAGTTCTGAGAAACAAAACCTGGCCGGACCACAGGCCAATGAGCAGAAGAGAACAGTTCACCGAGCTCTTCAATTTGCAAATCATCCGATGAACTAGAGGCAGAAAGGCATAAGCCCTCATGTTGTGCCATGGAATTTCGAGAGCATTCCCCAGAGAGGAGGCTCCACGCCTGTCGAGAGGTGTCAACACCCAGCATAAGGCCCGAGCAGACGTGTCGACGTGATGAGCCGCAGCCTCCATCAGATCCTGGGCCAAGACTCTGGCGTCAGATAACCCCGCCTTAAAGTCTTCCAGCTTCTCTACCGGAATCAACTCCTCGAACTCAGACAGACCTTTCCACATCTTCATGTTCGCCCCCGCTAACATCAGTTCCGCGTTGGCCTTCCAGAGCTGTAAGCCAAATTAGCGAAAATCTTACTCCCAAAGGAGTCCAGGAGTTTGACCGCTTTCCCCAGGACCTGAGTCGTCGTCGTAGAAGAGGACGCTGCAGGTCTGGACTGCAAAGTGGCCGCAGCCATCACTGCTGAGGAGGGGGGTGGACAAGATGACAGGGCCAACTCTTCCGAAGAATGCAGCCTGTAACGCGCGTCAATTTTCTTATTGACGAACAGTCCAGAGTGTGGCTTTTCCCAGACCCTGCCGACCTCGGCCAAAACGTCCTTCTGTAAGAACAGGCCGGTACGCTCCGAAGGAGACAAGGTGAACGCCCCCGAAAGCACCCCCTCCTGCAGAGCGGGTGCCTCGGGCACTGGAACATCCAACAGGCACATCACGTCCAGTACCCAGTCATGAAAAGCTCTAATCGAGTGGGGCTGGTCTTCACTGTCCTGCTCCCCCTGCGCATCATCCGACAGGTCAGGATCCTGCTGAGCCGTGTCAGGCACTGTCTTGCCCACGGGGGACAACGGGGGCAAGGGCGGAAGGGTCCGTGGAGGCACCGTAGGCAAGGGCGGTGCCGGTGGAACCACTGGTGGAACAGGAGAAGCCGGAGGCGCAGGCAGGCATATTTCCCTAAAAAGACCCTTGAAATACTCTCTCATGGGGTCGGTACGCATGAGCGTCTGAAATTTGCCGAAAAAGGCATCCTCCGGAGATGGTTTCAGAACTGCCGGAGAAGGCCTCTCATGAGGAGGATAATTCCAGAGACGCAGAGAGGAGGGTTGCCACACAGGCTTATCCCCCGAAATCAAAGGTGCTGAACCCATAGGCAACAAAACATTGTGCGGAAGGAGCATCCGGGCATTTCAATTATAAACAGGACAAAACTGATGCGTACAAGGAATTTTATGTTCACCCGCGGAACCAACTCCTACACCTGAGGCCGATGGCATAGTTGTAGGGTAAGCGCCCAAATTGGCCGCCTCGGTTGTGGCGGGAACGGCTGCCATTTTGCCATCACCTGAGGGGAACTGCGGCACGTGTGAAAGTGAGTGAACCTCTGCCGAGCCGATACTATGTGGCCTGGAATGTTTCTGCGACATATCAGTGGCCAAACTAGCCTCCACAGGAAGGGCCTCGGCACTGCCGGTAAAGGAGGAACTTTCACTCCTTGCTCCCTCAACAGGTCTGGTGTCGCCACAAGAGCGGGAACGGTGAGGAACAACTTTCACCGATAAGGCCTGGGCAGGCCTCTCAGAAATGTTGATCGCTTTAGCCTCTGCACGAGGGACCTCAGACCCAGGCCCGGTAACAGCCTTACTAGCGTGGGCCTTGAACATCCGTTCGGTAACACCAAGCCCAGCCGAGGCCTCGGGGAGCACCCCGGTACTTTTGAGGGAAGCCGATAACAAGGCCTCAGAGCGAGCTCCGGTATCCACAGGCCCCTTACGGTAACCCTCGGAGAAAACTGGTACAATTATTAGGCCCCGAAGGCACCTTGGGGCAATCCCGGTGAGAGCCATCAACGCTCCTCCCGGTGCGGGAAGAGCCCAGAAAGGTATCTCCCGGCTGGGGTGCTCTGAAAAGTAAAGAACTTACCGGGCGTTTCTTCTTTTCGTCGATAAACGCCTGAAAATGCGAAGGAGGAGTATGTCGAAACACCTCCTCCCACCGCTCCAACAGAAGTTGAAGTGCCCGGACCAAAAGGGAGTCACAATAAAAACAGGAGTCCCAAAAGTGATCCAGACCCAAACACTCTAAACAAAGAGGATGGGGGACCGCCCTCGCGAAGCTTCAGTGACACGATGAACAATCTGGAAAGTCTAGTTTGAACAACATAGACAGACTAGTAAACGATCGCTAGCGAGAGCCAGAGAGGAGGAAAAAGGAAGAAGATCTCCGAGGATGCAAGTGCGTCCAGTCCCGATCGAGCGGAGAAAAGGACTGATGAGCGATGCAGAGCCGAGATGGGCGGGATTACGGCCGCGTGCCGGGCTCCATGTAGAAAGAGAGGAAGGACTAAAAAGAATGTGACATTTTTGGATGCTTTTACAAAGTGCTCATGATGTCTCATAAGTATGGCGGAAAGGGGACGGCACGTAGGAGTAATACTGTTTCAAAGCATGCAGAGACTGGGCAGGTGTCCACACAGACTAAAGGTGAGCTGCCATGACAAGTGAGACTCAGCTTTGGGTGGAGGCAGGCCTCCAGATAAGGTGCGTAAAAGGCCGTTTTGCACATGAAAATCTTGTAAATACGACAGCTTTATTATTTTCCTGTGTACATTTACAAACAAGTTTAGAGCAGAGGGCAATGCAAGGGTCAGGTTACTTGACAGAAACCAGAACGCTTCTTTTGATTTTTATCTGCATGGAGGTAATTGTAAGCCATGTATAAACGCCTCTGAAACAGAATGTATTTATCTGAAGCCTTTCAAAAAAAGAAACTGCACACTGTGACAAAAGGAATGGTTTCTTTGCATTCCACTTCTGCTGTGTTGCTTGCTGCAAACGGAAGCACTTTATTTTCCTAGCATTTTAGTATTGTAAAATAAACAAAAATTGAAAACTTGCAATTGAGAATTAATATTTTGTAACAAATTATGCTTTTTCCAGTGAAAGCAAACCAGTATTGCACATTTGTATTTTTCCGAGTTCCTGAGCTGTGTGCATAATCTTGCGGAGGCAGATCATTTTTACACTTAAAATTTAATTTACACTAACTATAAAAACAGTGTGTAAAATGATGACTATGCACGGTCTAGTTTACATCCATTCACCCTTCCAGTCAATGGAGTACATTACTATAAATGGTTAGTCGCAGCAGAGCCTTTGTTCAAGGGTGAGGGATTGTCATTACACCAATCACAGGTGTTCTAACCTCTTAAATCTTCAAGACTACAATTAAAACATCCAAAACCTGATTCTCCAGGAAGCGGAAGCGCTGTTAAGAAAAGAAATGAAAGTTACATTTGTAATTGAAATAGAAACTCCCATGTAATAATCCAGATGGGTATTTACCTTTATGTAGTGCTTCATACATGGTTCGTCCAACATCTAGGCACTGTAATTATTATACCTCAGTTAACAGACTTCTGAGGGATGTTAGCCAAGAAGATAGCTCAGCCGGTTGAGCACTCGTTGCTGCGATCTGTGCGTGATCTGTAGGTTCGAATACTGGCAAGGCCAACTCAGCCTTTCATGGTCGATAAAGGATTACCGACTTCCGTTTGGTGATAATTGTGTTTTATGTACAGCGCTTTGATGAAAGCGCTATAATGCACTTAATACCTAGATGTTTCTAAGCAGGGACCCGGGGGTCGAACCTGTGTTTCTCTGTGTCGTCTTGCTTCCAAGGTGAGCATGTTGCCCCTGCGCCATCTTCCCAAGACAATATAGAATTTAGCATGGAGTCCTTGCCTCTCTGCACGGTTTGTGATGTGATATAGCATTGGCATACCATTAGGTAGTTATAGCTCCAGGAAACTAGGACTTTCATTAACCATCAAAAGACAATTCTGCTATCCTACCTCAAAACACACAATATAATTCATGCTTGCTTTACTATGTAATTGGCTAGGTTTTTGTGTTTTCAACATTTAAATATATACAGGAGAGATCAACCTTACAGAAATAATGAAAGGTGTATTCTTTCACAATGCAGAAAGCTGCTGCATGGTTATGATTTCCATACAGTTTTTGCACACATCGGCTGTAGGTCACATACATTTTACGCTCTTGCAAAGGAGAAATGTCATTTTTACTCTCTTGAAATCATATTTACTCTAAAAGTTTAAAAATAGGGAGTAAAATAAAAATCTTCTCTAGAGCACTGGGTGGAGGAGGGGTCACTAGAGGTAGGTTTTCCCGCCGTTGGTTCCAGTGAGAGGTGCCCAGGAGCTATGGGTGAAAGTCTTGTATGGTCAGTTCCAGGAGCAGAGTGCAACCATTTGCGATTAAGTAATGCAGAAGGCACTGATGTAGACCTCTTCAGGACACCTCACCAGACCGGGGCGGCAAAGTTCCAGCAATGGACACTGCACACAGCTGACGGCAAGCATCCTTCCAGTCGTTCCATCCGAGACGAATACATTGATACTTGGAGTAAAATATCTGGCAGGAAGGCAACTTATACCACAAGACGGCAACTACCAAAGTTCTGGCGATGAACACCGAACAGCAACTGGTCTAGTGAGGTAGGCCACTGCAAAGCCGGTCCGTCTACCAGGTGGTCCTAGGACACTCCGAAGGCTCAAGACGGCTGGATCCTCGAGAACTCGATGAGACTGGTTGGTCGCACCAGTCTCATCGAGTTGAAGCAGCGCTCAGGACCTTCACAGATCAGGTAGACCAGCAGGGCATCACCGGGCCAAACATAGGAAACGGTACTGGGCCTCTTCAGGAATGTCAACAGATCTTCAGTTGGCTGCTCTGCTACACATGGTACTTGGCTCCAAAGCTGATCAGAAAAAATGGGTGCAAGAGTCCTCTTATAGAAAATCCTGCTTGGGAGCAAGCCTACCAATGGTAAGGATCAGCGCCATTCAAATAGCCAGTAGTGGGCCAATCAGGGACCACTGTGGGTTTCACATATGCAACACACCCAGACTTTCAGGCACAAAAGATACGGAATGGAACCAGACTGCCCCACCCCTTCCTGGGCCCCACACAAACACACAAAAGGCATCACTAGCAGCATGCCTTTATATGGGATATCCTGGTCTGTCAAGGCAGGACGAAGGCCAAACTAGAATATGGCCAAAGAACAAGCGTAAATCTCCTGGGGTGGGCATTTTAGGGCACTAGTCATGTTCAATTGCCATATGTGGTAAATACGAATGTGCACACTAGAAATAATGCACACATTAGAAATATGTATGTTTGCTGCCACCAGCTTGTCCTTTGGCACATGTAAAGACTGGGATGATACAAAAGTATACCCACTGCACAGCATTGTAAGATGCTGTGTGCACTGTTAAAAAGCTACTAAAGCAACATCGTCTGAACGACTGATCAGTTTCCACATAACAAAATTAACAAAAGGCCAGTGGAGTGAAGGCTTCACTACCCTGCAAAAAGTTGAGAACCGGTTCAAAAACAAAAGCAACGTTTGGGGGGCCCATAGAACTATATAGGGAAAGTTGCTAAAATAGAAATCAGTGACCATCGATCACATGATTATACATTGAAATAGGGCGGTCATCAGGCCCCAATTCAATTCAGGCTACACACAATAGTGATCTAAGCTCAAAGAATAATCTCTCACCTAAGGCCTGTTAAAAGCCAGCAGAGTGCTTCCGCCTGGATTAGCAGAGCGCTAAGTGGCTAGTAATTTGCGGGTCTAAAGGGAGGAAATGTAGATGAACCACTGCCTCTTCAGGACAGTCAGCCCCCTTGGCAACTTTTTGAAAGCAGCTGAAGCTGGCCAACCTTCACTCATGTTATTTTTTGGCAGTTATCCGATTGGGATTCTGGCCTGGTTCAAACGACGTTTAAGGTGGTAGAAATCTTTTTGAGGGCCTTGGTTTGTCAGGTTTGGGTCATCTTTGAGGGGCAGCTGCTGATCTGTGGTCAAATGCTCTTGAAGGAGTTTCTGGTGTGCAAGCAATCCCTAGAGTAGGTGTTACACCGGTGCTCCCAATATCGGGATTAGCCAAAATCATCTAGTACCTCCAATGTGGTCAGTGGTAGGGTAGGCATATGCCCAGCGTTTTCCAGTCACAAAATTTATGTATTCAGTAGAAGACCATAACAGTCCAAGTGGACAAATCAAAGGATGGTGTCTGGATCAGAGCGTTGGCCTATTGGTTGCCAAGTTCGGGCACTACAATCTTCCAAAAGTATATCCTTTCTCGATCAAGCTCAATTTTCCACTCCAGTGTTCAGGATACAAAGTGAAGCATTTGCACTTTCAAATAAGATCACCAGATGGCTGCATGTTACTGGTAAGACGTGCAATCTCGGGCTTGCCTTAATACTTTGTTGGCGTCACATGAGTCAAATTATTTTAAACTTGGTTAAGAAAAATAACTGACAATACAGTCGTTTGTTAAATTGAAGCTAATGTCTATTACAGTGGTGTCCCAGTTTTGTGTTGTTATCTGGTAACACTGCTTTTAAAGCAACTCATCAGTGTGGAAAATAACCTGATGCAAATATGAAGCACCTAGACGCACATCACCCATTTTAAAGCTCAGCCCGCACTGTCATTTAGGTTGCAATTTAAATGAAGCAGCTGTCGTACCCTCGAGAGCTTAAACAAAAAATACAAACCAGATGAGAACATGATCAGCACACTTGTCCATACAGGCCTAAAATTCTACGTTTTGGCAAGCCAAGTCTGTTAGGGAGAATTCTCATTCTACGGCTAATTTCCCTTACCTATGGAGTCCCCCAGCAGCTTTGCTGGATTTGAAGGGTTTGTTTTTTTCTCCTGCTAAGAGTGAGACTCTTTTTCCCACTCTTAGGCATGTTTCCTATGTGTGTTCTAAGCTATTTTATGTGTTTAATGTCTATGGGGTTTATCTCACCCTCATAGGAACCATCTTTATACACATGTGTTACACAGCACCCTCCGTGCAGTAACACAGGGGTGTCGTAGCGACCCCCAAGCATAGACTCCATACTCTGGGACTGACTACTGTCTCCCAGGGCATGTAAAGTCCCCATTGACTTTACTAGTCAATCTGTATGAACAAAACCGGTACAACCCATCTTACTATGGAGGTACTGCCAAGGGTTCATAGTTATTCCCTTATGTTCATTTTCGAGAGGGTACTGTACAGTCCCTCCCTCAAAAGTTTCTGGCTGGTGGCAGTGGTTACTACCAAAGATATTCGACCGCAAATATTTACATATGGGATTTTCCAATTGTTCGAGGCTACCACATTTACTGACAGCCTCTAACATATCGCCGGTTTATTTTTATATTAACTTTACTCCGGTAGGTTTTATTTGCCAGAACTTTTATATAAATTCTCTCTTGTGTTTCTCTAAGATCCTAACCCAGGTCGGGGATCCTTTGTTCGTCCTTTTGGCGGGCTTCTGCCAAGAAGTTCTCCTTTCGGTGCCACTGAGTCTGGGGTGGATCCATTGCGTGGGAGGGGGAGTAGGACCCCAGGACAGGGTTGCCTCAGCAATCCATGTCGCACTCTGCCCTGATAGGCTGAAGGGTTTGTTAGGCAGAATCCTGTGCAGTGCCCTTGGGGACTACCACACACAATTAAGACTACAGGTGGCAATACAAGTTTTACCTTTGGTACAAGCCTGTACTACTATGTCAGAGTGGTAGCAGTGGCGGAGCAGCCAGGCTTATCTCAAGAGTATATGAGCAGTAGCAGAGATTACACAAAGGGACCACAATTACCGTGACTCAAGCAAACACTGACTCAAGGTTTCAGGTAAAAAATATAAGTACATTTATTTTTAAACCATTCGTTATTAAAAACAACACTTCTATTAAACTCAAATAAAAACCACACGTTAAATATACTACAACTAACCAATTCACTTTGTACAGTAAGTCTCAAGGCAAGTACCCTGTGTTTGAATGAACCAGTGTTAGGCACAAAACACGTTACCACGAATACGATTGCGATCACTTTTTGACAGTTTGGTCTACTAAATAAACGCGTATCCGTGACATGAAACGCTACCGGGGCAAAAACACACTTAGCACCTGAGATACCCAGAGGGAGTTGGAGGCAAAAATCATAGGCAATATTTTGGTTAGGCAGGCAGAATCAAACACTCAGACAGGAGTTCAAAAGTCAAAGGGCCGGAGCCAGGGTTGAAAGACACCGGGGCCTGTTGCCGAAGATCACAGACAGTTCACGATTCCACGTAGCCAAAAGCACTTCGATATTGTCAATGTTCGGAAGCAAAAGTTATAAGAAGGAGGGAAGACAAGGGCAAGCCGTGGAAATGAAGAAAAGGGATTCACCCAGTTTCCTCAAGTAGAACACAGTACCTTGTTCCAATGGTGCAGCTGGTGCCCTGGCAGTTGTTCCTGTTGGTTTCCCACAGACCCACGATTCCTGGAGATTCGTTGTGAAGGAGGACGTCTGAAGGGGGTCTGCACCACACAGGGATGAAGCCGGCAGCAGCGACGAGGAATAAAAGGTGCGCTCCTTAAAAAAACAGGAGAGGCTCTTCAGGTGGCTATCCGGACCACTACACCAGTGTGCAGCGATTTCGACCAAGGAAGAGGATCCTCTGGCTGTAGAAGATGAGCTGGTTATCCCCACCAAGTTCAAGGGAAGAAGACTCCGGACTGGATCTTCTCTAAGTAGTTGAAGGGAAGATAGCCCAGGACTGCAGCAGGGCTTCACCTGGATGGGGTAGTTGCAGCAGCCGTCGTTCTCTTCGCTTCTCTTCGGTTCCTTGTAGTTCCAGTGGCGACTCTCTGACTTGTAGCCCAAGAGACCCGCCTTTTATGCGAAAAAACCCCATTCACACAACCTGGCTGTCAATCACCCAGCGGGGAGGGGGGAGGGGGGGTTTGTCCAGCCCGGACAACTACCCTGGCCAATCATGACAAAGTGCGACTTGGGTTTCCTAGGATACCCTGTGCAGGGAGTGACTACACCCCTCCCTCACATTCAGCCCACCTAGACACCCAGGCGCCTTGATGAGGGCTTCTGAGCAGAAGCCTGCCAAAAGACAGTGAACAAAGAAGGACTTTAACAAAAAGGAATGGCGAATAAACCCAACTGGAACCAAAAGAAAGTAGATTTGGTCAAGCGGGTTCATGTTCGAGGCTAATAATAGCCAAGAACAGTACCACGTTTATCTAATATAATCGCGGTAGAAAAGTTAGGGTAGACCACTGCCACCAACCAAGTCTAAATGTTAAAAGAGCGAAACAATGCTCTAGGAGGCACAGATAAAAAGGGATACGAATTAACCCTTGCCAGTTCTACATGCAAGATGGGGTGTACTGGATCTGTGGTAGATTGACTAAGTAAAGTTAATGGTAACTTTACCCTTTTCTGGGGGACGGTAGACGCCTCAGAAATGGAGTCGAGGGAAGTCTCGAAGATAACCCTGTGCTACGGCACTGAAGGTGCTGCGTGACACACAAAAAGAAGAGGGCTACTGAAGTGGTGTGCTTCAGAGTCCATAATCACAAAAACAGGTAGAAACATATAGCAAAACACAGGTAAGAGTGGGGGAAAAGCTCTCACTCTTACCAAGTGGAAAAAAAGGGAGGGAAATTAGCCATAGATGAGAATTCTCCCTAACAGGGTTTCCCGCCAGGATGACCACTCCACTATGCGAGTTACAGCTAGGCTGTATGAATGGGGGTCTTTTTGCATAAAAGCAGGGTCCAGAGGACTGGACGAGCAAGACGTTGCCACTGGAACTAAGAAGCCGAAGAGGAGAGAAGCCAAATACATCTGCACCAACTGAACCACCGGTGAAGCCCTGCTGCAGCGTCTCACCACTTTTCTCCACACACCGAGAGAAGATCTTCATCTGCAAGAGCCTTCTTCCCTTGAGCTGGTGGGGCCAACCAGTTTGTCAATCACCTTCCAGGACCTGCATTGGTCCAATCGCCAGTGCCCTGCACTCGGAGACCGGATAGCCAGGCACCCGTCCACTCGGACCGCGATTTAAAGGAGCGTACCTTTTATTTCGTTTGGCAGCACCGCGGCTGGTTTCATCCCTGGGCAGTGCAGTAACTCGAACCTTCCTCCATGACGAGTCTCCCTCTTCTTCTGCAGGATCTCCCGAACAGCAGGAACAACCACCACCGCAGGAGCCTCTTCTACATTTTAAGGTACTTTGTTCCGCCAGGCCTCCATTTTCGTTTGGTAGCGCTAGAGGCGTTTTAAATCCTTTACCTACCTGTTGGGTTGGCCGCCTCTATCCTCTAACATTGTCTTTCACCTTCTGCAACTGACCTTTCGAATCGTTTAACAAAGAATTGACTGCAGCTACAATAACATTTTGCTCCTGGGCACTTTGCCCTGTACCACTAACTCTGGCACAGGCCTATTGACTCTGGCTGAATCTGTTATAACTGCCGTCTCTAGATTGCTTCTCAACTAGAAATGTGTTGGCGCACCTAACTCTTATAACCACCTTTTCCTTCCCACTTTTAAAACTTGTGAAGTGCCATTTTGCTCGGTTTTCACCGAAGTATTGTACATGCTAAAGTACTGCCTTGTCTAAACTTGTTCACAAACTTATTGGGAAGTGTTGCTAGGGTGCCTAAGAGTATATTCCTGTATAACTTGTTCTTTCCCTCCCTTGTGAGAAATTGCTAGAGGGCCATTTGTGTTTGGTTTTCACTGTGCCGTTTTGCTCCGTTTTCACTCTTGCTCAAACTTGTCTACAATTTAATCAGGGAGTTGTTTACGCTTTTCTTGACTGACTAACTTGCTTTAATAACTGCGATTTATGTGTTGAACTAGCAGTGTGTAAAATAAGGCAATGCATTACTTACCGTAAAAGCATTTCTGATGGTTGTATCTGCTTAGATTCACATGCTGTGGATAGTCCGACATCCAGTGGTCACTGCGGAGTATTGCATTTTGTTTTTCGTAGTTGAAAAGGGGACGTCGACAAGGCGTGTCTGTAACACTATCCCTATAGTGATGTGCGTTGTACCCACAATCCCTCACGCGTCGAGGTCCCTCTGTTTGTATTTTTTCTGCCCTGAGGGAGCCTTCTATACGTGAGTGAGTACAGAAAAGAGAGAGATGGAGAAAGGTGTCTATGTTCCTTCCATCCGAGTGGGGAGGAAGGGTGGGCACATGTAAATCTAAGCAGATACAACCATCAGAAATGCTTTTACGGTAAGTAATGCATTGTCTTCTGATGTTTGTTAATCTGCTTAGAATCACATGCTGTGCATAGACTAGCGAGCAGTACCCGGAGTTGGCGGTGGGTTATGAGAAGGAACAGTAGAGAAAAGATGTCTTAATACTGCCTGTCCCACCTGGGAGTCACATCTAGAGTGTGCATCTAGACAGTAATGTTTTGTAAAGGTGTGCACAGAACTCCAGGTTGCCACTTTGCAGATGGACTCAAGGGGAACATTTGCAATGAAAGCTATGGAAGCCCCTGTGCCTCGAGTGGAGTCTGCTCTTGGCTTGAAGGGTAGTTCTCTCTTAGCAAGAGTGTAACAGAGTGATGCATTGAACAATCCATCTAGATATAGTGGATTTTGAAACTGCATCTCCTTCTCTTCCTGCTGCCACCGAGACAAAGAACTGATTAGTCTTTCTCAGTGGTCTGGTTCTTTCCATGTAGAACATGACAGCTCTGCGCACATCTAGTGTATGCAGACTTTTTTCTCCCGAATTGGAAGGGTTTTGAAAGAACGTTGGTAGTTCTATTGACTGGTTTACATGGAATTTTGAGATGAATTTCGGTGCAAACCTTGGGTGCGTGCGTAGAACCACTTTATCTTTGTGAATTGCTACAAAGGGGTCTAAAACAGAAAGAGCCTGTAGTTCACTTACTCTCCTAATGGAGGTGATAGCTATTAGGAAAGCGGTCTTAAGAGTGAGGTCTTTAAGAGTTGCTTTGTGCATGGGTTCAAAGGGTGAGCCCATGAGTTTGGTTAAGTACCACATTCAGGTCCCAGCCGGGAGCTGGGTTTGCTATCGGAGGGTGTATTCTCTTTACTCCCTCCATGAAGGCTTTGATAACTGGGACTTTCCACCACAACACTTTAAGCTGGTAAGTGGTGTATGCAGAAAGTGCCACTAGGTGGACTTTAATGGAATTGAACACTAGACCCGGGTCCAGTAAATGGGTCAGGTATAGGACAATGTGCGTGGGGGAGCAGTCAACTGGGTCGATGCTTCTTCCTCTACACCAGATGACAAATCTCGTCCATTTGATAGAATAACAGTGACGAGTGTTAGGTTTTCTAGCCTCCCTGAGGATGTCCATGCATCTCTGCGGGAGTTGCAAGTGTCCAAACTCTATGATCTCAGGAGCCAGGCTGCTAAATTCATGGTCTGAGGGCATGGATGCAGTGTCCTGCCCTTGTCCTGTGACAGCATGTTGTGCGGGCAGGGAAGTTTCACTGGGGGAGATAGAGACATCTCCATCAAGTGAGCGAACCATGGCTGCCGGGCACACTAGTATCATGGTAACTTGTTCCTGGTGCATCTTGTGCACAATCTTGTTGAGAAGGGGAGTCGGGGTAAAGGCGTAAACAAATTTCCCTGACCATAGAATCGATAGACCGTTCCCCTTGGATTGGTTCTGGGGGTACCTGGAGGCGTAATCTTGGCATTGTGAGTTCTCCAGAGTTGCGAACAGGTCTTTTTCTGGGAATCCCCATTGTGTGAAGACGTCGAGAACGATGTCTTCGTGCAACTGCCATTCGTACTCTGAGGGCAGAGCGAAGTCTCTGCTGAGTTTGTCTGCTAGCAGATTGAGTTCCCCTGGTACATGTTGCGACAGTAGGAACATGTTGTGTTTGAGAGCCCACTTCCAGATATTCTGGGACAGCTTAGACAGTCCTGGAGAGTGGGTGCCCCCTTGCTTGTTGAGGTAGTACATGGCTGTGGTGCTATCTGTAAGGACCATCACTGTCTTCCCTTGTAGGTGTTCCTGGAATGCTTTTAGTGCCTTGAACACGGCCAGTAGCTCCAGTAGGTTTATGTGCTTGGATGCTACGCTCGGAATCCACACTCCGTGAGCAGTCTGATGGGATAGGTGAGCCCCCCATCCTGTGAGGGATGCGTCTGTGGTTAGAGTGGCTTCCACTGCGGGTGTGGCAAAGGGTTTCCCTCTTACCAGGTTTTCCTTTGTCCACCACCGTAGCGAGAGAACCAAGGCCTGCAAGACCACCACTAGGTCGTCCCATTGTCCGCTGGCCTGACACCACTGGCTGTTGAGCCACTCTTGCATTGGGCGCATGCACAGGCGCGCCTGAGGTACCAAATAAAAACATGACGCTATCATTCCTAGCAAGCGCATCGCTTTGCGTACCGTCACCTCCCGACCTGCCACATATTGGGGGATCTGAAACAGCATGTTTTGGACCCTCCCGGAGGGGAAGACGAGGCCGTCCTTTGTTCGAATTAGAGCCCCTAGGAATGGTTTGACTTGGCTGGGGTCTAAGCTGGACTTCTTCTCGTTGATGTTCAGTTGGAACAAAAGGTCTACAGTCTTTTGGGTGTTTGAGAAGCATGTCTCGTAAGAATCCCCTGTTATGAGCCAGTCGTCGAGATAAGGGTATACTGGGATGGATAACCTGTGCAGGTGGGCCGCTGCCAGTACTTTCGTGAATACCCTTGGTGCAGATGCTATGCCGGAGGGTAGCACTCTGAACTGGTAGTGTTTGCCCTCTATCATGAACCTGAGGTATTTTCTGTGCGCTGTCAACATTAAAATATGAAAGTATGCATCTTTCATGTCCAGTGTTGTCATGTAATCTCCCTGTGATAGCAGTGGGATCACTTCCTGTAAGGTCACCATACAAAACTTTTGGGGTTTGACAAACTTGTTCGCTGGGCGAAGATCTAATACAGGGCACATGGTTAGATCATTTTTGGGTACAAGGAATTACACTGAATAAATACCTTCCGTTACCTGAGATAGAGGCACAACCTCTATAGCTCCTTTTTCCAGTAGCTGGTCCACTTCTTGGAGAAGGATGGCGAGGTGTTCTGGTGTCATGCGTCGTACCCTCGGGGGTCTGTATGTTGGGGAACTGTTGAACTCTATACAGTAGCCGCGGGCTACGGTGGATAGTACCCAGCGGTCTGATGTTATTCCCTCCCATGCTGGAAGAAAGGATGTTAACCGGCCCCCGACCGGCGATGCATGGGAGGGGACCCGAATCTTTGAGTCACTTGGTGTTGTTGGTGGCTTGGGAGCCTCTAGGGGTGGAACCCCGGCCTCTCCCCTTGCCCCAGCGTTGACCTCTCTGATTGTACTGGCCACTATTACTTTGGTAGTTGTTGGCAGAATATTGAAGTTGTTGATTCTGTTGCTGGCGTTGGCCATGAAAAGAACGCTTGTTGCCAAATCCCCATCTGTTAGGGGGCTTTGAGATTTGGTCCAAGGTCTTTATGGTATCAAATTCTTTTTTTTGCTTTTTCCAGTGCGTCGTCCACTGCCTTTCCAAAGAGGTTAGACTCTTCAATAGGCTTGTTAATGAGCGCTGCTTGCGTTTCCGCCTTAAACCCGGAATTGCAAAGCCAGACGTGGCGCTTCAGCAGAATTCCCTGTACCAAAGAGCGGCCAGCTGTTTCCGCTGCATCGAGGGTATTCTTAACGATGCATTGGTTGACCAGAGACCCTTCATTAACTGTAGCCAGCAATCTAGTTTTTAGGGGTTCAGGGACTTCCTCGATGTCCTGCTTAAGCTTTCCCCATTGCGCATCAGCATAGCTTGCCAGCAATGTGTTATTATTGGCAATTCTAGTTGAGAACGCTGCCGAGGTGGTAATTCTTTTGGCTAGGGCATAAAGCTTTTTCCCCTCTTTATCCGGGGGTGCCTCGCTGGTAGACAGTGGAACCCCAGCCATTTTCCTAGTGTCAGTCACCACTAAGGAGTCCGGGATTGAGTGACCCTTAATATATAGTGGGTCTGATTGAGAGGGTGAGAACAATTTTTCGATTCTTGGATTAACCCCTCTTACTAGTGCAGGGGTGGTCAGTGAAGGGTTGATTCGTCTCTTAACAGAGGCGAGTATTGGAATTGTTTGGCTGGTGGGGGGTTTTTCTTTGATAATCCTTTCCACAAAGTCAGTGTCTGGGGTGACCACCCCAGTTTCGACCTCAAAATGTGCTGCTGCCGCCTTCCTCAGCAGCGCGTTAAAGGTGGGCTGATCGTCAACAGGCAAAGGGTTCCTAACTGGTGTGGTCTGAGGAGACCTGATGTCTATAATGTCTGACTCTGTAGACCCTGATGGTGACTGCCAGGGATTTGGGTCACCCTCACCTGGGTCTTCTTCGTACCCTTCCTCACTTATGTTAGTGTCCTCATGGAAGCCTTCTCCCTCTTGTTGGTTTTCATCATTAATGAACTCCTCTCCTTCCTGGAAGTGAGTGTCCTCTTCGGTGAGGTCGTAAGAGTTCATATCCTCCTGAAAGGGGTTATAGAACAACTTCGGGTATTTAGCCCTTGGACTTTCTAGGAGTACCTCCCTAGGTCTTTTAGGTGTCCTAATTTCTGGAATGGCCATGAATCTGGCTAATTTGTCTATACAGGACTGGAACTTCTCTAAGGTCCACTGGGGTAGGACAAAGCGGTCTGGGAGTGAAAAAGGAGTTTCTTCTCCTTGTATTTGCCTAGATCTGTCCCATAGCGACGAAGATAAGGTGCCTTTGCCTTCTGAGAAGTGTTCTGGCAGGCTAGGGCTTTCCGTCGACGGTGGGAGCTGTCCCAGCCTACTTTCCGGCGCCTTTGGCATTTCTTTGGCCTTGTGCACGGTTTTCGGTGTATCACTAGCCGTCCATCTCTGGCCGTCCTTAGAAGATATACGGGCGAGGCTTTCGGCGATCATTCTGTCTGCCGAGGGATCGCTCGCCGTCGCGCTAGGTACTGTCGAGTCTTTACTGGCAACGTGCGCACTCTTACGAGGCGTGTCGCCGCCTGAGGGTTTGGGGTTAGCGCCCTAATTTCCAGAGGGCCCGGTCGCCTGTCACGGTGGCGGGGAGGGCTGGCGACCCTTACGGTCGGCGGAAGACGCCGGTGGGCCCGGCGCCTCCGTTGGCGCTATGGCTGCCTGTGTCTACGACAAATGCGTGCCGTGGGGTATGTGTTTATGAGATTTCTTGTGTGCTTCCTTGTCGCCGGGGTGTTCATCCCCATAAACTGGGCGTGAGCCGGGCTTGCCGGGGACGGACGAAGAGGAGCGCAAACGCTCCCTCGAGAGGTCTACAACCTCCGTTACGGAGGTCGTGTAATCACTGTCCTTGTGACATTCGGCGGCGGTGGACGAGGAATCGGACCTAGACATGGCGTAGGCGGCCCACCTTTTGACCGTGCGGTCCTTTATCGTTTTGGGCTTAAGTAACTTACAGGCCGCACAGTCGTCCTCCTTATGATCGAGGGGCAAGCAACGGTTGCACCATTTGTGCTTGTCCTTCCAGGTATATTTGCCTTTGCAAAGTGGGCAAAACCTAAAGGGCGTCCTCTCCATAGCTGAGGGCAAGAAGTGTGATTACGACCTCGAAAGAGAGGGAGGGGAAAGAGAAAGGCATTCTCGGAGTGAAAAGAAAAGATCACACAACCCCACTCTCCCTACTGTGTAAGGCCGGCGAGGCCAGGCCACGTGTTCGGCGACGCCGAAGGATCTCCTCCACTCATCCTTCCGTCGATGATCTAGATCGGCGGGGAAACAGCTTGCAGCTTCGTCGAGGGAGGGATCTATGTGTTAGATATTAATAATAATAAACGACCAAGGGTCGAAGGAATAATTTGGCAATGTCTCTCGAGGAGCTCCGCATAAAGGCGACCAGTAACTGGGCGGAAAAAAACAATCTGAGGGACCTCGACTCGTGAGGGATTGTGGGTACAACGCACGTCACTATAGGGATAGTGTTGCAGACACGCCTTGTCGACGTCCCCTTTTCGACTACGAAAAACAAAATGCAATACTCCGCAGTGACCACTGGATGTCGAACTATGCACAGCATGTGATTCTAAGCAGATTAACAAACATCAGAAATATATATATTCTTTTTAATACAAAGCTTTGGTCAGTGTTTCCTTGTACCATTGGATTGTAGTCCTATTGTGTAAACCCAGAATACTGCTTATCTCCCTCTTGAGATAAGTCTTACTGCTTAGCCACAGCTACCAACTAAATCTTTGTGGTACAGACTGATACCAAAGGGGATTTATTGCTCATACCTGTTGTCTTAATCTTCTGTAGTGCGCCCTAAGGGAACTGCACAGGATTCTGCCTAAAAAAGTCCAAGGTAAAGTGGCAATGGTGAGGCATTTTGACAGGAATTCCTATCCTTCACTTGCGAGCAGCAATGAAAAGGGTGGAGCCAAAGGTCCAGGGATCGACATGTTAAGGAATCCATGGTCAGTTTGAAGAACATTGACTCCTAATTGGCTCAAGACCTCTGTGGTCATTAAGATATTTCCTTATCTGTTGCTGCAAATTTTTGTAAATAAAGCGAAGTATATAAAGGCAGCTATATAAATACCAACCAAGTAGGATGCCACTTTTTCAAATAGCATACGCTATGCATCAAATTACTTAAACGAAATCAATAGGTAAGCATTACAAAAAAACAGTCATTTCAACTAGTTTTGTAACATAGCAATACATTAGGGTAGTGGTCCATACGATTCACAGGCAACTGGCAAACGAACTGTAGCCTGGATAGCAACAGGAAAAATGTCAAGTTGCAAGCTACTAGCCTAGCATAAACGTTACTCATCCAGTTCTTCACATGGACAAAGCACACTATTTCTTGCTTGCCAAGAGAGAATGATCACATTCCAATGCCTATAAACAGGCACAACTTGTATTGCCTGTTATATTGATTTACAATTGAATAAACTAAACCTGTACAAGTATAAAGGGATAGTATCCGAGTCCACACTGTAATAACCAGATTAAGATTTGATTCAACAACAGTAGAGGTTAGAAAAACGCTATTTAGTGGGGTTGGAACCCCTTGAGAGAAGAAATTATGTAAACACATTGAAGAAGAAAAGCAATTGATGTAAATCTCAAGAATGAACTAGATATACATACAGGCAACTCATCTTTTTGGTTCCATACTCCTGTGCACTGTCTCTGTTCAATCACTGCTTTGATATTAATGAGAGCTGGAAGTGCAACACAGCCTGCAGAGAAACTGAACAAGTAAACAGATGAATGTAATTAAATCAACTGTATGTGTTTGGTGCATTTTAATTCTTAAATGCTTTAAATCACTAACACAAAAGACTTCCTACTTAAGGGAACATATTTTACGTTTGAAGCAATACAAAGATTTCTTATAGTTTTACTTGCTAGCATTTAACAAGGTTTAATTGGGTTCTAAGGCTACCCAGCGACTGAGTAGACACAAGCACAACCAAATACCCACATCCTGCCAACATGTCACTTACAAATAAAACCAAGGCCAAAACTGAGCGCATCATGAAGATCAGACACTAAAACTGGAATAAAAGCAAACTACATGATCACTTATTAGGGTAATAAATAAAAAAAGGAGAACACTCCAGTTGAGCAGATGCCATTCAATACCTTTAAAATGCTCATATTTACTGCTTTTTCTTGAGACGAGTCAGCAGACTGTTATAAATTCTGTAAATCAAAACAGGAGGGGCAACACTAAAGAAACATCAGGATCGCGCTGCAAACATTACCCATAGTCAAAATGGGACCTGCTATTGTCCTTTTGTTCCAATTATTGAGACAAACAAAAGCATGCACGTTGATCTTTTAAAACATCTAATAACTTCAAGTTATCTTCAAAGATGCCTTGTGTTCAGTATTAATTTCACATTTTCTTGACAAAACCATACACCCTTTTAACAATGACCTGTTCATAACTTTAACCTGCATATAAGTCGTCGGTGATTCAAATAACAGAGCATTTCATTTGACTACATCTAAAATATATTGTACTTTTCCGTTCGTTGGTTTGTCCTAAAAAGCACATTAGGGCAACACAATTTTGAACTGTCTGAAACACTGCCATTTCTTTTTCGTAATGACGGTGCACGTCATGTTGCAATGATGTGCATATATGAAAGTAACCATTTTCAGAATAGTAGACATTAACATATGTTCCTAAAATTTGCAGCTACCTCTGTAATTTTGCTTTGCCAAATGTAAACATAAAAAAGACAAGATATTCTTGGATTCTTAAATATGCCATTATACAACTCTTCTCATATTTAGGCTTTCTGTATGAAAGTGTGTCTTACTTTTTAATTACAGAATGTAGAGAGGAAGGCAATAGCATAAACAAAATATAAATATTGGTGTAGTTATATACAAAAATGCTCATTCCAAGTTATAAATGTCAGTTTCTGTTGTATATGCCTTGCCTGGGTGAGCAGGAATGTTGTGATGCCATGTGGAGTGTTGATGTCTGAGTTCTAGAATGTGTGAGTGAAGGTTCCAGCCCTGGTCAGTTGGTGAACCCCCCTGCCTGGGTGATGGGCTGCCAGTGTTAGTGTCCTTTATGTAACTTAAATGTAAATTAAATGACTGCCTGTAAAGACACCTGTGAAGCTGTTAATAAACCTGGCGAGTCAACCATAAGAAGGCTAGGAGTTGCTTCTTAACAATGTCGACGAGTCGGTCTTGAAGAATCTGCACTGGAAACCTGCTGCAGGGGGTGCAGGAAGTAAGGATAAGGACTACGCTGCCCCCACACCAAGTAAGGCCAATCACCAAGGGCGGGAAGGAGGAAGGATAAAAACAGTGCCCTGTATCTATGGACTAAGGCAAATACTCCTTATATCAGGAGGGACAATCTGGCAGAGATATCCACGGGCTGAAGTGGCAGTATGCAGGAAGAGAGAGCTATCCAGGGGCTGGAGAGGAAAACATGGAAGCAAGGTAGCTGTGGTGATGCTCTGCACATCCGTGCAAAGAAGGCTATCCAAATAATAGCTGTGCCCATTAAAGCAGGGAAGAGTGCTGCCCTCGCGTAGTTGAGCTGGCTAAAGTTGTCTCAGCTGGTTAAGAGGCTGGTCCGCATGAGAAAGGGAAGTGCAGTAGAGGCGACCCTCATGTATATATGGACCTTCCCGGCAGCAGTAGAAGTATGGAACTGAAGTTTAGATCTGCTAACTATAAGAGGAAGGTGTCAGATGGACATTATACTGTTCATTCAGGTGCACGGTGACGTTACATGGCACTGTGAAGGGTATTGTGTTTCAGTACCAATTGCTAATGAGACTTCGTAACGAGAACCTCCAATGTCGGGAGCTGATTGTGACCGTTGGGCTCTCGGAGCTCTGCACAGCTCTGCGGTCTGTTTGTGACTGGTGACGTCACACTAGTGGGTGATGGTGTTGGTGAAGGAGAGGAACTGGGCAGCGTCCAACTTATGTTATATGGAGCCATGGAGATTCGGGTACTGCGACACACTGTCCAACGGAAGGCTTTGGGATCCAAAGGAAAAGGCAGACCCTGCGTATTGTTAGAGCCGGAAGGGGATAGTCTCCGGTTTAGAGTAAAGGACCTGTGATAAATTGAAATGTGTCTGGAAGGGAAGCATGTTATGAAATAACGTGACGCCGTCACGTTAAATCTCATTCACGTCTATGTCCATCCGGAAGGGAAACGCTGAGTGGTATCCGGATAGGACGTGCGGATGTGCTGTGTGCACGACCAACATTTCCACTAGTCATCGGGGAAGTGCCAACATGTTTTATGTGTTGGATTGGATATTAGTAGTCCGGGAACCTGTAAGAGAGAGGAGGAGACCATTATACGGCATGGGACAGATCGGTGTTGTGTGGAACTTGGCAAGACGGTGACTTTTGCATGCAGGAAAAGTAATATCTATCCTAATATGATATTGTTCTTGTGTGTTGTGTCTCCAATAATAGAGATTTATTTTTGCTTATGCAAATGCATTTCGGTTTAGCATCTCGAGTTTGGGTATGTGTGTTTGGGGTATGGATTCCTATACACGATGATTTGTGAGTGGTGTGGATTTTGTTTGAAGAGTAAAGTTAACCTCTGAGGAATTGCAGCATAGAGCCTGTAATAGACTAAGGACATATAGAGGCATTTTGTAGGGCATTGTGTGAAAGTGGTTTGGTTATTGATGAAAGTAGATATAACCAAATTTGAGGAATTCCAGGTAAGGCCAAGGACTGACTAAGGACACTTGTGATGTAGTAGTAGGGCACAGTAGTTTGTTGATGCAACATGGACTTTTAGGGTGGGACTTGGTTAGGGTCTTATACCTTATACTCATGGACTCTTAGGTTTTTGCAGTCATTTATGCTTGACAATTACAATATGGTTTTGGAATGGGTCTCCTAACATATGGATGCAGTGCCTAGAATTACCAGTTTGAGGAATTTCAGTGGTTAAGTCACATATCCGTGACATGGTCTTTTAAGATTGGGTATGCGCTCGTCATTTGTCATGGTTAAATTGACACGCAATTGTGTTATGTGATGGACGGTTGGGTTTGGTATGGGTGGGAGTGGTTATGAGTGCCTTCAATCCTGGTCGTGGATGGTGCTTATATACATGTTAGGAGCATAGTTTGGCTGATGGCGAGTGTGCCTGGCTGACATGTTTGACCTACTATATGCTGAGATGGGTTATGATCTCAGCATTGTTTTAAGTATGGTATGGGTGCGTCTGTGGTAGGGGCTTACATGGGTTAGCGGTATACGTTGGATTGTGGTGGTAGAGCCACCACTTCTGTGTGGAAGTGTCTGCAATAATTAAGATGCATGGTGAGGTCAAGTATATTTGTGCATGGTGGTAGCGCCACCATTACAGTGAGGGCGTGACAGTGTTTATAGTAATGCAGGGTTAATAGCTATTCTGAGTGGTAGTAACTCCATCCAGACAAGGTGCGACTGCGAGTACAGTCCTGCTTGAGTTATAGCTATTGTGCTGGGCGGTAGCGCACCCAGTTGGTTGGGGTGTGACTGTATTACAGTCACACATGGGTAAAGAGGTATGTGTGCGGGTGGTAGCGCCCCGGTGTTTGTAGGAGCATGTCTGTTGGTGATGGGCATGAAAGGTCACATGTACTTCTATCTTGTGGTCGTGTACCACTAATGTTTTTCTTCTACTGCGCGCAGGCTGTTTGTCCTGGCTGCACTGCGTGCCTAATGAAGACTCGCTCCATCTTTCAGGGTCCTGAGTGTGCCTGTATTTAGTTGTTGGTCTCGATGTGCCTGACCAGTGCACTGGGATAAGATAGAGTGTTTGAGCACATGCGGTGTGCCTGCCCTGGTCATACGAGTCTGGTTAGAAAAAACAGCCACCATATAAATCTTGCTGCAGCCCTATTAACAGTACCAAGTTGCCAGCAAATGCTAGTCATAAAATAGGATTCTCGCCTAATGTGGGTGGAAATGTTCTGCCCGAATTAAAGGCTTTGTCAATATCCACCATGTAAAAATTAAATGGAAGAGGTGCTAGGACACATTCTTGCTTTAATCAATGGTAGTTTCCAATGGTCTGGACAACTTCAATCCAATCAGACGCTGACATTTCGTTCTCGCATACAGAAGTTTATAATCTTTTTGACTAGGCCAGGATCGATTGCCCAATGCCATCACTTCCTCAACCTGTGTTCTCCATTCACCCTATCAAACCTTGAAGAATAATCTGAAAATACGGCTTAAAGGGGAATTGCACCTTTCCTCAATGCCTGCAGCCCCAAAAACCTTTCACTAAAGCAATCATGCAGAGTGGAAATTCAATATATAAAAAAGGATTAATCTTAGGCTGTTTTACACAAGTTAGCAATGGCTGAGCAGCCAGGCTTAGTCTAAGGAGGGAGAAGGGCTGTAGTGAGGCACACAGTACTTAGAGCATACAATCCGTTCAAAGAAACACTGACACACTAGCAGTTATATAATAGTAATTGTATATAAACTAAGGCTTTTAGAAATAAGTCCTGTAAGTACTATTCACACAGTAATATCACAGTAGAATAAAAGGTAGCACACTGTAAATCAAATGTGAAGGAACACAAAAGTGGAACAAAACTACTGATACTAATAATCAAATTTAGATCAACTTTTGCAAATTGAACTAACCCCTGCCCAGTTAATCTTCAAAAGTCTTCCCTATACTAAATGAGTCTCACAGAGACGGGGGGGGGGGGGGGGGGGACGGCACTCTGGGACCATTGACCATGGACTGAGGAGGAAAGAGGCAGGTAAGCCGCAGACAGAGCAGAGTCTATGAAGGTTTCTTCAAGTGTGCAAGTAAGTAATAGGAAAAGGAATATCTGTACCACTTCGTGCATAGCTTGTTTTTATATGGTGCAAATCCATCAATCCATCAAACTGGTCACTGTGCATCTATTCAATGGAAAATGAATGTGATCGATCGGTTATGAAAAGCTTTAAAACGTATTAATTTATGAATCGTTGGTTGGGTTTGACAGCCATTTTGCAATTTTTGGGCAGAGGGAACCAAACCAAGAAATATATTGGGAAGTTTCACACTGATAAGTCAACTGTGTCAAAATGATAGTAATACAGTTTTTTTCGCAAAAGTCAGTGGTTCACAGGTTTCACCTTAACTATAGGGCAGGCATCACCACACTATTACATAGAGCAGGATTAGCGATAATGACCTTGTATTGATGGTTAAGCTGCTTTCTCATATGGAAAAGCAAATTTGGGTGTCTTGCAACTTTGATGCAGTCCAACAATTCTGCACGAAATGTTAAAAACAAAAACAACCCAACTTCGAGTTTCATAAAAATGTATAGTGCCATTTTGTGAAGAAGGGGAGGTGAGATGTAAAATGGTTAGGACAATTTTCATATGCTATGTATGTTTTTCTAAAGTCCAACTGTGGTTTTCCTTTGTAAGACTTCTCTCTTGATATTAGGGACCCAACTCTTAATATAGGCCTGTACTACACACGTCAGTAGAGTGACTGAGCAGCCAGGCTCATTTTAGGAGAAAGTTATGTGAGCTGTACAGCAGTACAAAGAAATTAGTACACCCAGAGACCCAAGAAAACACATTAATATTTATATATACACAAGTCCCACAAGCAAATGTAAAATTCAGCAACTAACAATAACATTGAATTGGAAATGGAATCAAATTATTAAAAGGAATAATACAGGTGAGCAACTTTTCATATAGCTTTCACTTCCAGCACACAGAGCGACTTTAGTTAGGATCAGTAAAACACTTATATGTTTTACCTTTGCAACATTGAGTTTAGAGGTAAATAAAGGTTAGACAGGACACAGATAGCAACTGTTAAATAACAATGTACACTATCCAAGAGGGATTTAGGCAGTCTGTTTCTTAACTAAAATAGTGTTCACAATTCACGTTTAAGGATGAACCAGCATTGCCAACGCCAGTAGGATCAAGAAGATGGACCTTTGGGAAACCAGCAAAGCCACAGTCAAATGAACAGCAACAGTTCTGATGAAAATCTTCAAAAGGAAAGTAAAGTAACCAGTCAGTTGTTCTTGAGGAAAATACAGTAGCTCAAGGGTAGCCTTCCTGATAGGACACAGGCTAGAAGGCCTGTACAGTGGAGTTGAGGTCAACTCCCAACTGAAGAAAAATCACTCCCAAAACAAAGGAGCATCGGAAAGGACTTAACATAAGTACAACCCAAGCCCCACAGTACCTGAAGAGTGAAGTTGAAAATGTAGCTGGTCGCCTTGTGGATGCAATGATGAAGACCCCGATTATTGTGCCTTGGTTGTGATGAAGGGGTGAGGGGGGACCTTTGCTGGGCTTCTGCGGCAGCACTCGAGAGAAGGGGTCAGCAGCAAAGGCTTCAGTTCACTCCAGTGGCTCTTTGTGGTTTTGGTGCCTTTTTCTTAGCACCAACAAGAAACTAACATCGCTGGTTGGATTAGCTTCGATTACTCGGTCTTGAACTCTGGTGAGGGGACATTTGGGTCCCACCAGTCCAAGGGAGGAGGTCGTCCTTGGTGCAGCTTCCCAGTCAAGATGAAAATGGGCCAGCACAGCTGCAGGGCTTCACCAGTGTTTCCGCGTTAGTTGAAGGTGCTGCTGGCGTATCTGCTTATCTTCTGCTTCGGATTCCTTGTTCCAGTGGTTGACACTGCCTGTAGTCCAAAAATCCTCACATTGTATGCTGGAACTCATTCATTCACTCCCGTGGAGCTGTAAATCACCTGGCGGATGGCTGTCCTTCATGACAGCCAACCGCCCAGTTAGAACTGGTTTTCAGCCAGGCACATCTACAGACAATGGACAGTGAAGTTTCAGGGCCCTCACTCACTTCCTGCCTTCCCAGACACACTTGAACCTGGGCGGGCTTCAGGGGTGTAGCCTGCCAAAGCAAAACTCACAAAGGACTCGAATCTACATGAAACTATAGGAGAGCCCAGAAGGAACCGACAAACTAAAAATGGTAAAAAAAAAACAGAGTGGTACATTTCACTGTGGTACGTAACACCAAAAAACAGCTGAAATATTAATGAAATATATATGGGGTAGTGGGGTTAAAATGAGTTGGGATGGTGTTGGGTTGGTGTTATAAGGGTGGAAAAACAGGGGGCAAGGATGGGTGGGCCACATATATATATTTTTGATTCTATGTTTGTCGGTATAATGGCTTTGATGAAATGTACCACTCTGTAATCGAGGTCGGTAAAATCACATGCAACCGAAAAAAGAAGACAGGGCTATTTTGTGGAAATGGTCACCCATGGGTGCTTTACTGCAGCTGAGAAATCATGCTAGTAACCTGCACAAAAAGGTAGTAAACGTAACCACTACCACCAGCCATTTAAGTTTGTAAATCAATGTAACAAAAAGTTACATGAGTAGTAGGAGGAGTTACAATGTAACCCTCAGCACCCCACATAAGGTGGCGTGTGCTAGACCCACAAAAGTAAAGGTAAGATAAAGGAAATTATAGCTCTCACAAGAGAATGTAATTAAACATAAGGAGAAGCCTAATGGATTTCTCAGTGACACTGCACAAGATGCTGAGTGTCAGTGTCAAAAGCAGATGCCAGTCTTAACATGTGGAGGTAACCAAAACTACAAAAAAGCAGTAAAATAAAAACCCAGTCAGAGGAAAAAGAATGAGTGAGTGGTAAAAAGTGCAACTCATGCAGGAGATTAAAATAAAAAAGGCCAGAGTCCAGCAAAAGTCCTAAAGGGAATTAGCACACAAACTTAAAATTCTCCCTAACACCATACCAAACACTGACAAAACTTCTGTAGCAAATAAGTCCAAACGGATGGGCTGGATGAATGTGTCTGGTCTCAAAATCATGCATTCACAAATTAGGTGAAAATGTGTCCAGCTTTGTTCCAAATATGAAAAAACAAGCAAAAATCTAGTGTAATATTTGGGTTTGCGTGTATACATTTTTCCTAGAATCCGAATTTGCAAAGTATTTGTGAACAGTAGACATTTTTGGGAGCACACATTTTGCAACAAAACTGACTCCTAGCCCTCACCTTACCTAGGGCTGCAGGGATCCCAGAGGGGCGAAGAATTGGCGATCTAACAGATTTCCTGACCCGGAGTTGGATTTCAGACGTGTTTCACTGACCCAAAGGAGTACAATGCAGCCCACAGTGTGACCCCCCCCCCTCCACAACCCATAGATACGTGAGAGTGAGAATTACAGAGGGGTACAATATGCCCCCTCCAAGCATGGACAAAGGCCAGAAAGAACGTTTTTCTTTGTCTGGTCGTAGCATTTCTGGTGGTATACTGCAACCCACTTGGCTGCCCCTGATGTACGTAAATTGCAGGGGGCTGGGGTCATTGCCAAGCACTTGGCAAATTAGCAGCAGCACATGTCCAGTGGCCCATGTACTCACAATATGGATAGTTGCTGGTGGGCCTGGCCATAGGTTAGGCCAAGTGGGCACTTTGGGGTATGGCGGAAGATCATTCAGACCGAGGAGCCTCTGGAGACAGACCGTAGCTAGTTGCCTTCAACATCACAATGGAGGTTAAGTGGCCGTCGGGCCTGGCTAAAAGCATAAGAGAGAACTATTTGACACTTTTATTAATACATTCATTGGTTTATAGCCAATGGCAGGTTGGAATGCCAGACCCACCAGTACAGATGCTGGATGTCATCTTGCATATTGTCTCATCTTCCGCTGTAGTTGCGACCATCTGCTGATGTGAAACTCTTGAACAGGCCTTGTTCTTATATCCTGAAGTCCGATATAAGCAGAATTCATGATGTCAGGCTCCCCTCAGTAGCGACATGTAGGTAAGGTCCGACAATGCAGGTCCCATTTGGAACATGCAGACCATGGAGAAAATGGGCTTTACTAGTGGCTGTGATCTGCAGAATTGGGCTTCTAGGAACACAAGAGCCTGCAATGGCACTAGTTACCATTTGCTGAAGTTGATGGAGAATCCCAGCTGGTGATGTGTGTAAAGTCTCTAAACTTGCACTTCTTGCACGGTCCTTTGTTGTCCCCAGCACCAGCCAGTCCTTCAGATACGGGTAGACACGATGGCCCCCCTGAGGTGCGAGACCACTGGCTGGAGTCAGGCAGTTTGTGAATATTCTGTGAGCTGGATGCAGGTCAAACAGATGGACTTCGAACTGATAGTGGCTTTATTTAAAACCCAAGTAATGAGGTATTTTCTGTGGGCTTTGTGGATTGGTATATGCAAGTAGGCATCCTGTAGTTTCAGCGATGCCAAATAGTCCTTTTACTGAAGGGAGACTATTTCTCAGAGTCGCCATCTTGCACTTTGGTTTCTTTATAAACTTATTTAGTTTTCTTAAGACCAAGTGTGTGTGTATATATATATATATATATATATATATATATATATATATATATATATATATATATATATATATATATATATATATATATATATATATATATGGGATACATTACTCACCGTAATCGTATTTCTGATGCTTGTATCTGCTTAGATTCACATGCTGTGCATAGGCCGACATCTAGTGGAAGCTGCGGAGTATTACAGTTTGTTTTTCGAAAGTCGAAAATGGGCGTCGACACAGGGCGTGCCAGTAATACTATCCCTAGTGTGACGTCCACTGTACCCATGATCCCTCACGCGTCTAGGATCCCCAGATTGTGTTTTTCCTGACATGAGGTAGCATGAGGAGTAGCGTGAGTACAGATATTCCAAGCAGATAGAAAGAAAGGTAAGACTACAAGCAACCATGCGCCTTCTCTCGGAGGGGAGGAAGGGTGGGTCGCATGTGAATCTAAGCAGATACAAGCATCAGAAATACGATTACGGTGAGTAATGTATCCCTTCTGAGGCTTGTGGAATCTGCTTAGATCACATGCTGTGCATAGATTAGCGAGCAGTACCAGAAGAAGGAGGTGGCATGTGAGAAGGGTCATGAGCAAACAGGTGTCTTAGAACCGCTTGTCCCACTTGTGTATCTGTCTTGGAATGAGTGTCAATGCAGTAATGCTGAGTAAAAGTGTGAATAGAGCTCCAAGTAGCCGCTTTGCAAATGGTGTCGAGGGGAACATTTGCAATGAAAGCCAGAGTGGCCCCAATGCCTCTAGTAGAGTGGGCCCTTGGCGTAAAAGGCAGAGTCTTCTTAGCAAGAGAGTAACACAGCTGTATACAGTTGATAATCCACTTTGAGATAGCGCCCTTAGAGACGCGATCTCCCTCTCTGCCTGTAGCTACGGAGACAAACAGTTGATCTGTTTTCCTTAGCGGTCTGGTTTTATTTACATAGTATAGGACCGCCCTACGCACATCTAGGGTGTGTAGTTTCACCTCAGCTGAGCTTTGTGGGTTTTGGAAGAAAGCCGGAAGCTCGATGGACTGGTTTACGTGGAACTTGGATATGAATTTTGGTGAGAACCTAGGGTGTGTGCGTAAAACCAGTTTGTCCTTGTGGATAGTAAAGAAAGGATCCTGCACTGACAGAGCCTGAATTTCACTGACCCTTCTTATGGAGGTAATGGCTACTAAGAAGGCTGTTTTATAAGTCAGGTGTTTGAGACTACTTTTATGCATGGGTTCGAAGGGGGGGCCCATGAGCTTAGATAGCACCACATTGAGATCCCATCCTGGCGGTGGGTTCGAGATAGGAGGGTGAAGTCTCTTTACTCCTTCCATGAAGGCTTTAACCACTGGTACTTTCCACCACGAAACCTTATTATGGGATGTGGTGTAGGCTGAGAGGGCTGCCAGGTGTACTTTCAGGGAGTTAAAAACCAACCCTGCATCCAGCAGGTGGAGCATGTATGTTACAACGTTGGAAGGAGTGCAATCAACCGGGTTGATTTGTTTACTCTGGCACCAGATAACGAATCTTTTCCACTTGTCAAAGTAACAGTGCCTTGTATTTGGTTTCCTGGACTCTTTTAGAATGTCCATACACCTCTGTGGTAATTTGAGATGTCCAAACTCTATGACTTCAGGAGCCATGCTGCTAGGTTCATAGAGTTGGGTTCCTGATGCACTGTTTGACCTTGTTGCTGGGACAGAAGGTTGTACCAGGCTGGGAGTCTGATGGGCTCGCACACCGCCATCCTGCGTAGGTGTGGAAACCATGGTTGTCTCGCCCACATGGGAGCAACTAGGATGAGCGTCATCGATTCCTTGTTCATCTTGTACACCACCTTCCTGATGAGGAGTTGGTGGGAAAGCGTACGCAAACATCCCTGACCAGTTCATCCACAGGGCATTCCCCTGGGAGTCCGGTTGGGGGAACCTGGATGCAAATCCTGGGCATTGTTTGTTTTCGCTTGTGGCGAATAGGTCTATAGTGGGGAAACCCCACTGAGAGAAGAGATCTTCTACTACGTCTTTGTGAAGGACCCATTCGTGTTCTTCTGGGAGGGAGTCTCTGCTTAGAGCATCCGCTAGGGAATTGAGCTCCCCTGGAACATGTTGCGATGACAGGAAGATGTTCCGTCTGAGTGCCCATATCCATATTTTCTGGGCAAGCTTGGACAGATTTGGCGAACGAGTCCCTCCTTGTTTGTTCAGATAGAACATGGCTGTCGTGCTGTCCGTCCTGATCTGCACCGACAAGTTTAGTAGATGGGGCTCGAACGCCTGCAGCGCTCGGAATACTGCCAGAAGCTCTAGCAGATTGATGTGGTTCTTGGCTACTGAGTGAGACCAGAGACCCTGAGCTGTGTGGTGGAGATGGTGAGCTCCCCACCCCGTCAGGCATGCATCTGTAGTCACCACTGCCTGTACTTCGGGAACGTAAAAGGGTTTCCCCTTTGCTAGATTCTCTCTTGTCCACCAGTGTAGGTTCTGTACGAGTGTTGGCGAAACGACCACTAGATCGTCCCACTGACCACTTGCCTGAGACCACTGTTTCGCCAACCATTCCTGCATGGGACGCATGCGCAGACGCGCGTGGGGGACCAGGTAAATGCATGACGCCATCATGCCCAGTAACCGCATAGCTTTGCGTACTGTTATCTGTTGACCTGACTGATAATACGGAATTTGCAGAAGTATGTTCCGAATTCTTTCTTCCGAAGGGAAGGTCAATCCTTTCTGAGTATCTAGGATAGCTCCAAGAAACTGTTTTGAGGTGCTTGGCACCAGACTTGACTTTTTCTCGTTGATGGAGAAGCCTAATTCGTGGAGGAGGTCGATGGTCCTCTGAATGTTTGACCTGCAGATTCCTGGGGTTTCCCCCGTTATGAGCCAGTCGTCCAGATAAGGGTACACTGGGATTGCCTCCCTGCGTAGGTGTGCAGCTGCCACCGCCAGTACCTTGGTGAATACCCTTGGTGCTGAAGCTATCCCGAAGGGCAGTACCTTGAATTGGTAGTGGCGACTGTCCACCTTGAAGCGCAAGTATTTTCTGTGCGCCGGGAGCATGGAAATATGAAAATAGGCATCTTTCATATCCAAGGTTGCCATGTAATCCCCCTTTTTTAGGAGTGGGATTACCTCTTGTAGTGTGGTCATACGGAATTTTTGGGGCTTGACATACTTGTTGGCAGGCCGTAAGTCCAAAACTGGGCGCATTGTTAAATCTTTCTTTGGCACAAGGAAGTAAGTTGAATAGATACCCTTGTTTACCTGGTGTCCCGGGACGAGTTCTATGGCGTCCTTTTCTAGCAGAATGGCGATCTCCTCGAGGAGGATCTTCTGATGTTGTAAAGAGTGGACTTTTTGTCTTGGAGGATGGTTTAGGGGACGTTGCAGTAGTTCTATGCAGTACCCATTGGATACTGTTGACAGCACCCATCTGTCGGATGTTATTCCTTCCCATGCCTGGGTGAAACTTGATATTCGTCCCCCTACTGGGGTTGCATGGGAAGGGACCCTGAACTGAGCGTCACTGCTTTGGTGGAGGCGTGCCTCCTCCTTTACTGGGGCTGCCTCTGCCTCTACCACGTCCTCTTTTACTACCCCTACCATACGCCTGGGTAGACGGTTGTGAGCTGGTGTTCCACTGTGTACCCTGGGTGTGGGAGTAGCTAATTCCTCTATTGGAATTTTGGCCGCGGGGGCGACGAAAATTGCCATTCCCTCTTTGGTTAGGTGGTTTGGTAGTTAACTGGCCAAGGGATTTGAGGGTGTCGAATTTGCCTTCCCAAACAGGAGATCACTTTCCACTGGTTTGTCTAAGAGCGCAGCTTGTGTTTCTGCTTTGAATCCCGACTGCCTCAACCAAGCATGCCTTTTGATGACAGTCCCCTCTGCTATAAGTCTACCCGCATTGTCAGCGGCGTCTAGAGTTGCTTTTACAGTGCAGCCTGAGACGTTCCTACCTTCCGCACAAATGCGAGCTAGCTGGCTTTTAAGGGGTTCGGGAGCAGAATCTATTAGTGCTGCCACTTCTTCCCACTGGTGACAGTTGTAGCTAGCCAACAGTGTGGTGGAATTCGCGATTCTGGCTTGGTAGGCTGCCGTGGAAGCTACTTTCCTGCCAAAACCATAAAGTTTTTTACTTTCTTTGTCGGGGGGAGCCTCAGAGGAAGATAAAGGTGTACCAGCTCTTTTGCGGGTGTTGGTTACTACTAGAGAGTCTGGCTTAAGTTGACCTCTAATATATAGGGGGTTCGACTGGGCTGCTTTAAACAGCTTCTCCACTCTCGGATTTACCGGTCTTGTCAGGTTTGGGTTGACAAGGGATGGTGCTATTCTGCGTTGAACAGATTTTAGGATGGGAATGGTTTGGGCTACTGGCTTCCTTTCCCCTATTAGTTCTTCCGCAAAGTCCCTTTCTTCCTGGACACCTTGTGTGTCTATGTGGAAGTGGTTAGCTGCCCGAAAGAGCAGTTCATTCAGGAGGGGCTGATTATCTATTGGGGAATCAGACACTGGGGCTTCCCTTTCGACTGGTGAGTCCATTCTGAAAATATCAGGGCTATTTTCTGGCTCATCCTCGTCTTCATCTTCGCCGTAATAATCTGATCCTGTAGGATCTTCTGGCGTGTCAATTTCCTGACCTTCTATAAGGGAAGAGTTGCCTTGGTCTGTAGGGAAGAGGTAAGAATAGGGTTGGACCTCGATAGGGTCTAAAGGCCTAAATGGTGTCTCGACCCGTGGTCTTTTATTTGAGGGGATAGGGTCCCTTGACCCTGAGGGAGAATCTTCCTGAGGGTTAAAAGCTAGGAGTTGTTCAGGGTGTCTTTCGAAAAAATTCGCCAAGGAAGACATCCTTGACATCACTCTGTCAATGTCCTCGCATGACCAGAGTTTGGAGCTTGGGGTGACCTTGCTGGGACTTTCTATGGACAGGCCCTGAGAAGACTTGAACGGGGAAGTCAGTTCTTTTGTTGTGGAGGATTGCAAGGGTTGTTTCCTTTGTTGTTTACCCCCTGCCCCGTGGGTGGAAGTGTGTTTGCCATTTCCCTTGTCTTTCGACGCCTGGCGTCGAGAATCGGAGGTGGAATCCCTGTCCTTCGAAGTAGCCTTCGAAACTGGGCCCTCTTTACTCCCAAGTGGTGTACCCTTTCCCTGGGGTGCAGGCTGGTGATGGAAGTCGTGTTCGTCTCCGGACGAGTGATCTTCCGTGATGTTAATGGGCGAGGCACTATGTGCAAGTGTGGAGGCTTGCCTGACGTCGTGCGGCGACCTCGACCGGGAGCGCCCAGGGGACGTCCTTTCGGACCGCTCCTTCTGTGCCTCTTTCCGAGGTTTCGACGACGTCGAATCTCGGTTGGATTTTTTGTGTTTAGCGTGTGTATGTGTAACGCTTTTGTCGCCGGGGGACTTCCCCATAGTCGCCGGGACGGACAACCTTCCGAGGCCGGGGACGTGCGTTCGGCTGTCTTTCGACGCCTTTGTGCCCTCGCCGTCCGAAAGTTCGGCGTCGCTGCCGTCGCTGAAGGTACCCTCCGCCTCCATAGCTGCTAGCTTGGCGTGGTGGGCCCAACGCTTGGTGGAGCGGTCCTTGAGAGTTTTGGGCTTAAACCTACTACAGGCCTTGCAACCCGCCTCGGGGTGGTCTCTGGGTAGGCAAAGATTGCACGTACCGTGCTTATCTACCCAAGGGTATTTTTTATTACACTTGGGGCAAAACTGAAAGGGCGTACCCTCCATACGCACCTGTGGGCAGCGGGCAAGTGTATGTAGGTAATAAGGTGTTTATATATATAATATCTATATAGCCGAGTGTGGAAGTGTACCACCCCCCACTCTCCCTACTTGTAGGGCCGAGGCCAGCGGCCCAGGCCCGAGCCGAGGCGGAAGCCTCAAGGCCCAATCCGTCGGTATTCGACGTTGATCTTCTCCCCGGTTCGGCGTCGAGATGTTGATCGACGAAGGGTGACAAAACGGGGCAATTTAGAATTAATTTTTGTTGAAAATAAGGCAAAGCCAGGGAACTCCGATGAAGTGCTTCCGACCAGAATGGCGGAAAAAAACAATCTGGGGATCCTAGACGCGTGAGGGATCATGGGTACAGTGGACGTCACACTAGGGATAGTATTACTGGCACGCCCTGTGTCGACGCCCATTTTCGACTTTCGAAAAACAAACTGTAATACTCCGCAGCTTCCACTAGATGTCGGCCTATGCACAGCATGTGATCTAAGCAGATTCCACAAGCCTCAGAAATATATATATATATATATATATATATATATATATATATATATATATATATATATATATATATATATATATATATATATATATATATATATGCCATCTGGTTTCTTTTATCTGGAATATACTCCATGGTTGTGTTCGGTTCACATTGTTCCCTCAATGGCCCCTTTTTGTAGGTGGAGTGCAACTTCTTTTTTAAGCTCCCTTCCCAGCAATGGAGCATTTTTGAAGAATGTAATGTTTGGAGCCCTCTTTTTCAATTCTAGGGTGCCTTTGATTTTACGATTTCTTACACTTGTTTGATGTTCTGGTAGCGCTCAGACGAGTCTATTCTTGGTCATCAACGAATAGTTCTTCCGGCCGTTGAGCAACTTTGTTTTTTATTTCCTGTCACCGTTGCCCGATTCAGTGTCAGCGATCCTGTAGATGAGAGCTGCTGTAGTTTGTCTCGCTGGTAAGAAGATAAGGGTGCCGATGACTTCACATTCCCGTTCTTTGTCAATGACAAAGCTTGTGTTGATGTTTGATGAGGACACCTTTGCCACTGACCAGCACATTGTGGATGGGTGAGATGGTCGATTTAGGATTGAGCTTGATGATGGCGCAGTCATGATCTTGTCGACAAGCAACTGTTCTCAACAGAGAGGACTATGAGACCTAGCAGAGGGTTCTACACCTGGAACCAGGGTTAGGTCAGCACCTTTAAAAGATGTTCCTCTCTGAAGGGTCTTTCTTCTGAACTTGACCTCTTATGAGCTTTGGATCTTTTCTCCTTGTGTGACGATAGAGACATATTCCTTTCAGATTTTACCTTCGAAGCAGGGTGTTTCCGTTCATTCAGTCAACAGACTAGGCATCTGTGACCAGGAACTTTTAGGCTCCAAGCAGGAGCCAATTAGCCCCCAGCTACTGGCAAGTTCATACCCTACTAATGAATACTGTGCAGGACATTCTATTGTAAATGGCACACACAAGGACAACTTCTCCTGAGTCCTACTAGTAGGGCTCACAGCAACATTGTTTACAAATAATAAACCTGTCCGGATTCCCCAAGCATAGGGTTTGCTTGCAGCAATGAAGAGAAATCTACCCAATCTCTCTGAATCCCGTTATCAGGAAAAGGAACTGCAGCAGAACCTGCCAAAGCCTCATGGGGGCTTTCAGGTTGCATCTGGCAAAAAGGACATGGTTAGAAATCATTCCCGGTGGCAACTAAGTTTCAGTGTCATATGGTAATGTTTATAATAAAAAAAATTGCATTTGCTTACACACAGACACACACTCTAAAAGAAAATGATGATGGTATGGAGTGGTACAGATTTTCAGTAATGAACCCACGAAAACACGCATCAAGCAATTTTGCTTTTGATGCGTGTCAATTACCAAGCAACTAAGGAAGAAATACATTATAATTGAGATTCTGCCAAATTAAGCGTCACATGAAATATTTAAATTGCTAATAACGTACATTTATGAACAGGTCATTTTAACAATGGAATATGGTTTAGACAAGCAATCAATGGTATAAAATGAATACTGAACGCAAGGCATCATTAAAAAAAGTTCATGGAACCTGGGGTTAATAGTGCTTATTTTATTTTTAAAATAGCTTAATTTCATAGTCTAAATAATTAGAAGAAATGGGGAACAGCAGGGCCCATTTATTTTGTGGTTTCATTGATTCTCTGCCGCAAAAAGGCTAGTGGTAGCGGTTTGCAAACCATGGCAACATCCATCACAAGAAATGGAATAATATGGACTTACTTAAAAACCTGAAGGAGTTGTGCAAGGTGGGTTTAGATGCAAAGCTGCCAAATGCAAAAACATGCATTTGGGGCACTGAAATCTGCTGTACAAAATTGCAGGTGAGGTTGTGAACATTACTAGCATTCAGGCTATGGGAAGGCGATCACTGAATCACTTTAAGGTGGGTTAACAATGCAAACAGTGCTTTGGAGAGGGCAGAATGTTCTTCGATACATAGAGATAGCAAACACCAGCAGAGAAAGCAAAAGAAACTAGCGAGTCCTATCAGAAGGAAGGTATTATTTAAAACAGTAGCGGACGTCATGAGACCAGATAAGTCAAAGACTTGTAGAATGAGGTAAATACTGGTCACTTCTCAGGTGATTCTCCCTAAGGATGGCCATAACTACTTAAAGTAGATTGTCACCCAATAAGCAGTTTATAGGGATATGTGGTCAGATGGTGTCAGCTACACCCTATAATTCCATGGTGGACTTTATTTCCCCAAGGTGTTTTAAACAGAAACATTTCATTAGCACAACAACTAGGAACAACTGGATTCTGACTGCTCGCCAATACAGATTTTGCCCAATTTCTAGTTCTCTGTAGCCTATAACTGAACCCCAATATAGCACAGCAAACGAAAACATTTGCTTGCTTGTTTCCCAATTTCATATTACCCAGTTATGTTTAACCATCATGTGTACTGGTGGCATGCCACTCGTACCTATAAAATTAGCAAATCCTTGAGCAATATATGCAAAGTTCTCAGAAGCTTTAGGGTGGGATTAGGAAACACACATCTAACGAAAATGGACCAACATCCAGCACTTTTTAAAATAGACTTCTAACCCAACGTAGATGGAAAAAAAGATTGAGTGTCCATTCAGACTTTCAACTGGAACATCTTATACCTAACACTGAGAGGTGATTCAACTGAGAGACCCAGGAGAGCACAGGCGTCCCTAGTAAAGATGTCACATATGTCTGCCCATTGGTTTGCATCCAGCAGATGAACGTATGGCGAGTTCTCTATACCTTGTCGCAGGTACACCAGGCTTCCCATCAAAACCTGAATATCTGGAAGAGAGAAAACACACTGAAAATTAAACCTTGTTAACTAATTATGGTGCAGAAAACGAACTGTATTGAACAAGGAAAAATAACGCTTAACAATTTCCAAACTAAGTGAAGTGAAAAAAATAGAACTCTATATTTTGAAATAAATACGTGGGAAACAGCAGTACTATTTCTAAAGGTAAACTTGATTTTCTTTCTAACTCGTACTTTGTGCATTGATCTATTGATTTATATACTATAGCCGAATTTCACATCTATGGACGTTCAGAAATCAGAAGTGGATAAGTAGAGAAAAGGCCCCCAGAAGGAGTAACCAGTGTACAATTGTTTAATTAATGTTTTGTTGTTTATCACAATATGGTGGATGATTGACTAACGTGTAATCTCCTCGTCAAAAGGTCAAGTGCTTGAATAACATAACACATGCAAAACACACATTTTAAGCACTGCCAAATACAAGTTCAGGACTGACAGAGGGGCGCTGATAGGTGGGCGTTTTCCCCATCAATGTACTCGTTGCCTTAGGAGACTGCAAGGTGTACACACACTCTAACGAAATGTTCACCGATAGAGAAGCAGAACATTAAAGCTTAGAAGGTCAGGAGCTTGGTGTGAAGTACAACTAACATACACAGGTGTTGTGCACACATGTAATGTGACAAATCCCAGGGTATTGTCACTGCTCTCATGGGGAGAGCTCCTACCCATGAGGTCTGGGAGGTGAGGCCGTTAACAGAATGTCCCTATGGGGTGGTACTCAGCGGGTGGATCTCATGGGGAGGGAAACCCTCTATTGGACCAGTAACAACTATCTTGGGAGATAGTTGGTGTATTTATGTTGGGTAGAAGACCCCATTGTTAGGTAAGATTTTATCTTTAGAGCTAAATCAACCTCACTTGTGAGAATCCCAGAACGATTTGCTGGACTGGCAGATTATTTTTCCCTATACCTCAGTAAGTGGGAACCTTTTTCCACACTCGCAGATCCTTTTACTATTTTTATGGGTGTCATTTTGAAGACTCTCCAGAGTGTCCTTTTAATTGTATCCTCTGACAACTTTTGGTATACACCCTTTCATTATTACAGGGTTGCCCTGTGGGGCTCCCCTTTTACTTTCTCTGTTTAACCTTGTGGGAACTGCAGTTCCCAAGGGTATAAAGGATATTTCTATCCCTGCTACATTTTTTGTTGGGTGGAACCAGCACACCCCACCATATGTGGAGTGGTGGGTAGATACAATGTATCCCCTTTCACAATAGCATTGTAACAACTCTGTTACAGGACCAAGATTAGCTTAAACGGCTGGTGGCAGTGAACCTTTTGACAAATTCGGTGCATCTTTACCACAGACCTTTTTCACAGCTGCGTTAAAGGCAACCATGGGTGCCCATTTTACCAAGATGGCCCCAGTCTCTTTTCATGTGCCATTTCAGCACTTCTTTTCCCTTCTTGGTCTTTCCCCTGCCCTCCAGGGTGGGAAATTCCATTGTGTGATTTTTATCTGCGGCAGGAGAATTGGGTCAAGCCTGCCCAGACTCCACAGTGTTTGTGAAGGCAGGAAGCAAAGGAGTACAAAACTCTCCGCCCCTTGGTCTTCCAGCCTGACTACGAGAATCCAGTTCTAACTAGGAGGCTGGATGACCTGAAAGGACTGCCAACCCCTCAGGTTTGAATGTTGCACACCTGATTGATTGGCTGGGTTCCTGCATAAAAGTCTGATCCTGGAAGCTGAAGAGGTAGTCGACCACTGGACCTGATTCCGAAGAGGAAGATGAAGAAACTGCAGCCGAGAGGATTTCCAGCGACCAGAGAGCCTGCTGTGTAACCAGAGCCTGCTGTTCCCCTTTCTTCCAAGCGACCTGGGGACTCCAAAAACGTCAACCCCGGCCCAGATCCACTAGACTCAAGACCACCTGCATTTTGAGCCATCCAAAATTGTGCTGCAGCCTTGCGGGGCTGCAATACCCAAATACCCTGGGACCTCGAGCCAGTGTGCAGAGCACGGTATCCCGAACCGAGCTGAAACTTTGGCGCCATCCTGCAGGACCTCCAGAGACGTGAATCAAGTCCAAAAGTCCTCTCATCAGAGTGCTGGACTTTGCAAGTGACAAGATATTCCGTCTTTTTGTGGCCCCTGAAAAAGGCACCAAAACCAAAGAGCCGCACCCAGCCACAACGAAACTCTTGCCTGGAACCTTCCCTGTTGATCTTTGCTGCATATTCCCTTCCAAAGTCCTATCTTCTGTCTTCATGACGTAGGAATCCATCAACCGGGTTTTTGGCTGCAGACCCTTAAGTCTTCCTGCTGGAACTCTTCTTCTGTGCTGAGGTACTGTGTTGGGTGGGGTATTTACTTACCTTAAGCCTGTGTGATTTCTGTAAAGCTTTTGTAGCGTTTTGTGATTGGGAGTCCTCTGATCTTGTTCACCCAAGCCCCCTGCTGGAATTCTCCTAGGGTGTCTTCTGAGAAGTCCCTGAACCCTAACTAACTCTAAAGTGAACTACTTAATTGTTTGAACAGTTTTCCACAGTAAATCTGACCTTTTCTGCAACTGAACCCTATCTCACACTGCCTACAGCTAGCACCTAGACCACTCTAGTCCCTCTTCTGCCTCTGAGAGAAGTCATGCAATAAAATATGGAAGTACTGGATAAGAAAAGGATTCTGCCTTGACTATAACAAGTGTTTAAAAGAGTACTTACTTGTAAAAGAGTTAGTTGGTAACTAAGTCAGAGAGGGAGCAGTTACAAAGGTTTGTACTTACCTCGAATGTGTGTTGTGACATTCTGAAAAGTATATAGAAGGTTATTTTACTCACCTGTGAATTGGTTGTGCCTCTCCCAAAAAGTAATGCTGTTGGCTTTACTTAACTATTTCTTTCAGAATATTAGTGTGTAAATTCACCAACTGGGTCTTGGTTCCCCCGACCTGCTGTATAGCATGTCTAAACTAAGTCTGCCTTGAGGTTTACCTGCCTGAAAGTTTAAAAGTGTAACATTGGATTTTGCTTTCCCTGGATGCTAAAACAGTCTTAGGTTTACACCTACCCTTAAGTTGCTGGTAGCTCCTTTAAAAAGTATATGGAATTTACTTACCTCAGTCTGCCTCGGGCTGTCCTAAATTAAGCTATGAAGTAATTAATTGCATACCTTAGTCTTTTTTTGTTTTTTTATTGTGCATTTAGTCACACAAAAGGACTTGTTACACATTTTATAAAAATCGAATTACAAATGTTCAATTCATATTAATTCATAGAAAACAAAATAAAAAAATGCCATGTTACAATTAACACATTACTAAATCAAAATGAAGTATTAGAATACAAACAAAACACAGCAACAAGTAGATTTTCGATAATATGATCACTACATTTCAATACAGTCCTTTACAACACCTTTTTCTGATGAATTATAGCAATAGTGTTATGAAATTCAATTCATTCAATAGTTTCAATGGAGCAATGGATATTGAGATCTCCTTTCCTGCCGATAGCCTATACCAAAAGTCTTGCGTTGAGATCCAAGCAGTATCGTGCACAAAGGCTGCAAAATATTTTTCTCCAAGTGTTAAAGTAAATGGAAAAGAAATTAATACATGGCGCATGTCTTGGGGATATCCTTCTCCGCATAAATTACATTTCCCACAATGGGATCTAATTTGTTCCAGATTCGATAAGTCTCATTAGTTTTTGTCAGTCCTAAACGAAACCGTAGTAACATTACTCCCCAAAGAATTTTGCAACCTTCTAATATACGGTAGCACGTATGAACTTGATTTTTCACAGAATGGCCATTTTTTGGTGTTTTTTAAATTGCTGATTTGTGCTCTTGTTTTAATCCAGTCTGAACGCATGAGCGCTCGTTTGACTTTCTCTGGATTTTCTATGAGAGTCTAGAATGCGCATACTGGGTAAGAATCTTTTGGGAATCATTGTGTAGATTTATGAGCAATTTTTTTTCGGGTGTTTATATGTTCATGTATCTTCATACAGCAATCGGTCAGGTCTATTGAGATTAATTCTTTCCACTAATAGTGTGATTGTAAAGAATGTAAACCAAGTTCATATCTTAGTCAAGTAATCGGTAAACATTGTGATAAGGATAATGTCTTTCCATAATCTGCCTTCTAAGCAGTCCCAATTGATGGTGCGCGAGTAGGCAGTGCATTCCATATAAAAGTGCTGGGATGATTTTTCCTTTCTATAATTTTAATTAGAGGAATTAAGGCAATTCGACAATATGTACACAGAAGTTTTTTTAACTGGCATATATGTTGATGTGTTTTCCTTTCTAACTCTTGGGTAAAGTCTTGAAGCAACGCATTGGATCCGAGATTGATTTTCAAGTATTTAACTTTTTTAACTGTCGGAATTGTTTGCTGAGCTATGCACCATTGTGGTTTGTGAGACCTATTACTTGGTTCCCAAAAATAACATTTGACTTTGTGGGATTGATTTTTAGGTTATTAGTCATAACATACTTCTATAGCTGAGAGTAAGTATTTTAGCCCTGAGGGAGTGTTGTCTATTAGGGCTGTGTCATCAGCATCGGCAAGAAAGTGGATTTTTCAATTTCAGATGGGGGGGTATACGAAGATATGGTTTTGTAAGAAAGGAACCAAGTCTGCGAGATACAAGTTAAAAAGTAGGGTTGCTAGAAGACACCCTTGCCTTACACCATGGTCAGTAGGAATGTTTGAAGAGAGGTCACCTTGCAAATTTTATCTAACTCTAATGGTGGTATGGTTGTGCAAGGCAATGATTATTTGTAATAACCCATCTGGTATGTTCCACGCTGTACGTTTTTTTCCATAATTTTGACCTGTTCACTAAATCGAAAGCCTTCGATAAATCGAGAAAGGCAATAGGAGTTGGAAGGGATTGTCTTTTTTGGCTTTGTGCTTGCAAAATGTTAAAGGATCACCCATTTAAGATGGTTGAAAGCCCTTTTCTGAATCCTAATTGGAATTTTGATAAGATGTGATGATTAATGGCCCATTTTTGCAACTCACGGAGAACGACTCAGGAAGAAATGTTGCTATCGCAATCCATGAGAGCAATTGGGCGATAGTTTGCTGGGTCAAGTGTGTTGCTCTTTTTGTGAATAGGAATTTTTATGGCTTGTTTCCAAGAACTGGGTATTGCTTTGAACATTATAATTTTCTTGAATAGTTTTGTTACAATAGTTGACCAGGTGTGAGGGTCTAATCTAAACATCTGGTTAGTTAAGCCGTTGGGTCCAGTAGCGCGGGATTTAGAGGCACTCATGATGAAATGGAATTGACAATGTAAGATTGTGTTGAGGGCCCTTAATTGTTTGTTCCTTAAAGGACATCCAAATGACAGAAGAAAGACTACTTGTTTGCTGTAGACTTTGAGATTTGCTTTGTTTATTTATTAAAGCCCAAACGTTTTTTGTTTCTGACGGTAAAAGTGTTTTTAACATGTTCTGCCCATCGTTAATCTTCAATTTTCATTTTTTCTAATTCTCTCATCTTACTATTTAGTTTTTTTTGTCGATAGGTTTGCTGATCAAAAGGGTATGTGTGAGATTTTGGTATTGCATTCTTTTTGACTTGTGGTGGGTTTAAGTCCCACAAAATTCAACATATGTTCCTGGGGCGCTCAGCATTTCTAAATCCTCTGTCGGGGCCCTGCATAAGCATTTTTATCAACTTGGTGTTTAGTTTCTGACCTTTGTTTGTAAAGCCAACAATATGATTTCCCTCCGAGTTCAACTGAAGGTTGGAATCATAAATCCCATCACTTACATGCCTTTCCAAAGAGAGAGCGATTTGAAATGCATTATAGTCACTTTGTCTCCAAGGGGCCACCTTAAACCATTTACACTGCTAGAATAAATCAGGGGACATGATAAAGTAAACTATTGTGGAGGAGTTCTTACCATTTGACCAAGCTGCCGCAGCAGGACTATCCTAGCTGATGTTTCCATTCACAATGTATACATTCCAAATTTGTCAATAACTGTTCCCATAATTCACCATTAATACTGCTTACTGAGGATTTTGAAAGTGTCCTTGTGCCTGGCGAGCAACATGCATTAAATTCCCTGCCAATAACAATGAAATCATTTGGAAACTTTATGTTAGACTCAGAATGTGAGAAAGATCTTCCAAGAAAGTTGACAATGTGCGAGAGGCTGAATTCCAAAAGATATTAAAGACCTTTAACTGTTGCACCCCACTTGATTTTACACCCGAGTACGGGAATGCCTTGGATGTAATTGCTGCTACATCTACATTATGTTCTATCATGTTTTTAACTTCTGTTAAGAGACCACCTGAAGGGCGCCCATGCATGGAACTAATTGCTAACTGTGACACAATGGTAAAACCATCAAGTTGTAGTTCAGTTGTGAGCCACGTTTCTTGGAATAATACGTCATAGTCTTTAAATATAATTTCGGCAATTTCTTTATGTTGAAATGACAGAGGACCTTGTGTGTTCCAACTTAGTAATATATTGCAATTTAAGGTCTAAAGTTGTGCCTTGGTCATGTTCAAACGTTGGAACACTTGTGATATGCACTCATTTCTTTTGTTCGAGTTGTTTCTATTTCAGTTACTTGTTGTCCAATTGTACACGGCCGTTTAGTGACTGTGACAATACCGGATGAGAGGGGATGAAGCATAAAAGCTCCTTAACATTTAACCACACAATACTATAGGTAAGTAATCCAGGCACTGCATCCATTATCTTCACTGACCTCCTCTGCGGGAATGGGCTGACTTCTGGTCTTTCATACTTTCATCCACCACCAATCTCCTTCTACTGGGTGACTTCAACATCCAACTGGACTCCCCAGGCACTACATCCATCCTCTTTGCTGACCTCTGCATCTCGCTTTCCCTCTGCATTCTCCCTTCTGGGCCAACCCACTCAGCTAGTCACACTCTGGATGCCCTCATACACTCCGGCCGCTCTCTCTCTCCGCTGGTCAGACCACTCTCTCCTCTCCTGCCACCAGGCCCTCTGGGCCCCCTGAGCACCTACCCTGAAAGATCCACCAATCTCGTTTTGCCCTCAGCAACCTCCACCTTTCCATCCCCAACACTCTTGATATTCTTGCCCCAGTCATGAGGATCCACTTAAAACCAGCCTCTAAGTGTAACGCCTGGTAAGACTCTGAACTTGCAGCCCTAAAACGTAAGCGCAGGGCAGCAGAACGAAAGTGGCAAACCTCAGGCTCATCGTCTGACAAACTGGCCTGCTGCAAAGGCAATACAGACTCGCCATCTGTGCAAGAAAAGAGCCCACTTTCAGGCACGGGTTTCCGGTGCATCCAATAACACGGATGAACTTTTTTTTTTAAAACTGGGTTTGCTCAGTGCAGTGAAAGACATACATTCTTACATAACAGTCTACAAAGACGTTGCAGCATGTACATCAACCATAGGAATACGTATACAAACATGTAGGTGGTAATTGTGACCTGTGATCAATTACATTAAAATTTCGTTTGGACAGCATCATATAGTGGTCTGTGCAACTAAGTATTCACAGAATGGCCCCCAGATACTCGTCTGCAACATGGTGTCACAAGAGACACATAGGCCTCCTCACATTCGTTAGCATAAGTCATTTCTTGGATCCACATTTTAATGTCCGGGGCTGTTCTAGATTTCCATCTCAATAGAAAGCATTTTTTGTTCAACAAGCAGTCAGATAGAAGAGTCGGCCAAGCTTTATCGCCATCTTACCTATGTCCCTGAACAGATATTTAGGAAGTGTCAAGTGCGGGGGGATTCCCGTGCATGTATGCAATACTTCTGCTACCTCCTGCCAGAATTGAATGACCTTGGGGCAGTCCCAGTACATATAATGCGCATCAGCATTCTCTGCATTTCATTCGACACAGGAGTGTAATGAAGTCTGTTAAGTACTTTCAATTGCATGAGTCTGTGCCTGGCATTGAGTGACACCTCCTTTGTCAGGTGGCACCAGCGGGCCCTGTGTGTCTTCTAGTGTGGTTCCTATATCAACCCCCATCTCTCTAACATTCATAGGTTGGGTTAGTGCGTCTTGACATTTTTTGTATAACTTGGATACCAAGCCACTGGGGTTCCCACCTGGTACCATCATACTCTGTACATCATACTCCTCGGGCTCTTTCAGGAATGATGGCCAGTGGCCTCCAATAGCCACTCTGATTCTGTAATAGTGCAGTGTTTTGATGGGGCTGGTGCCCAGTTTCTCAGAGTAGTCAGTGAGTGTGACAAAAGAACCCTCTGGGAAAAGATCATGAAGCGTCATTATGCCGTCTGGGTCCCACATATTCTGCACAGTTTTGTCATATGTTAGGGGGAGCCCTGGGCTGTTCCAAAGGGTGATCGCTCCTGCGTAAGGTACTGGGACATTTAGTCACTTAAATATTCTGCACCAGGCATTAACAGTCATACGAACCGGGTCGAAGGTGCGTGTGTCAAAGTGCCGATTGCTCAGAACTATTGTACTCCAGTGTGAAGGGTATGCGCTATATTGCTCTAGGACTGTGTGGAGTGGTTGATCTTGAGAGGGGTACCAGTGTCCAGCAAAATGTGCCTGTGCTACCTCATAATATAGCTCAAAGTTCGGTGCTTGGAGGCCTCCCTGGACATACGGCCTGGTCATGTCTGAATTAGTGTGTAGGGATTTGTAGAATTTATAGAATTCGGAGTTCACCTCTTCGGGAGTTTCCATCCGTGGCACATCCATACCCCCGTGTGAAGCCCACCACAAGAGATCTCAGTTTGTCAAAGAATACACACCCCGGCCATAGTGGGACATTGGTAAAGTAATACAACAGTTTTGGGACTATTATCTTGAAGAGGGACAGCCTACCATACAGTGAGATTGGAAGACGAGCCAATAGGTTCAATTTGTCTTTAAGGGTATGCAATAATGAGTGGTGCTGACGTGTGACCACAATGCCCAAATACTTAATTTTGCCCCGAGCCCAACGGAATCCCTCCAGATTAGGGAGTAGGGAGTGGTGGCCTCATTTAAGGAGAAAAGTTCCTGCTTGTCCTCGTTGATGCGGTGTCCTGAAAATGTAGCAAATTTGCAGACCTCGTACAGTATCAGGCCGAGATTTGTAGCAGGGTTCCTAATGTATAGTAATGAGTCGTCTGTATACAATGAGATAGTGGGGCTCATTACAAGGTCGGAGGTAGCATTGCTGGTAAAACCGGCAAGGCTGCCTCCAAACTTACAAGAAAGTCTGGCACCTGTGAATGGGCCATTACCGGGGTATTCCAGCCCCGCCGGACCCGGTAATTGCCTTTTCGCAGGGGCCAAAATCGGGTGATCCCCATTCCATAGGGCTCAAATGGGAATGGGGATGCCTGTAGCACCGGCAGCAATCATAACAGTGCCTGTGCTACAGGCATGCTGTGTCTTGCGAGCACAACTCAGAGTTTGCCGGTCCGGATACAACAGTACTGGCAAGCTTACCGGTACCGTTGTATCTGGACCGGCAAACTCGTAATGAGGCCCAATGTGTGTGGGGCCCATCATGCGTAAGCCACGGTGGACGTGTCTGAGGCACATAATGCAAGCCAGTGGTTCTATAGTAAGGGCAAACAGTAAAGGGGATAGCGGACAGCCCTGTCTCATTCCCCGCTCCAGCAAGGAGACAGCGTGGAACCAGTTCGGTCCCTGGCCGCAAGGGAAGTGTATAGTAGTCACACACTGGATGAAAAACGTGCCCAGACCCATGCGGCGCAGTGCTGATAACAAAAATTGACAGGAGACCGTGTCAAAAGCTGTCTCAGCATCCAGAGAGGCAGCCTGTGCCTTCGGGTTGAGCTGTGAAATGATGCCAAAGAGCCTGCGTAGTTTAAAGGCGGTCGTCTGCCCAGGAAAAAATCCTGATTGGTCGGGATGCACCAATTTTGTCATATGTGGAAGCAGTCTAGTGGCCAATAGCATGGCGAAAGTTTTGGTGTCTGAATTAATTTGGGACAGTGGTCTATACAAGCTCATATTGGAAGCCGGCCTATTGGGCTTCAGTAGGACTGTAATCACAGCTTCCAACATAGATGGGGTAACCTGCCACTGTGCAGTGCCTCTTCCCACACTCGCAGCAACTGGGGGGCAATGGAGGAGCTCAGTTCTTTGTAGAGTTCGATCCGCAGGCCGTCGGGGCCCGGCACCTTACTAGAGGTGAGTGATTTAATGGCGTTGATAATCTCATCCGCATTCAGTGGTAGGTTAAGGCCCATTCGGACATATCCGAAATTACTAGCTGCGGTATCTCATCTAGGTATGATTCGGGTTCTATTGTTGTGCAATTGTCTGAGTTAGTGTATAGGGATTTGTAGAACTTGTAGAATTCTAAGATCAGCTCTTCGGGAGTGTTCAGGGTGGTGCCAGTTGTGCCAAGGATCCCGGTAATGTGGTGGGCCCCGGTCTCAGGTCTGACCGTGTTCGCCAACTGGAGTCCTGGTCTGTCGGCCTCATCATATCGCCTTACCCATGCCAGAGAAAGTAATTGGGCTTCCCTGTTGGCCAGTTCCCTGATCTTCAGTAGGTTCCCTTTAATGCAACCCAGGAGGGCACGGCTAGGAGTGTTTCCATATTCATCTTCCAGTTTTTTTTTTTTTTAAGGTCGGCTTCCACCCCACTCATTTCACGCCTGGTGGCTTTCAGTGTCCCAGAGGCGTGGAAATGATTTCCCTCTAACCCACACCTTATAGGTCTCCCACACAATACTGTGGTGTTGTACAGTCCTTTCATTTCCAAGGAAGAATTTGATTGTGCCATTGAGCAGTCCCTCAACAAAAACTGAGTCTGCTAAGCACGAGGAGGGCATGCGCCAAAGAGGCCGCAAGATGGGTTGTGAGTTCCACTACACGGTCAGAAGGATGGGTGAGTGCTCAGAAATCATGCGAGGGAGAATATTAGATTCAACTGCACTTGCCATGAGTGAGGTAAAGACCAGCCAAAAATCTATTCTAGAACGTGTGTCGTGGACTGTAGAGTAGTATGTGTATTCCTGTGTAGTCAGGTTGCGGGCTCGCCACGCATCCGTTATTCCCAGATGTCCCATCACATTTAATAGCATCCGGGCTGCAGCAGATAGTTCTGTCTGTATAGTCCTGGATCGATCCATAATGCAGTCAAGGATCAAGTTAAAGTCATCTCCCCTCATGTGTGAATGCGGTCCCCAAGCAGAATATCTAGGATCTGACCATAGAACTGCGGATCGTCAATGTTAGGGCTGTAAGTATTTAGAAGGGTCGTAGACACACCTGCCAGGACACCCCACAGAATAACATACCTGCCTTGCGGGTCAATGTTTCGCTTGGTCTCATGAAATGGCACAGATCAGTGTATTAGTGCAAGTACTCCACGGGATTGAGACGAATAATTAGTGTAACCCCGTTGTGGGCCCGATGCTTTAGCAATTGATTAATTAATGGATCACTGGGCGTGTCTCTCCTGCACTAGAACCACCTTAGGGGAGTGCCTATTTATGTAGGCAACTGCCTTACGTGCCTTGATAGGGTGATTGAGACCGCAAATTCCAGGACATGAACGTAATATATTATTACCCTACATGTATGCAGCATGCAAGGTTGCGGCATGACTGCAGTCGGGGCATATCTATGGCGTGAGCATATTCCATGATAGCGGAGTAGTTTGCACTGTTTTCCAGCTTTAACACTAACTTCAAACTGTGGGCCTATGCAGCCAATGCAAACAAATATTCACATTTCCCCTGTCCCAAACCCACACTATCTCACCAAACTGGACAATGAACTCCCTAATGCTTCATAACATTTTAGAACACTCTTGAGGTGCGTGGTGTGCAGTTCACAAGGCGAGGCAGACGGTCGCCAGTGTGCCACCAGCCCTGAAGTAGGAGTTGCGTGTGCCCAGTTTAGGCACAGGGTTAGGACCCAGCTGGACATTGGGGGTCAGTCATTCTCCATGTTGGCAGGACCGTTGTCTCTGGGAGATCTATAGCCATCCTCACCATCTCTTCTTGGCAGCGGGATAGAAATATTGCACTCAATGTATGCCGTGGCCTCATCAGGGTCTTCAAAGAACTGCACCCTCCCTGCATGTTGTATGCGCAGTTTTGCCGGATATAGCAATGCATATTTGACTTTCCAGGTACGTAGAAGTTTAACTGGGTCAAATGATTTGCATTTAGATAGCACATTTGCAGCAAAGTCTGGATAGATGTGTATGTCAGCAGATTCAAATCGGAGAGCACCCTTCTCCCTTGCCATGCCTAGGAGGAGATCTCTGTCTCGATAATTTAATAATTTGGCCAACGTGGTGCGAGGGGGGGGGCTCCCGGCTTTGGAACGGGGTCTAAGACCAAGTGCGCTCTACCACTAGAATGTGTTGCGAGAATCGAGTGGGATCGAATAATGATATCTGAAGGTTGACGAATTGTTCCATTGGGCCTTTGCAGGAGGCCTCCGGAATCCCAACGAACCGGATGTTGTTCCGACGTGACCTTGATTCTAAGTCATCACATTTGTTGCATACTTTGCTGAATTCTTGCTGCAGATGAGCAATGTCACGGTTGTGTTTCATGGCTTTGTCTTCTGCTTTGCTTACCCTCATTTTCACCTCTGTAATACAAGCCGCACCTTTTCAAGTTTGGACTTCAGAGAACCAATAGTTGAAACAATGTCATCAAGCAAAGGCTCCATGATACCCTTGGTATCTCGGAACAGGCACTGTACTGGCTGTCATCCTTCTTTACTGACCGCTCTTCCAAAGTCATCCTGTGCGCCTACTCCTCTCCTACCTCCCTTTCCACCTGTGGTGTCCTCCAGGGCTCCATCCTCTCCCCCTGGCTTTCATCTACCTTGCTCTGCTTGCACGCCTCATCTCCTCCTTTTCCAACTTCCAGTGTTAAGCAAACGACACACAGCTCTTTTTCTAACTCCCAGCTAACTCTTTCACCCTCCATCATCTCCGACTGCCATCCAGTCCTGGTACACCTCCAACAATCTCTGCCTCAACGCCTGTAAAACTGAGATCCTTCCCATCGGGACCCCTGTTCCCTCCTCCTTCCCCTCACTCTGGCCTTCCACTTTGGGCTCTCCCCTTGCGCCCTCTCCTGATGCCAGAAACCTTGGAGTCCTCTTCGACTCCTCTCCCTCTCCTTCCTCCCTCACACTCAGGACATTGCAAATAATTCCCACTTTCAACTCTTCATTCTCAAAGGAATTCTCCCTTTTCTCACTTTCCCCCAGAGGCTCAATGTGACCCAAGCTTCATATTTTAATAGCCTCTTCCTGAATCTTCTAACGTCCACTCAGCGACCCATCAAGCTAATCCGAATAGGGCAGCAAGACTTATCCTTGGCCTTAAGCCCAGGGACTGCATCTCTGCTACACTAAAAAATCTTCACTGGCTCCCAGTTACTGCATGGATTAAATTCAAATCCCCAGGCATCATCCACAAAGCTGTCTGGGCCCAGGGACCACACTATCTTCAATTTTATCTTACCAAATGCTCCCCCTGTAGACCACTACGTCCCTCTGGCACCAACTCTGTGTAAAGAGTTTTGCTAAACAGAGAGTAGGGGGCCATTCACCCTCCTCACTTGGCTCCCTCTTTTGGAACAGCCTCCCCCTACCTCTGCGTCTTGGGCAGGATCTTCTTTAATTCCGGAAGCTCCTTAAGACCTTCCTATTTATCTTTAACTAGACGGAAGCTGTAATTTAGTCAGCAGGCTTGCATGTCCAGAACCATGTGTGAATTGAAGTAGCTTGCACAGCACAACCTGAATGCATCACGGTTTGCCTTCAATCTGGACTATGCTTTCCTGAGGGTGTGAAACGCACCCTCTGCATAAGATTTGTATGCAGAGACACTGTTCTTTCACCTGAATCAATGTTGCTGAACAATACCATGCCATGCCTTAGACCTCCCACTCCCTTGAAATGCCTGTGTTCTCTCGTATATAAAACCTGATGTGTGGAGGAGAAGGGGTTGCTGTGTAGAGTCTTGTTTGTCTCATTAGGTTGTTATTTTGTCCTGCGTTTTCTGGCTTTGCCGACTGCCACTGGAAGAGTTTGATTGTTTTTCCATGACACACAATCCTAAAATAATTCAGCAAACAAAACCATACGTTGGATCAAAAGACGGTATTAAACAATGTACTGTTACACAAGCTAACATGTGGGGGTTGAGGAGTAGTGTCAATATCGAACAGCCTTACAAAATTTGAAAGAAAACCAACACTTCGAAAATAAACTTAAGATGTGCAACTTTAGCCTAAGAACAAACGTTCAACCAATGTCTAGGATACCTGACCAAGTTTGGATACTTATGGAAAGTTTATAACAGTTAGCAAAGTTCTCCCATAGAATTCAATAGGGCTCACTGCAATTGTCACAATTGTTTGGGTCAACATTCACCATGGTTAGTGTGTGATCGTGGACAGGGGTACTGCGAGGGGCAGCTCCCTGTTCAAATGAATTTCTAGAATCGGGCCTGGTGGACATATTTTGGGAGGCCACCCTAGTTATAGTGAACAGGGAACTGAGAGGTTAGCCAAAACCCAATCAAGGTAAATGTGGAGAGCAGTCAAAGCTATTCTCAAGAGAGTGAGAGTGGGCCCTCAGTGAGTCCACACAATATAATACAGAATAATTCAATTTAGAAAGATATATATAAAAATGTAAATATTTATTTTAGGTCCTTTACACACATTAAAGAATGGAACTAGCACAATACTCAATAATAAACATACATTCACCATAGGTTCTTAAAATGCATTCAAATGACTGATTCAGCATAAAAGGTAGGTAAATTAATGCTGTAAAGATGGCACCAATTCATAAATGAATTTCCCCAACTTTAGCAGTCCAATACCTAAGAAGAATGGGGCCATGTGTCAAAAAGCCACATGAGCCACAATGCCTTTCGCCAGAATGTAGTCTCTGTAGGAGAGTTCCAATTTACTTGTGTTGGTTCAAAGAAGATGCTCAACAAAGTTACTTAAGGTAATTAGTGTTTTCTTATCTTTCAGAAAATACTACCCAGGTTCGTCAACCAAAAGGCAGTGGAATGAAAGATTATGATACAAAAGGGACTGGTTCCCAATGTTATCCTACGGCAGACAGGGGGATACTAATGCTTTGCGGTCAATTCCCCCCTGTGCCAACCCCCCCCGGCTTATTTTCCCAGATGTCTTGATGGGACGACTGGAGGTTGCATTTGCTTCTGTTGATTCGGTTAAGGATGCCCAAGAGCTTGTGGGGCAAGGATTCTGCTGGTGAGATACAGATGCAAAATGCAACAACTGGTGATGAAGAAATGTAAGATTCACAGGATGTGGGAAGAGGAGTTCCAGCAACGATCAACGCACACCGACGGCAGTCGTCCTTCCAGTCGCAGGTGAAGAATCTTCTGTAGGACAGGATCTCTTGATGCTGGGACACTACATTTTGCATGGAAGGTGACTTGTACAACCAGCTGGCGGCTACCAAAGTTCCAGGTGCAACCGCAGAATGGTAACGCTTCTGGCGAGATAGCCCACAAGAGGTGGTCAGTCCACCGGGGGTCCAGAGACACTTCCGAAGGATCAGGACGGCTGGATCCTCGAGAAGGCACTAGTGGTCCCACTAGTTCAAGGGCTGAAGCACCGCTTGGGGTCTTCGGAGATCAGGTAGTCCAACGGGGCTTCAACTGGCCAGATAGAGGAAGAGATGCAAGACCTCTTCCGGGGTATTCTTGGGATCTTCAGTCGACTGTTCACGAGGGACTTTTAGCTCCAACCCTGATCTGAAGAAAAGGCTGCAGGAGTCTCTTATCCAAAATCCAGTCTGAAAGCAAGTCCAAGCCCACCAACGGTAAGAGTCTTCACCATTCAAACAGTCAGTAATGGTCCAATCAGGGACAACTACTGGTTTCACTTATGCCCCACATGTAGATGCTATGGCTCCATGGAGTCCCAGCCGCTTCCTGGATGACACACAAAGGGAGCACTAGCCCACGAAAGCAGCAGTTTTCCCAGGCATATGCATACCTTATGTAGGATTTCTAGACCTGACAAGGCAAGGGGAATGCCAAACTACTATTTTGCCAAAGAACAAGCGAAAATATTGTGGCTGGGCCATTTTAGGGCACTAGCCGTGTTTACCACCCATATGCGGTAAGGAACAAGTTACTTACCTGTAACTGTTCCCCAGCATGGGTCTGGCATGGATTCACATGCTCATGAATATTCCCCGTCGTCAGGCTGGGAATCCTCGGTAAAGAAAAAACCAGTATCAGTTTCGTTTCTGATCTGTCTTTCGTAGTAGTAACCAATCACTGATCTCTGCGTCATATATGACCACAGCCAATGACTGCCCTCTACCTAAGCCCCGCCTCTGGCAGCCATCTTCAGATTTGGAAGCATGTGAAGTGGCAGTATGACCAAGTGAAGAGCCGCAAAGGGGTAGGCGGGAGAGTTCGCATGTGAATCCATGCCAGACCCATGCTGGAGAACAACAGTTACAGGTAAGTAACTTGTTTCTTCTCCAGCATGGGGTCTGGCATGGATTCACATGCTCATGAATAAAGAATACATAGCAGTACACACATGCACAACCACGGGAGGTGGCAAAGGCTCAACATTAAGCATTACATCAAACTCAACATTAAGCAAATCTTACCTCCTCCCCAGGCTCACCTTAGGCGAACAGGTTGCGCAGCACTGCTTGGCCGACCCTGGACTCCTCCCTGGAATCCCGATCGACGCAGTAGAATTTCGTGAAGGTGTGCGTCGACCTCCACGTAGCAGCCCTGCATATGTCCAGCAGGGGCACACCAGATAGGAACGCCGTGGTAGCTGCGATCGCTCTGGTGGAATGGGTTCTCGGACGGCCAGGCAGCGGTCGGTTTGCCAACCGATGACAGTACATGATACAGCCGGAGAGCCATCTGGAAATGGAAGCCTTCGAGAGAGCCTTCCCCTGATTGACAGGTCCAAAGTTCACAAAGAGTTTTGACGTCTTCCGAAAACACTTTGTGCGGTCCACGAAGAACTTCAGCGCTCTAGCCACATCCAGCGAGTGCAAAGTCCTCTCAGCCGGCAACGAAGGCGACGGGAAGAACACAGGCAACACCAAGGGTTCGTTGAGGTGGAAGTCCGACGGCACCTTGGGCATGAAGGAGGGGTGCGTCCTGAGCACTACCCTCGAGTCGTGAAAAGTCAAGTACGGGGCCTTGCAGGAAAGGGCCTGGATCTCTCCCACTCGTCGTGCGGAGGTGATGGCCACAAGAAACACTGTTTTCCACGACAGGAACTTCAACGGGGCCGAGTGCAGAGGCTCGAACGGAGGTCCCATGAGCTTGGTCAGCACCACGTTGAGCTCCCACGCCGGGGCCGGAGCCTTCACCGGCGGGAACGATCTGAACAGTCCCTTCATGAACTCTTTCACCAGACGATGAGACCACAAGGACGTCCGCCCCGTGGTTCTGGTGTATCGGGAGATCGCAGCAAGATGAATCTTGATGGACGCGTGCGCCAGTCCAGCTTTGGTCAGCGTCAATAGGTACGGCAGTACTTGGGGAGCCGTAATCCGTAGAGGGTTAATCTTCTGTGCGTGGCACCAGACAGAGAACCTCTTCCATTTGTGTCCGTAGCATTTAAGAGTCGAAGACGCCCTGGCCTTTGCAAGAACCTCTCTGCAGTCGGCCGGTAAGTCGTATCCTCCAAACTCTAACGCTGCAGGAGCCAGGCCTGCAAGTTCAGCGACTTGGGGTCGTGGTGGAGGATGGCGCCTCCTTCCCTGGAGAGCAGATCCGCGTCCACTGGCAGCTTGATTGACGGGGACGCTGACAAGTCCAGAAGGTCCGGGAACCATATCTGCCTCGGCCACGCAGGTGCGACGAGGATCATCCTGCACCGTGACCTCTTGAGCTGGTTGATGAGCCGGATCAGCAGTGGCAATGGAGGGAACGCGTATAGGAACAGGCCCTCCCAGGGGAACGAGAAAGCATCGCCCATGCTCCTCGGCTGGGGAAACCTGCTGGCGAACCTCTGGCACTTGGAGTTCGTCGCCGTCGTGAACAGATCGATCTGGGGTGTGCCCCACCGTCGGAAGAGGCGGTCCACTAGATCCTGCCGTAGTTCCCTGCTGAGTGAGTCGGCAATGGTGTTTTTTATCCCTGCCAGATGAAACGGCACCAGAAACATCCTTTGGGCGACGGCCCAATGCCACAGGTCCTGCGCCTCCTTGGACAGGGCTGGGGACCTGGTTCCGCCCTGTTTCCTGATGTAAAACATGGTGGTGGTGTTGTCGGTGAAGATCCTCACCACCTTGCCCCTGAGGGACGGAAGGAAGGACCTGAGGGCCCAAAACACTGCACGGAGCTCCAGGACGTTGATATGGAGGGACTTCTCCGTCGGGAGCCAAAGGCATCTCGCGTGTAGATTTTCGGTGTGCGCTCCCCACCCTTCCAGGGAGGCATCCGTGTTCACTGTCTGGGGTCTGGAAGTCCATGCCCGCCGTCAGATGCGCGCGGGTGCCCCACCACCGGATCGCTCGTCGGAAACTCTCGTCGAGTGTGATCCTCTCCTCGAAGCTGCCCGTCGTCTGGATCCAGCGCGCGTCCAGGAACTCCTGCAACGGGCGCATCCGGAGCCTGCATAGGGGAATGAGGTAGATGCAAGAAGACATCATTCCGAGGAGGGACTTGATGGACCTCACCTTGGCCGCGTCCGCAACCAACATCCGCTGTACCTTGCCCAGAATGGCCCTGGTCCTTTCCTCCGACGGGGAGGCCAGAAGGGACACTGTGTCGAGCTTCGCTCCCAGAAACAGTGCGTCTTGCGCGGGCACCAGGTGGGACTTGGCGTAGTTCACGGAAAATCCCAGGTCCGTGAGAAGTTGGACGGTCCTTGCCGTGTGCTCCACGGCGAGCTCCCTCGTCTTGGCTCGGATGAGCCAGTCGTCCAGGTAGGGGTAGACGTGGATCCCCTCTCGGCGCAGCTGCGCTGCCACCGGTGCGAGGCACTTGGTGAATACCCTGGGTGCTGACCATAGACCGAAGGGAAGGGCTCTGAACTGATAGTGACGCCCTTGGACCACGAACCTGAGGAACTTTCGGTGCCCCTTTAGGATGCGAATATGGAAGTAGGCATCCTCCAAATCCAACGACGACAGGAAGTCGCCCTCCTCCAGCTGACCTAGGACGTGCTGGAGGGTGACCATCCGGAACTTCTGTGCCTTGATGAACTTGTTCAGTCGTCGTAGGTCTAGGATGGGGCGCCATCCTCCCGTCTTCTTCTTCACGAGGAATTATCTTGAGTAAACTCCGGAGCCCCGAAGCCTCTCTGGGACGAGTTCGATGGCGCCCTTCCTGAGCATCGCCTTTACCTCCAGGAGAAGCTGAGGGACGTGAAGTTCTTTCCTGGCCACAGGGGGGACGCGCGGGCACCTTCTTTGAAACTCGAGCGCGTGGCCCTGGGCTAGGGCGTCCAGCACCCAACGGTCGATGGAGATGGACTCCCACACGCTGACGAAGCTCGCCAGCCGGCCTCCCACCAGGGTGCTTCGGTGGGGGCCCGACCCCACGGCCGGTTCAGTCCTGTTTCGACGAGGCTTTGCCGCCTTGACCTCCTTGGCGACGACGGCGGGGTCCGCCTGACTTTCCTCGTCCCCTGTAAGCTTCCTGCAACGACGAACTGGCCGCTTGACGGTAGGTGGAAAATCCGCCGCCGGAACCTTTGGAGGCGCCCTTGCCTCCGCCGCTCCGAAAGGGCGGCCGCCGTTGCTGGAGAACCCTGAGAGTCCGGGCCGTCTCCGTGTCTGCTTTGATGGCTTGAAGGGAATCGTCCACTGTTTTCCCAAACAGGTTGTTACCATCGAACGGCATGTCCAAGACTCTGGTCTGTACGTCTTGACGGAAGTCAGTAGCCTTGAGCCATTCACGCCGCCTAAGGCACACGCCGTTGCCCAACTGGCGAAATCCAGTGTCGGCGCTGTCCGTCGCAATCGTGATGGCGTGGTCCGACGCCACCTCACCTTCCTGCAAGATCTCTAGGGCATCCGCCCTCTCGTCGTCCGGTAGGAAGTCCAGCAGGGGGCCCAGTTTGTACCACAGCTCCCTGTCGTAGCGGGCTACGATAGCCAAGGCGTTGGCCGCCTTAATCGGCGTCGCTGCAGACGAGATGACCCTGCGCCCCATCGTATCCAATTTCTTTCCCTCGCCGTCCGGCGGGGAAGTCGACATGGAGGCCGCACCCCCCCCCGCTTTCTTCCTGGCCGCCGCGGAGACGACAGAGTCCGGGGTAGGCTGTGCCCGGAGGCACAAGGGGGCCGCGTCCGGGACCCGGTACTTCTTCTCGTACTGGTCTCTTCTAGCCGGCGTCGTGGATGGGTTCTTGAGGAGGGCGAGGCCCTCATCCCAAATATCGTCCAGTAGAGGTACCGCGAGGACCGTCTTCCTCTTGGCCTCGCGCCGTTGATAAAGGAAACCTTCCTTCTTCTCCTCCGGGCAGAGCTGGAAGAGCTCGGATGCCCTGGCGATCATGGAGTGAAACGATCCAATCTTGTCAGGCGGGGAGGCCCGGGTGGGAGGTGACGACGGCAGATCCTCGTCGTACACCTCGTCGTCCGTACCCGTCGCGCCCGTGTCAGTCCCCGTATCATCCCCTCGAGTCGTGGATGCGGAGGAGGGCTGAACGGGGCGCGACGGCTGAAAAGGAGGTGGAGGGTGAATCCTTCTTTTCTTAGGGGGAGAGCTGCCAGAAGGGCCTGGTTCCGGGTCCCCCGACGGGAGAGGTTCCTCTGCTGGCGGTAATGGCAGTCTCGTCCTTATCTCTGAGCATAAGGACTGTATAGCCAACAAAATGGCCGCCGCGTTGTCTTGCGGCGCTGGTAGAGGGGAGTCCGACGGGCGGTCAGGGGCCCCGTCGGCACCCTCGACGATATCGTCGTCTCCTGCATCGGGATCCCTCCCGACGGGCTGGTCTTCTTCCACACCAACGCCGTGGCTTAAGACCTCAATCAGCTCCTCCTCAGAGGTTGAGGCCAAATCCACGACGACCTCCTGCCCCCCCTTTTTCTTCTCCGCCGGAGGTTTCACGGGGGTCCTGTCGATGGGCACAAAAGAGGACTCCCTCCGTGGTGGCAGGGATACTCTGAGCCCCGAGGTCGCCACCACTGGTGTAGCCTCCACAGGCTGAGCCAGTGCCGCCGCGACTGTCTCGATAGAGGCCTTGGCGGATGGATTAAGGCTTTCACCACCTTAGGTGCGCTCACCGCCTTCTCCTTGAGGGGGGGGGGGGGACACTGCCTCGCTCCCCCTCCGATGGGGCCTTCGAGCTCGACCGGGGCCTCTCCAGGAGCTTCGCCGGGTGCTCGGCCTTCCTCTTACCCGAACCAGAGCGTTGGCTCGTGGTTGATGGTGCCGGGGAGGATGCGCCCTGCCTGGCGCCCGTTGAGCCCGACTGTTCCAGCGGACTCGCGGTGCTTGGCCTTGTGTTGGACCCCCGTCGCCGGGGCGTCCTCAAAGGTCTTAGAAGACCGCTCGGATTTCTTCCTCTTCTTCTCACCGGACGGGCTCTTCCCTTCCAGCCAGTTGGCGAGACGTTGATGGCGGTCCTTCATGGTCCGCTCCGACATGTTGCCGCAAAACGCACAGTCCTTCTCCACATGCGTCTTGTCCTCATGTAGGCAGTAAAGACAAAAGGAGTGTTCGTCTTCCTTAAAGACATTCTGCAGCTGGCATCCAGGGCAGACCCTGAACAGCTTTCCGGGCGTCGAGCTTCCCTTCTCCTGGGCCATGTCCGAGATGGGCCTGAGAAACTTCTGGAGTCCTCCAAAAGCGTAGCTCGACGAATCTTCACCCTTAGGGCGTAGACGAATCTGACACGGGTCCCCGTTGATCGGATGGAGAGTCGGTGGAGCTTGAGGCTCTTATTGACCGAAAAAACGAAGTTTTTGAGAAAAAACGTGAAAAAATAGCACTAACGCTCGAGAGCAATAGCACGAGGATCCCAACACATGAACGTGCGGTAAAAATCTGAAGATGGCTGCCAGAGGCGGGGCTTAGATAGAGGGCAGTCATTGGCTGTGGTCAGTATGACGCAGAGATCAGTGATTGGTTACTACTACGAAAGACAGATCAGAAACGAAACTGATACTGGTTTTTTTCTTTACCGAGGATTCCCAGCCTGACGACGGGGAATATTCATGAGCATGTGAATCCATGCCAGACCCCATGCTGGAGAAACGCAAATTTACCAACACTAGAAATAACGCATACATTGTAAAAATATATTTGCTGCCTCCAGCTTGTCTTTACGTACATATAAAAGTAACCAAAAATCCCAAGTGTAAAAAGCTGGGGTGATACAACATTTGTAAAATGCTGTGTGCAATGTTAAAAAGTCCTAACGTCAAAAGGCAACCAATTTCCCAGTCTGATAGAAGGAAGGACTGAACAGTTTCCCCACAATATATTATCAAAAGCCAAAAGGGTTTACTTTCATTCAAAAAGTCAGCATAGATAAAAAAAATAAAAATAAAAAAGATTGGGGAGCCACAGAAACAGTTACCTGTTGCTCAATAAGCCCAACCCTGTGATTGATTGGGGCCTAGTGCACTAAAGACCTCTGTTCCAAAAGAAATACTTTTCAGGTACGTTTATTATGTGATGGCTCGATGCCAGTGGTTGTGATACAAAGTTCCAAAAAGTTAAAGAAAGTTCAGATAAGTAACTCTGTAAATCCCACTAAACAAGATCAGGAAGGCATTGCTGACTAGACCACGACCAATCCAAGTCCGGAAAGAGATAGGGACAGACCTTTACGCCCATGTAACCTTATGAAAGATAGGGGGAAAGTAACAGGTGTGTTAACTCACCCCCATTACTCCAATTTCTCCAGAGACCACTTAAGAGGTTACGTATTCTGGATGGGGTTTGGTTCATCCTCTGTCCGGTCTAGTATGGCCCAGGGGTGACGGCTGCCTAGACCACTTTCTTGGGTAGAATTTCACTTAGGTGATGCAGTAGCTGAAACACGATTGGAGGGACTGTGCAGCTGATGATCCTTGCAATGGAAAGACAGACTTCTGCGGAGCAGGTGACCCCAAGAGATCTCCACTCCAGGGAGCATAGAAGATTAATTGCAATAGGAGTCACCACGATCAGGTGGCGACAGGTGATCTTTGGATGGCGAACAAAGGAACATGCCCAACACAGTTTCGAAGGATGAAAATGAAGGAGCAGATGTTTTTTAGCACAAGTTGACAATCCTCCAAGCTCCAAGGATGCACTCAGAATGGCGATGACTGCAACAAGGTAGCTCAATAGAGAGCAGGTCAGCCACAGGCAGTCCAAGGATTCACAGGACTGGTAAATCTTCCTGACCTGGGTCATCCCCAGAACCTTTTGCTTTACTGGTGGGATATTTTTTCTTAATACCTCAGTGAGTGGGAACCTTTTTCCACACTCACAGAATCTTTAACTCTTTTTAAGGGTGTCTCCATGGTGTCTTTTAAAGTTATCCTCTTTAACAACTTATTGGCAGTAAGTACCGGTTGTTGATGAGTTGCCCTAGGGGCTCTCTTCTTAACTTTAATTTTCTAACCTTGAGTGAACTACAGTTCCCAAGGGTAGAATGGATCTTTGGATCCTTTTTACATTTTGTTAGGTGAAACCAGCACACCCCACCTTGCGTGGAGTGCTGGGGAGATACCATGTATCCCCTTTCACACTAAAACTAACAATTCTGTTACAGGGACAAGCTTACTTTCAATGGCTGGTGGCAGTGATACCTTGTATTAATTTGGTGCACCTTTACAGCGGGATGTGTTTACAGCTGCAGTAAAGGCACCTAAGGGTGCACATTTTACCAAGATGGACCCCGTCTTTGTTTGCCATTTTAGTGTTTCTGGTTTCTTCCCCTGAGATCCAGGCCGGGAAATTCCTTTGTGTGATTTTTTTTTATCTTCGGTGGGAGTCCCCTGGACTCCCCCGCCCAGGCTCCAGTCTGTCTGTGAGGGCAGGAAGAGAGGGAGGAGTCCACAACTCCACAGCCCTTTGTCTTCCACCTTGCCTGAATGGGGACACATCCCAATGGGGGCTGGCTGTCCTGAAGGGACAACCAGACGGCCGCTTCTTGTAAAATGCGGGGAGAGAATGCAGAGGTTGTGCTGTAGTTCCTGATAAATACTGCAAACCTGGGAGCTGAAGAAATGTCGACCATTGGAACTGAAATCGAAGAGGAAGATGAAGGAAAAGAGGCAGAGATCGTTTCCAGCAACCGAGGAGCATGCTGTGTAACCAGAGCCTGCTGTAGCCCTTCCTTCCAATCGACTTGGGCACTCCGAAAATGACGACCCTGACCCAGAGCGTGGTGAGACCCACTAGACTTCAGAAGACCTGCATTTTGAGCCAACCCTCGTGTTGCTGCGACCTTGCATTGCTGCAATACCCCAACACCCTGGGACCTCAAGCCAAGCCACTGTGCAGAGCACAGTCTTGCGAATTCCGAAACTCGCTGAAACACCCTGGGCATCCTGGTGAATCCCCAGAGACACGAATCGAGGCCGAAAAGTAAGCTCCCCAGAGTGCTGGACCTTTGCTACAATGAGAATTCAACCCCGATTTTCTGTCTTCTTCTGTTCTCCTTGAAAAGGTGCCACAACCGCAGAACTGCATTCAGCTGTGAGGAAAACCTTGCCCAGAGCCTTCTGCATCGGTCCCTGAGGTCTTGGCTTCAGTCACTACGACAAGGAATCCACTGACTGGGTATTTGACTGCAGACCCTGAAGTCCTCCTGCTGCAAAATCTTCAATGCTGAGGTACTGTGTTGGCTTTGGTATGTACTTACATTAAGCCTGTTAGGATTTCTGTGCAGCTGTGGGGTGTTTCCTATGATGGGGAGGCCTCTCATCCAGTGCACCCAGTTCCACTGCTAGAATCCTGCTAGGGTGTCTTCTCTTCTGCAAAGCCCCTGGACCCTCTTCTAACTCTAAAGTAGAGTACTCACCTATTTGCCCAGTTTTACTAAGGAACTCTGACTTTTGCTACTAAGGAACCTATTCCGACACTGCCTAATGGTACCTCCAAGAGTGAACAGTTACAAAAGTTCTTACTTATCTTGGATGTGCAATGCACTATTCTCAAAAGTATGGTTAACATCTTTCTTCCTTAGAAACTGTTTTGCCAATCTAATAGAAAGTAAATGTGAAGGTAGATTACTCATCTGTGATTAGGTTGTACCTCTTCCCAAAAGTAAAGTGTTGGTATGAGTGTCCTCCACTGTTGGTATCACCAGATTAGTCCTTTGAGGATAATTGTATGAGTGTCCCCCAACTGGGTCTTGCTTCCCCCAGCTTGCTGTTAGCCTGTCCAGAATAAGTCTGTATTAGGTTGTTGCCTACCTAGAATAACATTGAGTCATTCAGTAAAGTGTAAAATTAGGGCTTACTTTCCCTGTGCCATCTAACCTAGAGTCTGTGCTATCTAATCTGGAGTCTGTGGTTCCAACTGTCCCTGATAAGTCATGCTTCTGTTATCCTTATAGCTGGGAAAGATCTAACCTGGACTGCTTGTGAGATATAAAAAAGTATATGGGTTTTACTTACCTTGAGTTAGCTGTGTGCCTTCCCAAAAATAAGTTACAAGAGTTACTGCTTATCTCTATCTGTGGTGCACTGAGCTCAAAAGCATCTGTAATTGAATATTACATCCTTACGTTTTACTCAACTTGTATAACTGTGTTATCACAAAAGTAGTTATAGGTTTTTACTGTACCTAATTCCACTATTCACCATAAGTATATTGTCCAGTAGACTGATTATGTGATTTGTACTGAGAGTCACTGTACAACTGGTAGGGTCTACTGCCCTTGCATTACTGAATGTAATTTTGAAAGTAACCATTGGTTTTTACTCCCCAAGAATAGGTGTGACCTATACTGAATGTGTATGAAAAGGTTTCAGTTGTGTCAGTTGTTCCAAAGAAGGTTTATACTTTGGTCTGTGTGCCTTCAAGTATAGTGGTGTGTTTTTATAATTGTGATTTCATAAAATGTGTTAGTACTTATTTACCCCTAGATTTATCTGAGCCTACTTGTATTTAAATAAATCATTTATTTTTACATCCATAGTGTTTCATTGTTTCTTTGGACCATTTGTATCACAATTTCATTTGTACTGATTCTACAGCCCTCTCTGCCTCCTACGGTAAGCCTGGCTGCTCTGTCTACGCTACCATGAACTCAGGTGGTACAGCCTTATACTAAGAGTGGAGTCTTGTACTGCCTCAGTTGAATGGTTTTACTAAGCCCTTAGTTGGACTTCAGAAAAACTGTCCTAACAAGGACACTTCCAAAGGCTCAGCAGGCACAGATCCTCAAGCAGACGTGACTGGTTGTTCCCAACAATACAGGGGATGAAGCACTGATGAGGGCCTTCTTGAGATTAGGAGAGAGGAGCAGCCCTTCAGCAGGTATTGGGTTGGAGGCAATGTGGGTCAGCTGCAATGATCCTCCTTGGGTCATCAGATGTCTGTACTTCTTCGTAGAGGTCTTGCCTCCAACAATGATCTGTAGAAAATAGCTACGGGAGTCCTCCTTTTATCCAATATCTGAACTGGAAACTCAACCAAGGTCCACCAATGGTAAGGATCTGCACCATTCAAATTGGCAGTGGATATCCAATAATGGTTAGCCACTGGCCACACAATCTTCCCACCAACAGACATTCATGCACCTAGGTGTGGACTGGGATCAGACAGTTCCAGCCACCACATACAGGGTATCACACAGACCAACACTTTGCCTGGGAAAGCATATCTGTTTTTTGGCCATATTTTTCTTTGGCCTGCCAACTCCGAGAGGGCAGGAGGAAGGCCAAAAAAACACGGCCAAAAGATCAGTGAAAATCTTGTGGCACATCCATTTTAGAGTGCAAGCCACTCCCAGTAGCCATTTGCAGTAAATGCAAAAGTGCACAAGTAAAAGTTCAAAACACGATAGAAAAATATCTGTTGCCACCAGCCTATCCAGGACACATTGCATATATAACTACAAAGTTGCAAAAGAGCATGCTATAAAGGATATAAAGTATCCTAACTGCAGTTCACTTTAATGTTGTGTGTAGCTTTAAAGATATAGGAAATTCACGAAAGGATACATTGTCTCCCAGTACGGCTAGTCTTATGGACTAATCAGTTCCCCATAAGAATAATCAAAAAGGCAATGGAAGTAAAGGCTTCTTGCACTAACCCCTTTTCATTCTCCATTCTTGTGCAGTCAGCCATGTGCTCAGTTTCTTTGTTTTTCCTGAGATTCTCTCCAAGTTGTGATAAGTGTTGCTTCCAACCGGGTTTGCAGAGGGGTATCCAGGTCTCCCCTATTCTCCTCTAATCTCTTTCAATTCACAGTCCTGATGCTGTAGGTTTGGTGATATTGTATTGGGAGTAGTACTCTTTTTTTTAAAGAGAAAGCTCTAGTCAATTCCAACCATAAAGTAATTCCCCTGTCTATTGGCTGGGGTTTTCCCTGTTGAACCCAGGTGCATTCTGGGAGTTGTGGTTCCAGTTTCCCACTACTTAGACTTTTTCTTGGCTCCAGGATTTCTGTCAGTCTTTGCAGGGGGGTCTGGTGTTCTCCGGTCTTCTGAAAATATAGGGTGACCAGATCCTGGTTTTTCCACTCCGTCCCGGGGTCCTGAGAGTTTTTTTTACATAAATCCTATCCTGGGATTTGTAAGATTGGTATGTGATGTTCCAGTTTTTGTCGAGACCAGATTCTAAATGCCGACATCAACCTGGCACTGCTAGATGAGCATGCGCACTACTCTTGTAATTAGTGCACAGTCTTGTGGTTTCATTCATTCCTCCTCCTATGGAGGCCCACCCCAGAAACAGCCCATCCTGCGAGAGCCAGAGGTCCTCCGGCTCTCACAGGATCAGATGTTTCCGGCCAGGTCTCCGTCACCTTCTAACGTTGGGGATTCCAAACCAGCCCAGTAGATTTAAAAAGCTTTCCGCCAGATGACCAGGATGGAGCCGCTGACTGGTGGCCAACTGCTCTGATTCGGTGCCAACACAGACTGGACAGCTGCAGCTGCACCAGATACAGACCTCGTAGTCCAATGGCCGTCAGATCACATACAAAATCCTCCACATATGCCATAAACTGGACCTGGAAAAGACCCAGCCGCGGGGGATTGGTATGAATATTGATAAAAGCGTGAGCAATGTCATGTATATGAAAATTAAATTAAAACGGGGATAAAATGCAACTTTGTCACAAGCTGCAACTGGTCTTAATCCATCTACTAAAATTCCTGCGTTGGTCCAGTCTGACGCGGACTTGAGTATCTGAGTGCAGGGCCTATGCAGACGACTTTGTTGTGTGTGACCTGACGGCCATTGGACTTCAACGAGGTCTGGAGGCGCTGCACCATTTTCTGAAGGATTTCAATCGTTCCATAAATGTTCATAAAACAAATGTGTCGATATTGAAACTGAACCCACAATCGCGCACAAAAGGTTATGTGGTTTAATTTTAACTTCGGCAACGTCAAAATAGAAAAGGTAGCAGAGTATAGATATTTGGGCATCACGGGTCACGACACCCCAAATAAGCAGGTTACATTTTTAAGTAAAGTGGCTCAGGTTAGAGTCGTTTTAGTCAAATTGAGACTATTCAATAAGCCATTTGTTTTCAATCCTTCCGCTGCTGAAATATTAACATCAGAAAATACTTCAAAGGTTTAACTATGGGGCCCAAACATATGAACACATGAGAAGAACACGATCTCCCAAGGGGTGTGTGCTCTAGCACTTTGAAGTGTCTTGTATACGCTAGATGGAATTACCAGTAAATATCTTAGACCAAATAACCGGACAGACCAAAGGAAGATGATAAAATATTGCTTCAATCTCAATGAAAGAAAGCGGGGAGATATAACAGCTATCAAAATAGATGCATGCGTATTCACACTATCTCGTTTGTACAGGCTCTCTCTCAACCTCCCACCTCTTCTCTTCGTCCTCTTCAACTCATCCCGAAGAGAACCGCAAGACTTCTGCTTGGCCTCAAGCCCAGGGGCCGCATCTATCCGCGCTGAAATCCCTCCACTGGCTCCCCTTGGCTGCAAGAATCAAGTTCAAGACACGTTGCATTGTCCACAAGGCCTTCTGGGGCCTGGGTCTACTATATGCAACATTCTTTTCCGAAAAACTCTCCTTCCCAAGCCCTCCGCTCATATACCTCCAATACTCTGCGAGTGAGCCGCTTTTCCAAGCAGAGATATGGGGGTGGGGGGAGACCCTTCTCCTCAGCAGGTGCCTCCCTCTGGAACAGCCTCCCTGTCTCTCTCCATCTTGAACCAGAGCACCCAAAGTTCTGGAAACTCCTCAAGACCTTCCCCTTCGATCTCCTCATTCTCTCCCCCTCCCCTGCTAACAACCTCCTTTCTGCCTTCTTGCTCGCTCTACACTCCCTGCTCAGTATTGCGACTGGCTGCTAGGTGTACCTCCACAGTCTCACAGGCCCCTAGCTTTCTCGCCAGTCTTCCTGCACTTGCCTCCAGCCCCTGCTCTACCACAGCACTTCTGCACTCCTGCACTTTCGGTTAAGGCCCACTGTGGGCCTACCGCCCAGCACTTAACCCATGTTCTGGTGGACTGGGAGCACTTGTTCCCATTACCCTCCCCCACGCACTTCTTTTAGACTACACAACCTAAATGTATCACGTCTAGTAAGCTTGTTGTCTTGTTTCTCTCTTGCATAGTTACGTTTTGAAACACTTGCTGTACAAGCGCATAATGAATAAACAAATCAATCAATATAAGTAAGAACCTAATGTCCCAAATTTAGAATAGCAGTGTGCTATTGAAGGTGTGTAAACCCCTATTGGTAATACACTGTTATACATATTCACTTTCAGGAATAATACAGTAATACCAACTCTGTTATTTCTAGTAGTGGAACACAATTCAAAGGTGGTCTACTACTCAGAATGGCAGCAAGTAATTAACAAGTAAGAACTGTGTGACTTATTCTATTTCAGAGATAATCAGTTACAGCACTAACTCATTTACTTTGCAACACTTGTTCTATTTTCTAGACAGAGGTCCTATACTTTAGAAGCCCTTCCCCATTCTAAGGCATTATTGACCTCATAGGCAGAAGGTGGACACCAGTGGTTCAGTGGCCAATAGTAGGCAGGTCAGGATAAGGCACAAATGCAGCAAAGTCAGAGTTTGAGAATTTCTCGCCCAACAAGTAAGTACAGGACTTTAGAGTTAGTAGAAAGTGTTCAGGGGCTTCACAGAAGGATCCCTAGTTGTGTTCCAGCGTTAGGCCTGGACAATGGTATGGGCGAACTCCCAAATACACGTATCACCACCCTAGCTACACAGAAGCGACACATGACTTGGGTAAGTATTACCCTCAAAGACACAGTACTTTAGCAGTGAAGAATAACTTGCAGACGGACGCCTTCACGATGCAGCAGCACAGGATCCGGTCTTTAGATTCTTGGTCGTTGTGACAAAAGAAAGGACACTGGAAGGGAACTTGCAGAAGCAGTCCACAGGGAAGGCTCCCAACAAAGGATTCTTCACTGATTCTCGTGGATGTGGCATCCTTTTCAAGGTACCAGACGTGAAACGGTTGTCTGATCGATTTGCCTCGCTTTCTCGGTCCAGCACTCAGGTGAGGGGACTTCAAGGAGTGGGCTCCTGCTTCTGGAGGGCCAACTGGAGTCCACCTAAGTTTCAGCAGGATTTGTTCAAGTGAAGACGTTGCACAGCACTCAGCCCCAAATTCCCAGGGTATTAGCTGTTTGCATCCCAGGAACATCACAGCTCGTCGTGGGATGGCTCAAAATGCAGGTCGTTTTAAGACTCATTGGCCCCGCCAGTCCAAGGGTCGGAGTCGTCTACGGGACTCCCAGGTCACATGGAAGAAGGGATCAGCACAGGCAGCGGTTACACAGCCGGCGTCGCCCGTCACTGGAATCAGCTACAGGCATCTTCTTCCTCATCAGATTCAGCTCCAGTGGTCGACATCTTCCGTTTCCGGTTCCAGGCAATTTATCTAGGAAACCAGCCAACCAGCACACATGCTACATTCAAGCTTTGGGGGATGACTGTCCTTTCAGGAACAGTCAGCCCCCCAGTTAGAACTGGTTCCAGAGTTTTGGACTCCTCCCTCATTTCCTGTCTTCAGACACTCTGGAGCCTTGGCGGGCTACACAAAGGGTTCCTGCCAAAGTCAAAAATCAAACTAGGACCACCTCCCCCTACCAGGACGGCAGAAGGAGGACCAAGAAAGGACAAGCACACTAAACCTGGCACAGAAAGAAGCCACCATTCTAGATGAATGATGACCCTTCTGTGCATTACCGCGGCTGGTTCGACAGCCTGTCAGTAAAAACTACTCCTCAAAAGTAAGTAGAACATGTCCACTGCCACCAGACATAATAGTATGCTTGTCAATGTAACAGAAATGTTACAGGAGCAGTGAGAAGAACAAGTTACTTACCAACTGGTAACCTTCTTTCGACTGGATGTTCGTCCAACGTATTCCTCATCTTTGAGATCTTGTCCAGCTTCGATTGCTTTCTGAAAAAAAATTCTCAGCAGAGGGCGCCGTGCGTCGAGTTGATGTCCCTCGAAGGCCTTCGTCAAGGGTGACGCCATCTGTTATACAAGTAGTACGCACGGCGTCCGTTGGCCTCGGATCTGGTCCCCCCCGCTCCTGTTCGTGTTGACTGAAGTGTAGAAAATCAGCAATCTGCCCTGCGAGAGCGGAAGCTGTAACAGCATGGAAAATTCTACAGAGGGGTAGGCTGGGAGGGCGATGAGGAATACTTTGAGGAACAGCCAGTCGAAAGAACGTTACCAGTTGGTAACTAACTTGTTCTTCCAATGGATTGTGTCCTCAAACATATTCCTCATCTGTGATAGACTCCCAAAGCAGTATGCAGAATTTGAAATGGTCAGCATTTTATAAGGCCGACTACAGTACCGCCTTACCAAAGGCAACATCCTGAGAGTGGGAAGTATCTAACAGTAATGATTTGGGAATGTATGCAGCGATGACCAAGTTGCTGCATCACACAGATTTAATAGGTACACCTCTTTGAAGGGCTGCAGAAGAGGCTATACCTCTGGTAGAATGAGCACTCGAGCCTTCCGGTGGGTCCTTGTCTGTCAATTTGTAACATTTTGAGATGCCAAAAATAATCCACATTGATAGTTAATAAAGTCTGCTTTGAAACAGCTTGACCCAATTTCCTTCCGTTGTAACCAATAAAGAGTTGGTCTTCCACTCTGAGTCAAGAACAAGCTCTTCTAGGGTCCAGCCTATGGATCCTTTCTTCCTCATTACCGAGATAGGCGGAGGGTAGAAAGCCGGCAGAAAAATGTTCTGATTTAAATGGAAATCAGATACAACCTTAGGTAGGAAGGAGGGTTTACCGTTAACACAACCCAGTCTTTGTGGAATACAGTATTGGGTGGCCTAGAGGAAAGTGCCTGCAACTCGCTCACTCTACATGCAGATGTCAAGGCAATTAACAATATAGTTGTGAAGGTCAACAACCTCAATGGACACGTGTGCAAGGGTTCAAATGAGGCACACATTAAAAACTTTAGAACCAGATTAAGATCCCAAACTGGGACCTGAAAAGAAGAGGGTGGGGACACGTTTTTGAGCCCTTTAAAATTCCCTTGGTGATTCAATTTCTTAAACTAGGAGCATTCTCCTGAAGAGCGCTTGAAAACAGAGGACGCTGCCAAGTAATCCTGAATGGTCCCAACATTGAGACCTTTGTGTGCCAATGATAACAGGAAAGATAATACCTCTGGAATTGAACATAGAAAAGGATCAACACTCCTTTCCCTGCACCAGTCGCAAAACTTGTTCCAACGGCAACGGTACAAGGATTTTGTTGCTGGCAACACAACACCTGCATGAAGTTATACAGGAGTCCCAATCCTTATATCTCAGCCTTTCAGAAACCAAGCGTGAAGGTTGAGAGTGTTGACCTCTGGATGGAGAACCTGATCCTCCTTTTGTGAGAGAAGATCCTCTTTCTGTGGAAGACAAATCGGAGGACAGATGGACATATCTAGAAGGTCCGGGTAACACATTCTCCTGGCCCAATCCGGGGCAATTAGGGTCATGCAGTTTCCGAACCGTCTCAACCTCCTGATTACTTGAGGAATGACTGGAATCGGGGGAAACGCGTAAAGTAGTGGGAACTCCCAATCCATCACGAACACGTCTCCTAGAGCTCCTCTCAGAGGAAATTCCCTTGAGCAATACCTTTCGCACTTCTGGTTAATCCTGACTTGAGGTGTTCCCCAAAGGGTGAAGATCTCTTGAAGGACTTCCTGAGCTAGTTCCCACTTGTGGGAGACTGCGCTCTGCCTCCTCAGAGCATCCGCTGTCGTGTTTTCCTCCCTTGCTAGGTGAACTGCCGATAAGGAGATTCTTTCTTGAATTTGCACAGTACAAGAGATGCAGTGCCTCTCGGCACAGTGCTAGTGACCCTACACCTCCTGTCTTGTTGAGGTAATGCATGGACACTGTGTTTTCTGTCATCATCAGGACATTCTTTCCCCTGACCGAGGGCAGGAAGTACTTCAGCGCTAGTCTGATTGCCTTCAGCTCCAAAAGGTTGATGTGTAGTTTGGACTCCGATGGAGACCAATGACCGCTGTCTGACAGATCGTTGGCATGGGCTCCCCATCCCATGAGTGAGGCGTCCGTCACTACTGTAATCTCTGGCCATGGGTGACAAAAATGTTCTCCCTTCAGAATATTGTCCTCACAGGCCCACCACAGAAGATCCTGTGCGACCCTGTTTGGAACCTCAAGTTGGTCTGTCATCTTTCCTGAGAACTGGGACCATTGAGTTCTTAGGGCCCATTGAAGGGACCTCATTCTCAGGCGGGTTTCTGGCACCAGAAAAATGCAGGATGCCATGAGGCCCAGCAACCTCAAGAAATCGAAGGACGGAAGATTCTGGGCAAGTTGGAATTTGGTAACCATCTGAATAATGTCTTGAGCCCTCGTCTTGGGTGGCAAGCTCTTTCCCAAGGATGTATCTAATACAGCTCCGATGTACTGGAGCTGCTGGGAAAGTGTCATCTGTGACCTCTTGAAATTGAGGGAGAAGCCCAGTCTGTGAAGGGAGTAGCACGTGACTGAGATGATTCAGTGCTTGTTTGGGGGAACGCGCTCTGATCAGCCCATCGTCCAGGTAGGGGTGGACACAAATCCACCCTCTCCTGAGATGCGCTGCCTCCACCACCATCAGTTTGGTGAAGACCCTCGGGCAGAGGTCAACCAGAATGGCAGGACTCGAAACTGAGCCGAAACCGAGCCACCAACAGCGACCCTCAGGTATTTTCTGTGCTTGAGATCAATGGGCACATGAAAATAAGCGTCCTGAAGGTCCAATTACACTAACCAATCCTGTAACTGGAGGGCCTGGAGGATCTGAGAAAGTGTGACCATCTTGAATTTGTCCTTCTAAGGAACTTGTTCAAGTATCTCAAGCCTAAGATGGGTCTCAGTCTCCCGTCTTTCTTGAGGATCAAAAAATATGGGGAATACCAACCCTTGTTCCTCTCCACTACAGCACCTCTATAGCACCTTTTTCAATCGGGGTTAAAATTTCCTGCACAAGGAGCGAATTTGGAATCCTCAAAGAGCGTTCCCTCGGTGGATTGTCGTGATGCTGCGTTATAAATGGAAGGCAGTAACCTTGGGCTATTGTCTACAGAGTCCAAGCATCTGAAGTAACGGCTCGCCATTCTTCGAGATGCTGAGACAGTCTGCCCCCCACCAGTGTTTCGTGACGCAAGCTCTCTAAGTGGTTTTGAAGCAGTTGCTGCAGCTACCAATGGCAAGAAAGCTGGAGCTGGCTTTGCACTTTTTCCTCGTCCACCATGAGTGTTCCTTCTTTGGCATCTTTGACTGGCCATTCCTCTCGCCCTTTCCAAATGAGCAGTAACGACGATAGGATCGCACCCTCCATGGTTGTCCTGAAGAACGAAAGGCTGAGGTTGCCTAACAGCGGCCCCTAAAGATTTGGCAACTACCTTTGAGGTCTGCAACCTCTCAAGGCTCTCATCAGCCTTGTTGCCAAAAAGACGAGACCCATCAAATGGCATGTTTAGAAGACATGCCTGCGCATCTGGTGCGAAACCCGACTTCCGCAAACACGCAAATCTGCGCATAACAGCGCTTATAGCCATTTGGCTAAGGCACATGTGGAGTTGGCCGAAGTAAGGGCCATGCTCCCAGCTGAAAATACCTTGCGCGCCCCTCCATCCACATGCTTATCATCCCCATCTGGAGGGATGGTAGGGTACGCCGCTTTTTTTGATGTAGCTGTGGCTGCCTGGACCACCAAACTCTCGGGAGTGGGGTGTTTGGACAGATATCCACTGCAGGGATAGAATCCGGGGATTCCCAATTTTTGCCCACCCTCATTTGTAAGGCCACATGAAAGAGTAAGATTGGGTCTGTAGGTGGACCTTGGTCCAGAATATCAGTAAGGTCATCCTGGATGAACTGAGCTGGTGGTTTAGCCCAACCTAGGCTCAGCATGGTACCCCGGCTCTGGTCTACCAAACTCAAGTTTCCGGTGATGTGTCAACACCACTAGCATTGAGTGAACCAGATTTCTCATCTTACTCTCCTCTGAGATTAAACAATCTGGGACATTAGGAGTTCCGAACTGAAGGCCAAAGGGAACCTCCTCTTCCTCAGATCACTCCTCTTCCTCAAAAATCAAAGTGAGGGATTTGAAGTACTCCTTTCTAGGCAAAGGAATATAAACTTTCTCAGGAACCACCAAAGGTATAGGCTTTGGGGGAGGCTTTGCTTTAGCCTATTTGCCAGTTTTAACATGCTCAGAAGGCTGAGTTGGAGTCACAGTAATTTCTGGCGCTGATGATTTTAGTGTCTGCGTCGATGGAAATGGCGCCGACGAGGTTTCGACAGTCGTCTTCGAAGATTTCTTCTTTGGGGTATGTGGAGCCTTCGATGGCGTCGATGAGTTCGAGCGCCCATCACGACTCGTTATTTTTCTCCATCGGATGCCTTGAAGGTTCTCCATGAGGCTTTATTTGATCACCCGGGCTCGAGGGCGCCCAAGTGTCGGAACGGGACCACTCTCGTCCGGCTTCCGAAGAAGGCACGGATGGAGGCTTCCCACTCTGCAGAAGAAGAATGTTTTGTGGGGCACTTACATTTTCTGGGGTATTTGTCCGACGATGATGAAGAGGACGGTGACCGATTGGTACCGATTGGTGCCAGCTGTTCAATCGTTTTGTCGAGGACAACGAGTGGCAGGAACCACTACGAGATCTTGATCTCTTATTGTCCTTTTTGCATCAAGGAGAACTCTCTCCAGACTCGACGGTCGAGGAACAATCAGATTTAGTTTTTCGGCCTACCTGCAATTTTCCTTTCCTTTCTTGCAGGGCTTTTCTCATCATTGCATGACATTTTGAGCTGGAATCGGTGTCGTGGGCTTCCATAGGCACGAGCGATGCAGTTCCATGATGGATATTTTTGAATCGCATTCTCTGCACTTTTTGAAACCCGAACAAGGTGTAGTCGGGTCGATGAATAAGACACGTCGTTGATGATATTTTGATCTTGATGAACTGCGTAGTAAGTAAATACTAACGAGGCATGCCGAGTCTCCAAAGCAAACACGTTTGTGGAAAAACGGAACTGAGGCCAACGGGCACCGCACATGCTACTTGTACACCCGATGTCACCCTGGCCTTCGAAGGACATCGACTCGATCAACGCACGGCGCCCTCTGCGAGAATTGTTTAATCGAAAGCTGCTGAAGCTGAACGAGATATCAAAGATAAGGAATACGCTTGAGGACACAATCCATTCGAAAGGGAATACTATGCATCTCTTCAGCAATCCACATAAGGTGGGGTGTGCTGATCTCACTATGGGGAAAGAAGAAAGGATAACCAGTATCCTTCTACCCTTCGGAACAGTGGTTAACACAAGGATCCAAAGAGAAAATAAAATGGGAGCTCAAGTGGTACCTGAGCAACACTGCACAAAAAGTGCTGTGTGCTGCAATAGGAAAACGCAGATCCCCAAAATGTTGCAGGAAAGTATCATTCCAAAACTGAAGCATGGTGAGTCATAAAAAGGACAACAATAAAAAAAAAAGAGTAAAACAAAGGTTGAGTGGGGAAAAAGATTCCCACTCATTCAGGAACACAGAAAAATAATCCAGGTGCTGGGAGATTTAGCATACAAATGTAAATCTAACCAAACAAGGGCCAGAGGATATTATGAATGACACCCACCTCTCCTCTAGTTTTTACTGAGCAGTCAGTGTGTTGGATACAGCAGCCGAGTTGTAGGACGACAACAAAGATGATGAGGGTGTAAACAACGTTTTGGTAATGAAGAGTCATAATAGTTGTTGGTTAGGAGGTTGGAGATGGCGGTGAGGTCACCCACCCAGCCTAAACCTTCAGGCTCAGTAGGCTGTGTTCTACCCGCTGATCTCCAGCTCCTGCTAGGGCATGAACTGTAGCCCTCAGCGGATTTGGAACAATGTATTCTCCCCTTTGATTGGGGCTCTCACTCTGGCTCGTTAATTTCGTCACACCCCAGGAGTGCCATTATGACTGCCATTCCAAGCCTCCAAAAGGGCCCCACGGTTTCCGATTATCTTAATCAGTCGATACTTTAGATTGGGTCCTGTGATTAATCCAGGGAATTCAACCCCTCTCCCCATGGAGGAGTCACCCCCTTTGGGACTGGGGAGGGGAGCAAGCAGGATCCCACTGCACGTGACCCGCCCTTAGAGGAAAGGCAATCCCTAAACAGGAAAGGGCGTAACCTCCCTCATCTCAGGAACATAATACTTTTGTTGGTTATATGGGAGTTGAACTGTAACCTGCAACTTCCTGTAAACTGGTATAGTTGTACCCTTTTAGGGAACCGTACACACCCAAGAAGAGAGAGAAGAGAATAGGCACACACTCTGGTTGTGTGGAGGATAAAGAAGCAATCAGCATCACTGTACAAGGGTAGGAGCCCACTGAGCTTGGCAACCTTTCCAAGACATGGAACGGAGATGCCCGTCCCAGGAGATTCAAGCAACAGAGGATGCCTTAGCAACAAACGAGAGACACAACACAAAGAACCAATGCTGAAACCCTGGAGGCACACAGGAAGAAGGGAGTGCCAGCTCCGTCAGATGCAGAACACTGGGTGGGAGCAAGAAAAGAGAAATTGTGTTGGTGTACTGGAACCAAACACAAGTTCATCCAAATATTACTTCTCAAAGACATGGGACCAATGGGGATCCAAACAACCAAACACAAAAAGTCCCATGTGTATTAATCAGATTAAACTAATTGCCATAGGCAATGTAGAACAAACCATTTGATTGTACAAATAGTCTGTTCAGTTCCAGCAGTCTGATCAACTTGGATGCAGATTGATGGGCATTTTGGTGCTCACGTGACTTGAATACACAAGCACATGTAAATTGATTTCACCTAAGCCAATCTTGACAGGACGCTATATGGATGAGCTTTGGAAGTTTAAAGGGGAGGTGTCACCGTGGTGACCTTGAAATATCTTATTTGTGATATTGCTCATATGCAAGTACTAGCGTGTCAAGCTGAATGTGGCTTATAGCCATAACCAGACAGGATTAATTGCTGTCACACATTGTCATTTTCAAAATTGTATGCTGGGATTTTTGTGTTTGTATGTATTACATGGTTTGTTTAGGTATGATTGTAGTATGGGTAGGGCTTTGCATTTCATATGATGTATGCATTTTTATTGACTGTTTTTGACTCATTTGTGCACTTTTTTCTATCAATTTTCTTGTTGAATAGACGACCTTTGAAATAAAATGTTTTGTTCTACATTGCCTATGGCCATTAGATTCATCGGATTAATACACATGGGACTTTTTTCTTCTTTTTGTGTTCAGTACGTCTACTGCAACGGCTGCTTTGGGGAGCATTGCATCGAGACGGAAGGTACGCGGTCGCTCCAAGGAGCAGAGAGGTGGCCGGAAAGGCCCAACGAGGAACCCCCCCCAAGGTGGGAGAGCCTGGGTAAGGGTAACAGCCAAGAGATAACTACCTGGAGACAGACACCCCCCCCCCCACCCAAGGCGGGTTGAGAGAAACCAGGACCTCATGGCGGGGTGAGAGAAACCAGGCCACCCTGACGGGCTGAGAGAAACCAGGTCCCCAAGGCGGGGTGAGAGAAACCAGGTCCCCAAGGCGGGGTGAGAGAAACCAGGTCCCCAAGGCGGGGTGAGAGAAACCAGGCCCCCAAGGCAGGGTGAGAGAAACCAGGCCCCCAAGGCGGGGTGAGAGAAACCAGGCCCACAAGGCGGGGTGAGAGAAACCAGGCCCCCAAGGCGGGGTGAGAGAAATCAGGCCCCCAAGGCGGGGTGAGAGAAATCAGGCCCCCAAGGCGGGGTGAGAGACCAGAGGCTATAGGGAGGGGTAAAGACCAGGAGGTAGAAAACTGGAGAAAGTACTGCAAGAGCCCAAGGAAGGTACCTGTTGTGGACTTAAAAAACGTATTTGATATAATGCTTGTGTTTCTTTTGATGTGAGCTGTGTTGTTACGTTACTCATTACACAATGCCACAGTTGTTGCAGCAAACAGTGACGCAATATTTTATGGAATATAGTTACTGTGTTTGAGGTTCTCTCTTAAAACCCAGCATTCTAGTCAGTTGGCGGTTGGTTCTGGCAGAGAAGGTTGGGTGTGCTGCTTATATAACAAACAGCTTTTCTTTCCTACAGTTGCAGAACCTACCTTATAACACTGATACAGTTGTGGGCGACAGCAATGAATGTGCCACGGTATCAGGCAGAAGAGGTAGTAACAAGGGAACCACTGGTGAGAACGCTGGTAGGAGCATGTGGTGGCAAGAACCAAAGGATGTAACCACTGATTGTAAGAGGAGGTAACCAGTATCTTCAGCACCAGAGCGTTGAGTAGATGCTTAAGCAAGGATTTAATGTCCAGGGCCATCTTCAATTTTTGGGCCTTTTGAAAAAAACTACTCTCACCCACAGGATGAGGGAGAAGCGGTCGTGCAGGATTACAGTGCTAATGGTGCAGGACCCGCCAAACTCGTATAGTGGAATGCCAGAGGTCAGTATACAGCAAGGAAGACTTATTGGTAAGGAAGAGGCATGCCTAGTGAAGGACACAAAGCCAGTCCAGACAAAGCACAAAAGGGTCGGTAAAGAAGCAACTTTGAGCCAAGTGTGGAATCACAAACCGCAAGTCTGCCCTTTGCCGAATATTGCTCTTTGCTATATGGTGCAGAGAAAGGATAGACACCTGATGTTTTGGGCTAGGTGCATTACCCCCCCCCCTTTGCAATGGTGGGGTATGTGCAGGTCCCTCGACTCATTCATGTATCAGAGGGATCTGCATCGTCTTATTCCTCTCAGGCTTCACTGCGGAGGCTTCCTGGTCAGTTGGTGACAAGGTCCCAGGGAGTCTTCAGGCACAGACCCGATGGATGATACAGTCTAGGACACATGTCTGGCACAAGGTGCAATGTTCTTGGGGAAATTAACCCTAGTTATAATGGTATGAGTGTTAGGTTTGAATTTTTAATGCTTAATCTGACCCCTCACCTGTGAGACTCCCGGCACTTTTTGCTGGACTTGTAGATTATTTTTCTATGTTCCTGAGTGAGTGGAAATCTTTTTCCACCACTCACCCTTTCATTTACTCTTTTCATGGAAGTCATTTTTGCAACTCTCCATACTTTATTTTGGAATTATAACTTTCCTATAACATTTTGAGCATCTGCATTTTCTATTGCAGCACACAGCACTTACTCTGCAGTGTTGCTGGGGTACCCCTTCGACTCCCCTTTTTATTTTGTCTTGGGTTTCTTGTGTTAACTTCTGTTCCCAAGCGTAGGAGGATACTTTTTATCCTTTCTAAAATCCCCATGAGATCAGCACACAACCACTGTATGTGGAGCGGTGAGGAGATAAATAGTATCCCCTTTCTCACTGTTGCTCTAACTTTTTTCCGTTACAGTTACCTACTTAACTTGCAGAACACTGGTCTCAAGGGTAGAGAGATATTTGTATCCTCGCTACATTTTATATTGTGAGGTTTGAATGTAGCATGTGTGCCGATTGGCTGTGTTCCTGGAAAAATTGCCTGGTTCTGGAAAATGAAGATAACCAACTGGCAGAGCCATAGTGAGAAGGCTCAGCAGAAGGCATCAGGAAACCCGGCAGCGCTGTACCCACTCCTTAAGACGTCCGTGCCCCTCCAGGCAAAGATCAATACCTACAAGGTAATCATCAGACCTACCCTGACGTGTGCCGCCCCAACATGGATGACCTGCCAGTAGCCACACCGGATGAGTCTTCAGAAAGTCCAAAACAATGCCCTGCAGATAGCGACTGGGACAGCTGACCTTCACAGAAAACTGGGCATCGAGATGTTGGACAAACCTCTAGCGAAGCCGAGCAAGAACTTCTGCCAAGGACTGAATCAAAATGTGAACCCTCTGTTAAGGAGACTCGATGCCACCACTGCAAACCCTACGGCCCATCACGGGGCAGACCCTATGAAGCCAGCCTTACTGTGACAAGTCCACAAATACCATGAAGAAATCCAATCCAAGACTACACACTCAACCCGAGAGGATGGTGTAATGAGGCTCAAGCCTCGGTATCTAATAACTGCTGATGGATAAAACCTTGTCAGCAAGAAGAAAGAAGGCTGAAGATAAGCTGACCACTGTATCTGAATCCAATAAGGAAGAAGAGAAGATGTGTGTGGCTGATTCCAGAAACCGGAGATGCCTGCTGTGAAACCGCTGCCTGTGCTCACCTCTTCCATGCGAAAGAGGAATCCCAAAGATGATGACACTTAGGCTGGTGTGACCAATCAGTCTAAAGACGACATGCATTTCGAGCCATCCCATGATCCGCGACCTTCCTGGGCTGCGAACCGCCAATACCCTGGAACCTCGAGGCCGAGTGCTGTGCAACATCTTCATGTGAACGAATCTCGAAGAAACTTTGGTGGACTCCTGTTGCACCTCCAGAAGCAGGATCCCACTCCTTTAAATCCCCTCTTTGAGATGTCTTGTGTCGCTTCTGTGCGGCTAGTGTGAGAAACCTGAAGGTGTCTCACCTACTAGTCCCCGGGGATCTGTCATCCAGGTGGCCAGGACACGGCCATCGTTATTGGATCCAGTTCCTGGGGGTGGACCAGTGTGGAAGGATCACCTGAATGAAGGATCTTCGGGGAGTGGAATTGGGACACCGAATGGCGACACGCGGTATCCTCTTTCCTGTAACACCTTTTCCCCATCCTACCAGATAGGATACCTAGAAGCTCATCTCCACCCCCCTTTCCCGACATTAACACCTTCTCCCAGACAGTTCATCGTGAGCGACAACGACTACCACCAGAGCCGTATACCTGACATGTCCCAAAACCCTGGTCAGGCAAGGTCAGGCAGTTAACTCATTACACAAACCCGACTCCCATTGTACTTCCCCACACGGATAAAAGGCGGAGCACGAAAGCACACTGAGCATGGAAAAGCACACGAGGAAGCAGCAGTTCCAAGATGGCAATTTAACACAAGAAGAAAAGCGGCAAGACCAGAGAGGGTTGCAAGGAGGGAAGTCCCCTTGACCTCTAGAAACTGTTACTTTCACAAGCCTTGGAGAGTGAGATGCCCAAGACTGGGATCAGACGCTGATCTATCCTACGCAGTGCACCAAAAGGTATCCGGGGCACTCCCGTGTTGATAATCGAGGCTGGGAGGAGCGATTGCTGCAGTGTCCTGCAGGAAAGCCGTACCAGTAAAAGCAGCACCACTGGTGAGTCGGTGAAACGGATACAAAATCAGCTTACGTTTGAACCAAGGTTGCAAGTGGCAACATTGTATGAAGAAATCCACAAAGTGCAGTGTTTGAAGCGCATGTGATGACAGGCGCGAACAAGTGGAAACTAAAGGAATGAATGTACTTTGAAAGGCCAAATAAGATACTGGGTAAAGAGTGGTCCGGTGCTATGTGGGTGCTCATTCGACTGTCTCTGTAAGGTATCCAACTGAATGGCAACAAAATTGTAAAAAAGGAACTGTGTATCGAAGTGGTCCTACGACGTGCAGAGCTAAAACCCATGCACATTCGAAAGTCTTTGATAAGTATAAAGTAAACTGCAATTGGTCCAAGCATGGCTGAGGGAGACTAATTGAATGTGAAGAAGGGATTTGAGTCGGCTGAGAGGGATCTGGGGTGACCCGTGAGTCACCCGAGAAGAAATACTTTTGAAATCGTAAAATAAAGGGTTCTGAGCCCAGCTGAGGGGGATCCAGGGAAAGACACCCAAATCATATAATTATAAGAAATAACTTTCTAGTTGTTTTGTACATCAGGCCCTCTGAATCAAGAGACTTTGAAAGAAGAGTCTTGAGCACAGAAGGCCCTGATACTGGAATTGGAACAGTGTCCTCGTGTCAAGGAAACCAGAGTGTTCGCTGGGCTCCAGTGAACCGCCTTGCCCTGTGCTGAAAACGTGGAGAAGGGAGGGCAACGGCCCGAACATCCAGACTTATTTTGTGAACACTTCTTCCTTTTTCATGAACATTCCCCCACATTATTTGTAAATTAGCAGTAAGGATTGGCAATCTTTTTTTTCTGTATAGGCCCTTTTATCTTGACAAGACTCCACAAGGACTGGATTCTTTATTATTTGATGGTCGTAGCTTGCTCCCATCTTAGATTTAGGTTTAGAAAGGTGTTTATCGCACCCCTTTCAAAGTTCAACAAACACCCTTGAACTGTGGTCACTTGCGTCTGTCTTACTTCGATACCATGCCTTCCTTAGACTAGGCTGGTGATACGTATAGTTGGGATTTCGCCCATACCGTTTGCCTAGTCCTAATGCTGGAACGCTTCTAGAGAGCTTCCTATGAAGTCCCTGAACACTTTCTACTAACTGTAAAGTATGCACTTACTTGTTCAACAAGAAATCCTCTGGACCTCTGACTTTCCTGCATCTGTGCCTTATCCTTAACTGCCTGTTGGCCCCTGGACCACCAGTGTTGCCCCTCTTCTACCTCTGTAATCACTTGTGCCCTAGAATAGGGAAGGACTTTTAAAGTAGAAGGTCTGCCTAGAAAATAGAACAAGTGTTGCAAAGAACTTACTTGCTATGTGTTCATGCTGCAACTGGTTATCTCTGAAATAGAATCAGTTACAAAGCTCTTACCTGTGAATTGCTTACTGCCATTCTGAAAATTATACAACGTTATTTACTTACTTTCTAGAATAATGGAACACAATTCAAAGTTAACAGACTTGGTAATACTGTATTATTCCTGAAACTGAATAAGTGTAACAGTGTATTACCAATGGGGTTTTTACTCACCTTGACTAGCATACCGCCATTCTAAATGTGTAATACTGAGTTCATACTTATCGTTGAAGTGCATACTGCCATTCTGAAAAGTAATTCGTAAGTTATTGCTTACCTTTGCATTGTGTTCCACTATTCTAGAAAGTAATGTTAGTGTAACTAGATATTCCTGAAACAGAATCAGTTGCATGTGTTGCAAAGTAGATACTTAGTATTGGGGGTAGGGTAACTGTATTACTCCTGAAATAGAATACGTTGCGTAGCATTGTAAGGTACTTGTAACAGGGTTGGTATACCTATATTATTCTTGAAACTCAATAAGTAACCTAGTTAACTACCAATAAGGTCTACATGGCTTGAATTGCATACTATCATTCTAATAGTCTACTAATGTGGTTTTACTCCGCTGGAATAGCATACTGCCATTCTAAATGTGTAACACCAGTTATACTCACCTTGAACTGTATACCGTTATTCTAAATAAGGTTTATACTATGGTTTACAAACCATAAGAATTGTGTTGGTTTTTTATATGGCTTAGGCTATAAAGAAGAACACTGCAGCCTGTAGGCAAGCAGTGTAAAAAATAAAACACAATTAAGAAGTGGAATGGAGCATAACAAAGAATGCAAAGAATGCAAGGTGTTCAGCACTCTGACCGAGTCAAGGTGGGGCAGTCCTAAGGTTTTTGTGGGCCTGCTTTGCAAAATGGATCCAGCTCCATCCCCACAGGACGAACATCCGATAAATATGTAGTGATGGCAACAATGCACAGCATTGTCTATTGTGATTTCCGGTTCACCTCTTTATCCTTGCTTAGCAAATATTTTCTTCAGTTTGTGAGATCTTCATTTTACAATTACTGCTTCAATTCATCATTAGCACAAGTACAATATTTAGCACCTGGTCAATAATATATAAAACCATAACTAAATTAAAAATAAAACAAATATATTGGTCCCAATGGAGAAGAGTGAGCACTGTTCCTTACCATCAATCATGGTGTACCAGACTTGATCAAGTGGCAAAGATCTTAACCAAAATCATGTGCATTTTGGTCTGCAGGCATGGAAAACATGTGTCACAAAAGGAAGGAATTGAATGCCTTCCAACAGTCAAATTAATCTAAATATGAAAGGAATAGTAATCATCTGAAGGTGTGCTAAACCTAAGAGTTTTTGGGTGATCCGCTTCGATTTAGGGACATAGTCTGTACGACTTCCCATCAAAGAAAGCAAATCCTGATGAAAATCGAGCACACCGGCTCCTTTGGAACGGGCGATAAAGAACACAGCAGTTGTAACAACTGTTACAGTGAAACGATTTGAGGAGAAGGAAGGCTGAATACTCAAGATGTTGATATCTTAAAACTAGATCCTTTGCAAGTAATTATGCTGTTCCCAATTTGGGTTTCTTAACCGAGTTCAGTGTATAATGGTCGTTAAAATTCCTACTTGAAATAAAGAGAACAATCTCTTTGTGGCAGTTTACAAAATGAAAGGACCAATACAAACAGAAGGTATGCACAGTATGCCAGGTGGGGACAGTCTCAGAAGTGAAGGCATTTAATAATAGATTTGATATTTTTCGTCATTGAGCATCCTTATCTCCCCTTAAGCAACTTCTAGGTAAAGAGCTATACACCTCTGTATTGATATTCATCTTTCCATTTTAGGCATATTGGTGCCAGGTCCCAAAAATGTATACTGGGTGTTCAAAAATATGCAGATTAAAAAGTGATTTTCAGATGCTATTTAAATGTAGGTGTTTAACATGTCACTACAAAAGAAACAAAAATGTGACCAATATCTTGGAGTGATCTTCTACAGTGCCCAAAAGTGGCTAAATAATGGCAAGAGAATAGGGGAGGGCACAGTATGCATAGGGAGAGGGAAACATTGGAAATGGAGACTGTTTTTCTGATAAGGAGCTAGACATTTGGAGCAATGAAGTTACACAATATTAACACTGCGAGGAGCAGACGGACCAGAAAAGCTTTCGAAATCATGCTCGGTGAGGCTCAATTACGATACATTCAATGAATTTACTTAAGTGCATGACGTAAGATATCAAGGGTATGAGAAAAGGACTGGCATTCATGTTGCAGGCTCCCTCCACACCCCTCCTTACCTGCGATGAGGCAGCCTCCAGGCCGCAGAAGCAGAGTAGTAGCTGGGGGAAAGGTGCCCTCCGAAACCGGAGATCGCAGCAGATCCCTGGCAAGGCGCGCTGGGAAATGCCACAACACAAGCCCGCAGGCCGCAGCAAGGGGTGCCATGTCCAGCACAACACGGGCAGGCACCCGCAGGCTATGCCTTCTGCAATCTGTAGGCTCAAGGGGCCCCGCTAGAGATTATTTTTTCAATAATAAATGAAGGCCGCAAAAAGGCCTCTTCCCCCCTCCTAGCCCCCCCTCCCCCACCCCCCCCCCGACTATGCCACCAGGGAATATTACTTTAAAAGGCCGTGGAAGCCTTGAGCTATACACGTCCCTGGACCGCAGCAGGGTCCATGATGGAAAAGGGGAGGGCTTACCAGCCCTTTTAAACCCTCCCATGGCCTTACCATGTCACACACCCTGGAGCCAAGTTTTTTGTCAAGGTAAGTGGCCAATCCTGGGAGGGGAAGGTATTTAGGAAAGCATGTGCAAATGCTTTGGTGTGGGTTAGTTGGGTGAGGACAGGAGACAGTAGAGGACGTGCTAGAGACCAGAGGAGACGAGAGTGATTGGAGTGTGGAGGCTATTGTTAAGGGGGCGGGGGGCCTGTGGAGTGTTCGTGTGAGTAGTAGAGGGGAGAGTGCGAGTAGTAGAGGTAGAGTAAGAGTAGCAGAGTGAAATAGCAGAGGTAGAGGTAGCAGTTGGGAGTAAAGACAGTAGGCAGTGGGATTAGCCAGTGAAGGAAATAAATAGTAGAGTGGTAGTTGGTGGTAGAGGGGTAAGCAGGGCAACATATCCCAGAGTGTCCGTAGGATCTAAATAGGGGCTAGCAACGTGGTGAGCAAGGCACCATATCCCTGAATATCTTGTAAAAGTAAAGGGAAATTGTTTGTAGCGGATAAGGAACAGTAGTAGAAAGAGCGTGGGAAGTGCGACGGTGAGTAGGAGATCAGAATAGCTATTAGGAACAGTGACCTAGTGGAAGTAGAACAGCTTAAGAGACCAAGACAGCGAATGGTCATGGATGAGAGGAGTACGCGTGACGCTGGGTGAAAGAAGGTAGCACTCATTACTCCCTGAGGCTACTAAGTGGGGATAGGAAAGGGAAAGTTAGAAGATCCCTAGGGAGTCAGATAGCAAATGACTTAGGGAAAACAACTGGAGCCCAGGTAGTGAAAGACAGAGGGGGATTACCAATCCTAGAGCTACTAACATTCCAGATATGGATGCAAGAGTTAGGGAGGCTGGGACAAGAGAGAAAGACAAAGAGAGAAGGAGATAAGGAGAGAGAGAAAGAAAGCTCTAGCAGCAAATATTCCAAGCCCACTAGGCCCAGATACCTTTGCCACAAGAGATACGGTTATTACATCTATAAAGAATTTTAATAAACACCCTTGGACTTCCTATCAGAGTCAGTGTGGTTCTTTGTGGTGGGCCACCCTGTGAAAGTGGATTGCGAATGCATTTAAGTGCCCAACTGAAGTGTTGGATATCCAGTCAGTAAATGATCTAGAGAGACGTAGGGCAGGCGCTAGTAACCATATGCTGGTTCGCAGAATGAAGCAGGCAAAAAAAGATCAGTCAGACTGCACATCAGCTATCTAAATCAATGTTTCAAAATAACCTGCTGCTTAGCTTGATGTTAAATGTCTACAATATGAGGAAGGGTTAGTGGTTCGAGTGATCAGAGGGAAGGTTTAGTTCTGCCACTTGTTACTTTTTTCCACTATGGTTACAAATCTAATTAATTATGTATACAACGTATTGAAAGAAGATCAAAGCATTAAAGAAGAAAATAGAATTATGACAAAAGGAAGAGCTGTGAGATTATGGGATTATTCAGGGTTAAGTACAAGTGAATAATACAGAAAAAGAGGAGAACATGTTAATGAAACGTGGCAGAGAATCAAAGGCACAATTTAAACTTAGAATGATTTGATCCATGTGCCTCTATCACGTTGGTCATTCACCTATACAATAAAAAAAAAACAATCTATCGGAACAATGTGTGTGGAAAAGGAGCCAGCATTTTTTAGAATGGCCCAGTTAGATCGGTCATTATTTCAGTATCCTAAAATCAAACTGTTAGTTTTACTGGCTCACCTTTCTGATGGTTTACAGCAAATGGCTGGAAGTTTCTGGCATACTGTAGAGCTTCCCTCTGGTTTTGTGTTCCTCCCATCAACAAACTAATAAAGTAAAGTCTGTGCAATTTAAATTCCAAGGAACTTTTCTGGGCCATGAGTATTTCTCGATTGGATACAGCCCATCTAGAAAAAAAATCGAAAGAGGAGAGTAAATACGTTCTACTGATATCTCTATAATCACCACAATTTTTCAAGCATCAACTTTAAACCTGTTTTTGTTGTATTTTTTAAAACAATACTTATATATATATATATTTCAAACAGTAGAAGGGGGTGGAACAACTTTCATGAAACTCGTTTGGCCGAAACACAGATAATGATCAGAAAAGACATTAATTTTAGTGTTCACATTTTTTTTAACCTATAGGTAGGTATCCATCCCCAGTCCTGGCATTTCTTTGACTCCAAAATTAATCATAGGGGGTAGCATAGGCTGGTGTGCTGCCTGGTGCTGTCCTTTGCATCTGTGGGGGGCCCCTGTGGTGGCTGAGCAAGTATTGGGCCACCAAGGAGAAAAGACGCAAAATGCCAGGCAGGCCTACGGCTGAAAGTGAAAGCGCTGGCGAGAGGGGAGCAGCCCTGGGGTGTTGTGGTGCAACGCCTGGAAGACTCAGAACATACAAACATCACTGGGTAGCTGAAGCCACAGAGATCAGAGGGCCTCTTATAACTTGAAGGGAGCCCCGAGCAAGCAAGGCCCACCCAAAACCTGTAAATGCCCAGCAGCACTGTGCGTGTATTTACAGATGTTAATGTCACTGCTGTGGGCCCAGCTACATTACCTTCAGGCCCCACTTGTTAGACAATTCTGGCTACGCCTCCGGAGCACCCAAGCACTGAAGCTAGAGTGGTCACCTGCTACTGGCTGCTAAAGGGGGTAAGTGAGCCAGTTCCGGCTGCTTGCAGAGCAGTGTGACTCAATGGCCCACCAACAGACTGTTAACAGATAAGTATCAACTGGAGTCCCATGGAGAGTCCCAGTCTGCCCCAGAATCTTTGCTGAGAGGAGCTGTTATGATGCTGTCTTTCAACTTTAGGCTTGTTTCTACACTGACCCTTTAATTCAAAGACTCCTGTTGAGACTCCACCTTAACAGGTGTTCACGGGCGTGGAGAACCCGCGCAGAGTCCCGTGAGAGAGTCCCAGTCTGCCCCAACCGCCACGGCAGCGAGGAACAAAGGAGCATGCCAACAATGGCGGCGTCTGGTCCGCAGACGCGGCAGAAAACATTACATGCACGCCACCACTTTAACACGGGCTCACCCCCTACCATGGAAGGACTGCTTGAGGCAAACAGGAATAATTCAGCTGTTAAAATACCTCAGCGTCCCTTGTCAACAAACAGGAGTGTGCCTGTGGCGTTGGCCCTTTAAGGGCGCGCACGCGACGGGGTGACGTTCACTCCGTCGCGTGCGCCGTTAAATAAACAGGGCGTGCCTAGTGACATCACAATCACCGGGGAGCCCACACGAGCAAGATCGCGGTCTCCGTGTCTCTGTGTCACGGGGGGTGCGGGGCTCACGGACGGCGGAGTCCGGACACCGCCAACAGTGGCGACGAAGGTGGGATCACTTCCTGGAACAGCGGAGACATTCGCTCGTAGCGTAGATGATCCTACGTGAGCGCTTCAGCGAATTCTGACCGCGGAGAGGGGAGCGACGCACGTGGCCGGCGACCATTTTGATGAATAGGCCTCGGATACTCACGGCTTCAAAACGAAGCGCCGGCGAGCCATCCGGACATAATTTTTGGATATTCCAGAGGCGGACAGCCACTGGAAACAGCACGTGTCAATTTTAGAATGAATCATTGACATTTTCACTGTTTTTCACCGAGTAGATGGGTGAGACTCCATTGGAAGCCTGCTGAATGCACTCGGGGTCCTTCCCCCCCCTGCTCAATTTTTGGACGCTTCATTGTCCTGCCTGCTGGCTGGAGCGGTACATCCACGAGGGGCGCATCTGAAGAGAGGCAGAATTTGGACTGTGTCAGGAGGCTGCTTGCTGGTGGCGAGTTGCGGCCCCATTAATCATATCGTTTGGGGTGCCTGTGCGCTATCCACCATGAGTCAAGCTGCTGCTGCTCTTCCTGCTCAACCCCCGCCCGCCCTCCCGCTGAAACCACCTGGGTCCCTACAACCAATGCCTGAGTTTGATACCTCGGGCGCTCCTTCAAGCCTGGGACAGAGGTGGAAGATGTGGATGGATAGGCTCGAGATGTACTTCAGGGCCACGATGGAGACGAGCGACGACAGTAAGCTGGCCACTCTCCTGTACTCTGCTGGCCCGGCAGTGCATGAGATTTTTCTGTCCCTGCAGCCAGCGGATGGGTCGTTTGCGGCGGCAAAGGATGCACTCCATAATCATTTTCTGCCAATGGCCAATGCAGATTATGAACGTTTTCTCATGGGAACGGCTCGACAGAAGGATGACGAGACTCTAGATGTATTCTACGGGCGGCTGCGGAGACTGGCGGCGCCATGTGCGTGGAACGACCCTGAAGTCATGATTCGCAATCAACTCATTCAGGGGTGCGGCTCTGGGAAACTGCGGCGCCAGATATTACGCGAGCCGGATATCACGCTTCCCCGCATCTTAGAACTGGGAAGATGCCACGAAGTGTCTGAACTGCGGGCGACCAGAATGGAAGCTAGTGCCCGCCCAGGCAAGGTGGAGGAAGTCTACGCGGTCGGAAGAGGCCGTGAAGCGAGGCGCCCCATGAACACCCAGGGCCCGCGCCCGCCTGGAACAACGTCCTCGTGCCCAAAGTGTGGGTACAACCTCCCGCACCCGGCTGAATGCCCTGCGACTGGGGTGAAGTGTGGTAGGTGCAGAGGCGCGGACCATTTCGCCAGGATGTGCCGATCTGCAGCTCCTAAGGTAGTGCCTAGGGGGCCTGTTCGAGCCGGTTTCTTCCGACCCCAAAGGGCGTCCAATGTTGCTCAAGTGGACTAGGGTGACGAAGGGGCCCCTCAGGAGGGGGAGGAGGAGGAAGAGGATGATGAAAACATTTTCTTTGTGTCCAGTGTGAGCATGCTGAAATCCCGCTCCAAGAGGCGGCCCAGGTGCAATGTGCTGGTCAATGGAGACTCTACCAATGCTAGTGGACACCGGTGCGTCCGTGAATGTGATGGCCAGACAGCACTACGATACCATGCAGACCCCGCCCACGCTGACATCGCCAAGGGCACGCATTTTCGCTTTCGGCGGCGACCAGCCCATTCCCTTGGACGGCATGTTCGTGGCTGATGTTCAATATGGCGACTCACATATCCGGGCCAGGTTCTATGTCACGCCGGTGAACGACAACACACTGCTGTGCTGTGCTGCGGTGCGGCCGAAGCCCTGGGAATTATGACATTCACCTATTCAGTATACCTAGACGACATTCAGGTGCTCCTGGCCAAACACAGCTCCATGTTCGAAGGCATTGGACAGTTGGTGGGTGAGCCAGTCCGGCTCCACATCGATGAGTCGATCCAACCAGTGGCGCTGAAACACCGGCGGGTTCCTTTTCATCTCAGGAATCTGGTGGATCGGGAGCTGGACAATCTTGTAGGGCTGGACATTATTGAAAAGGTTGAGGGCCCCACCCCGTGGGTGTCTCCCATTGTCATTGCACGCAAGCTCAAACAACCCGACGCGGTGAGGATCTGCGTGGACATGCGACTCCCCAATAAGGCCATAAAGAGGGAACGGCACTTGACCCCTACCATCGATGATATTATAGCAGAACTGCAGGGGGCGAGGTTCTTTTCCAAACTGGATCTGAGAGCAGGCTCTCACCAGGTGGTCCTGCACCCAGAGTCCCGTTACATCACAAAGTTTACCACTCATCGAGGTCTCTACCGATATAAGAGGTTGAGTTTTGGGGTGTCTTCTGCAGCGGAGGTGTTCCAGATCATCATAAGAGGAGCACTGGCTGATCTGGGTGGAGTCCTTAACATCAGCGACGACATCCTGGTGTATGCCAGGTCAGAGACGGAGCATCTGGCATGCCTGGCCAAGACCTTTGAGCGCCTTCGCTCGCTGGGACTCACCCTGCACAAGGACAAGTGCGAGTTTCTGAAAACAACGATCACATTTTTTGGATTCGTATTTAAGGCGGATGGGGTGTCGCCGGACCCCCACAAAGTGAGGGACATAAAGGAGGCGCATCCGCCAGAAAATGTTGCGGAGGTGAGGAGCTTTTTGGGCATGGTCACTTACTGTGGCCGTTTCATCAGGAATCTGGCGTCCCGTTCGGAGCCGCTGAGATCTCTCACAAAGAAGGATACCGTCTGGCAGTTGGGCCCCCTTGAGCAGGCGGCATTCGAGTCTGCAGACAGAGATCGTAGTGGATGCCAGCCCCTATGGCCTGGGGGCAGTGCTTACCCAAGTGGGGAGTGACCAGGAGATTCGACCCATAGCATACGCCAGCAAGGCGCTCTCCGACACCGAGCAAAGATACTCCCAGATTGAGAGGGAAGCCCTGGCGGTGCTGTGGGGTTGCAGACATTTTCGCCTCTACATCTTGGGGCGCCCCGTGACTGGTCACGGACCACAAACCGCTGTTGCCGATCATGGCGGGCTCATCGTCACGTCCACCAGTGGGAATAGAGCACTGGATGCTCGCCCTGCTCGAGTATGGAGTGTCGTTGACATATCGTCCAGGGGCTAACAACGCGGCGGACTATCTCTCGACACCCAAGAGGGGACTCGCAGGAGTCTACGTCGGCTGAAGAGGCCGACAAACATGTCCGCCTGGTCGTGGAAACGGCCACCCCAAACTCCATGCAGGTGGAGGAGCTGGAGCTCACGTCAAAGAGCGACAAGTGTTTTGCCATCCTGAGGGAAGCAATGCAGTGGGGCGCCTGGAAGACGGTGCTGGAAGCGGTGGAGCGCAGGACATGTGAAGCCAGAGTGGCTCTCGAGCAGTTATGGAGATTGAGAGAAGAACTGACATTCTCGGAGTCGGGGCTGCTACTAAGGGGTGAGAGGATCGTGGTGCCCCAGGCCAAAGTTGCACAGGTCATCGCCTTGGCGCACCAGTGCCACCAAGGGGCGCCCAAAACAAAAGCTTGCCTCCGCCAGAAGGTGTGGTTCCCGGAGCTGGAGCGGAAGTTGGAAGCATTCGTGGCGTCTTGCGTATGGTGCCAGGCTGCGGCACCGGCCCAGCGGGAACCGTCCATTGAAACGATGCCAAGAGGGACCAGGCCATGGGAAGTAGTGCACGCAGACTCCGGGTCCACGTTGAGAGGCACTCACTTCCTAGGTGTGGTGGACAAGTGGTCTCGATACCCGGAGGTCGAGTTCATATAGTCTGTCATAGAGTCTGTCGCATTTGAGAACGTGGTGGTGGCGCTGGAGAAGATTTTCGCCACCCATGGCCTGCCCTCCGTGCTGTGCTCCGACAACGATGCACCACTCCAAGGCGAGAGTTTTGCTGAGCTCATGAGGGAGTATGGCATTCAGCACCGGCGGGTAACCCCACTTTGGCCCGGGGCCAACGGTGAAGCAGAGTGCATGATGCGCACCCTTAAAGTCTTCAGGATTGCCCACGGGAAAAGGCGAGTGCTTGCAGAGGGCCCTGTATGTCTTCCTGCGGGGATATCGGACCACACCCCACTCCTCAACGGGTGTAGCACCGGCGCAGGCTCTCTTCCAAAGATGCCCGAGAGACGTCATACGGGAGGTCATTGACAATGAACAGGTCGAGGAGGACAGATGAACAAGGACGCAGATGGAAAACATCCAGAGAGGCCTGAGACCCCCACACATCGCGCTGGGGGATGAGGTGCTGGTGAGGAATCGCCACCCACAAGGCAAGTTATCCCTCACGTATGAACCCGCCCCCCTGGATGTTGTGGCGGTGAAGGGCTCTATGGTGACAGCATCTGATGGTACATCGTCCGTGACCAGGAATGCTTCCTTCTTCAGGAGAATCGGCGACCCGCGAGTGGACAGCCCGGACAACCGAGAGGGTGAGGATGCCTTGGATGAAGGTGGGGGTGGAAGCCCAGCCGTGGACTCTCCTGCTCGGGGCGGACCAGGTCAAGAGACACCGGCCAGAGACGGTGGCAGGAGGTACCCCCTGAGAACAGGGCGTGGGAAACCTGCCCGTCTCACAGACTAGGTAACGGACTAAGCTGGGGAGGCTGACCTGGGGACAATGGTCAGGCCGTGACAGGCACCCTCGGGGGATCCAGGGTGGCTGTTAATAAATGTGGGTTTTGGTGTGTACATAGTTGCGTGTGTTATAACTGTGTGATAGTTAGTCCCTCCTGTTTCCAATTTGTTGTTATGGAAAAGGAGGAGTGTGGCATTGGCCCTTTAAGGGCGCGCACGCGACGGGGTGACGTTCACTCCGTCGCGTGCGCAGTTAAATAAACGGGGCGTGCCCGGTGACATCACAATCACCGGGGAGCCCACACGAGCAAGATCGCTGTCTCCGTGTCTCTGTGTCACGGGGGGTGGAGTCCGGACACCGCCAACAGTGCCCCTCTCGTTTCTCTTCGCAGGATAAGCTGCAAGGAATTGACTTAAATAATGCATCTATCCTGAGCGCGTCAAGAAAGGCTGATTTCATATGTACAGCAAAGGCAGCAATCACAAACAATAATAACACTTCGTCCGAGGCTTTGGTGGACGCTGCGATAAATAGTCGCCATTCGATGTAACTGACATCGAACTGTTAGAAATGCAAATTCCACAGGCCTCTCCTACCGTAGTGTTTTTACATTTGTTCCCCCCTGACCGCGACAGATCCATCTATAGGACGCCACAAGCCTGACGTATTCTGAGTAGGTACAAAAGCCGACTTAGTGTTGCTGCCATATCAAGACTCCAATCGAACGGTGGAGGGCAACAAATGTCAGGTCAATTCGAACAGAACAACCACAAAGGCTTTGGTGGAGGAAAGAAACAAGCACATGAGGATTGATCTATCTGTCTCAAAAGCAATTGAGCGACAAATGGCAGTGATACCTGGAAAGGATGGGAGCCCTCCGGTCGCAGGTACACTTGGACAGCAAAGTCATGCCTAGAGATGTTTACCCATCTGATGAGCTACGCTGCAGTGATACCCCAGTCTCACCCTTTAACTCAATGCCAGCGGCCTAAAGAAGTTTTTCCCAGGCAAACCAATAACGCAGGTAAAGACTACATTTAACAAAATGCAAATAAAAATGGGTTGTTCTGCAAACGGACTGGAATTTGATCTTGCAGGTCGTGAAGCTCGCTTGACTGAATTATTGCAAGCCGATTACCAGACCATCAAAGACAAGCTTATCAATAGTTGTGTCAATTCGTCCGTTGAAAGAACGACAATTCAGGGGAAAAAAATACATCTACATGTGGCGAACCGGGAAACTAAACCCAGCTTCCAACGCAATATTTGCCTTTTGAACGAACAAAGCACGCCACATTTGAAAGGTCCTTTTACTAAAAAAATAAATAAAAAAATAAATAAATAAAAGTTGTTCCGACTATGGAGAAAAGGTCAGAAAATGCGTTTCAAGACCTGGATCCACAGGTCGCTAAAAACAAACTACTCATTAAAAAAAGTAGGGCAAAAGTAGTCAAGCATCCTCAAAAGCTCTGCAAAATCAAGAGACCGATTTGGATTACAACAACAAAGCGAACTTATCGGTAGCGGCTGGAATTCAAATTCTCAATAATGTGCTGGCAGCAACATCTCTAGCGCTTATTCCATTTGTGAAATTATATGAAACCCTGAGTGAATCCATGAAAGAACAAAGCGCACAGCTGATGAACCTAAATGCAAAAGTGTCAAATATTGAACATATAAATGACATGAGCTCTCCTTCCAATGGCAACACCGACTTGGAGATCTCGCTATGAGGGAATCACGCAGATAAGGCCGATCTAATGGACGCCATACTCTAATGTATGAAATGGTTTCGCCATTTCGATGGATTTAGATCAAAGGTTCCGAAGTTAAGTTCAAGAGTAACGCCGGATCAGCAAGGCGCTCCAACGACGATGGGAAACCATACAGACAAAACATAAACAACCTTGAATAAAGATGTGGATGGCGCCATGGCCATCGACAAACTTGGCCCTGCAAATTGTGAAATGCCTATGGTTGGTCCTTTAGAGTCTCTGCTGCCAAAGGTGGTCTTAACAGTTACAAAAAGTTTACAGCCACAGGAAATTGCAACCAAAACACAGCTGAATACTTTTGGAATCTTCACTGGAACAGCAAAAACTCTAGTATCCAAACAGGAACCGCCTAGAGTGGCAAACGTAAGAACAACTGAAAATAAATGCAACACCATGAAAAATAAGTCAAAAATTAATCCAACAAAGACCAAACAATTTGTAAGGAATTTATCAACTCCATAAAAGCCAGGGCTACTTATTCAGAATCCAGGAAAACAAACAGCAGGTCGGACACAAAGAATCACATCGGGTGCAACGAGCACCAATGTAGGTACACAGACCATGCAGAAGCATGTAATCAACCCAAATAAACGGGCAAGGCTCGAGTCTGAGGATTGCTTGGTTGGCTCAGTTGAAGGTTCACTCGACCTATGTGACCTGTCTACATATTCCATTGATACCGATAACGATAATAGGTCTATGAAGCATTCAGGAGAGATTGCTAAAAGTAACAAAGGTCAAACATTGGCACAGGTCTCACAACAAAACGTCAGTCAAATGGTACATCCTGAGAACAATCCGCTGAAGATAAAAAACAGGAGTGAGAAGGTCTACTGTTCTAAAGGGCAGCAGTCCATGAAAAACATCAATCAGCAACAAATAGCACCAGTAGCATTTTCACAGAAACAAAAATCTAAGAACCTAAATCCAAAAATGACAACAGCCCAATGGCAAAAACACACACAGAACAAACCAAGCAATCTGCATGTGCAGAAAAGTTGAAAATATCTTTCCGGATGGAAATGAAGTAAATTTAAATAGAAGTAATGTGATGCGTCTTCTACGTAATAATCCGTCCCTACGAACAAGCAAGCCTGAGAACATTGTGATTATGAAATACATAACTGAAGATTGCTCAGACCAAGTATTTTTACACATCAGGTCCCAGGCTGTGGAAAGATTAGCTTTTATCTTATGGCTTTGATTTATTTGTCGAGAAAGCACGTCCAAGATTTGTAGAAGACAGTTCTATGTCATTACATGATAACAGATCAGCTAATGAGAACAGACGAGATCTCCTGAAGAAATTGTTTAAAACAAAGGGAACAGTGACACAGGATGATTTCCAGCAATCTGTGCAAAAGACAATCACACATGTTGTCAATCATGAAAAGATTCATCAAGCCCAACTATCACAGTCTAACAGAGAGGCACTATGTTTATTGATATCATAGAACACAAGAGGTTTTAAGCACCTGAACTTCCCCTTCTCTTTGGCAAACAATTTTGTAGTATGCCTTCAGGAAACATGGCTACGGGAGGTGCCCTTACGAGATGGGTACACAATCCTGATAAATCCGGTAGGGAAAAACCAGCTAGGACGTCCGTACTCCGGCTTACTAACTATGGTTTACAATGGCAATGGCTGGGAAATATTACAGTCTCAAAATTCGAACCTCTTTGTGCAAGGAACGGTGCTTCGGTTGACAAATAGCAATACTGATTAAACAAAACATCTCTTATTAATCACTACATATTGGAAACCAAAAATTACTGCAACTTCTCGATATACATTCAATCACCACTCTAATCCATGCCTGTCTAACTAAATTCATAGATCTTTCAGTAATAATCTGTGGCGATTTGAATTTTTATTGGTTCAACAGATATAAATCACGATTATCCCACCACAGGGATTCCTAAAAATAACCTTGGCAGTGGTTATCATTTGAAAGCGGCATTAAAATGCACGAAACTGAGACGCTAAATGGTGCCAAAGGAGACATACCAGCAACCTACATATGGCATCGTGAATCGAGCCACAAAACGTTAGATTACATCTGGATCTCAAATTCAATGTGGCCGAAAATTGAGCAGCTTCAAATTCGAGAAACATCCTGTGGCGATCACTGTGTATTGGAGATGACATGGTTAATGTCTTCTGTGGTCCCAGGTGAGAAATACATTGTGCCGTTGGCGATCAACCAAGGTTCCAACAGATTAAAAGGAAACGATTTCCATATCAACATACTAAGACAAAATATTTTGTCTGGATCTACCTCACCAACCAGTAAAATCAATCATGAACCGCTGCGATCACAATTTAAAACGGAAGCCTTAGATACGAAGAAAAGCTCACGCAAAAAGTAGTATGTGTGTAGTGCTTCTATAAGCGCACAGAGGAAAACACTACATAAGGATATCTGACAGTTGAAAAGGAACCTGGGCACAAATTCCGAACAAGCCATTAAGCAGAGCAAGATGAAATATATAATTGGCTCAAATCGTTCACATTGATAAGAGATCAGGAACACTATTGTATGGTTTTTATCACCGACACAACAGCTCAAGCCAAGCCGGCCCTAAATAAGACTTACAAATGGGATGTAAATGAATCTGTCGAAGACATCATACTCGCCATTAAACAGCTGAAAAATTCACGGGTGGCGGGCCCAGATGGACTAACTAACGTGATGTTGAAAGCAAAAAAAAGAGCTATGGGCAACATTCATTAAAGATCTGTTCAGCCTAATTGCAACATCAATGCAGCCGCCATGCTCTTGGCAATGGCGATAATAATCCCGATATTTAAAGATGGCAGTCGGGATGATCCAGTAAATTACCGCCCGATTGCCCTTGTTGATATCATCAAAAAGATCTTCTCACCCTTTCTACAGCGTAAGCTAACAACGTGGGCAAGAAATGCCCATATTATGGATTACAGGCAAACGGGCTTTACCAAAGGAGTGGTAACTGAAGTAAATCTGATAATACTGAATTTGCTAAAATCAGAAGCCATCAAAAAGAAGCAAACAATTCCTGGCCTTTGTTGATGTGACGCAAGCCTTTGACACTATAAATCGAGGAAAACTGTGGGCAAAGCTGATTGACTGGTCCCGTGTCTGCCCTCATTGCTCCATCCTCTGATGGCACTGCATGAGCACACAAGCATCCGAGGGCGGATTAATGAAAGTGGTGATTTGACATATGAAATAAGGGGGTCAAACAGGGATGCCCCCTGGCGGCGCTCCTTTTTAAGCTGTTAATCTCAGATGTTTCAGTTGCTTTAGGGGAAGTGCACTGTTTACCCCCAAACTCAATGGAAATTTGATTAGTTGGGCAATTTATGCGGACGACATTGTCTTGGTCGATTCCACTCAGATTGGCCTACAAAGATTAACATCAAAATTGCAATCTTACCTAAAGGAAAACGATCTTGAAATAAATGTAGGTAAGACTAAGATCATGTCAATTGGTGGAATGAAGAAAAAAAAAAAGAAGACGACTTTTAAGTGGCATGTTGTCAAACAAGAAAGAAAAGAAAAAAATTACCAAATCTCAGCGATCCGCTACTTAGGTGTTCAATTCAATACTTCCATTAGAGAATGGAATTGGACGATAGATCTGAAACACTGTATGTCCACGTTTTCACTTCAGGGAGCGAAGTTACATGCCGAGTATGGCAAAATTCACATTAAGACCAGTTCTGACCTTCGATACCCAGAAAGTTATTCCATCAATTACATTCGGCGTGGAAGCAGGGTGGAATCTAAGCCCTCAACTATGGTCCTCCTTAGAAGGACAATTCGGGAGGCGAGTTCTCAGACTACCGTCCAATGTTTCAATAATTACAATAAGACACGAATTTGGTCTCGACTCCCTGTATGGGACTGTTCTATGGAGATCTATCGCTGCTTTAAGCAAAATGCACTTAATTGATCCTGCACCAGCATACCGGATTCTAGCACCGTCAAACACGAATCCACCACACTCTGGTATCCTATTGACATGGGCAACAAAAATAATGAATATTTTGGATGGTGCCGGAATAAAATGGGAAACAGTGATGTCTACACCACAAAGGGCGAAGAAGAAATTAAGAATATGGAACTGGACACAAAACAACGATATGCGGTCCAATCTGGTAACCTCATTATATACACGAGTAGCAGCCAACAGTCTCGATCATCTACCGAAATACCTTACTAAATTTCCTTCAAGACTGCATCGAAATTAGTTTCTAAGGCTCCGGCTTAACGCCTATAAAAATAAAGAGATGCTGTGGATCAAACATGATAAAAACCACCGACAATCGATGCAGATTCTGCAGCACATCGGTCGAGTCTCTAAAACATCTGATCACTGAATGTTCGACACTAACTTCTGCAAGATCTCTTTACTTGGGAGAATATGCTCCACTAAATGGAAATATAGAGGACTGGTGGTATTTGATGCTTTCGCACAATCATGTCCTACTAACTTGTGCAGTAGTAGGCTTTCTAGATAAGATTCTGATGAATGAAGTCGTGACTTTAGTAGCATGTATATCATGATTTTAGACAACGAAGATAATCTGTTACTATGGATTGCTTTTTTCACCTGGATTTCTCTTTTGGGTCTCGCCAAGAATCAATAGTTTTTTGGTTTCATTGAACAGAATGGAGTTGACATATGTTGGCTAATGAAATTTGGAACGATAAAGATCAGGTCTAATTAACTGATATTTGTAATGAAAGTTTGCATAAACTATATGTTACAATAAAAAATTAAAAGTATCAAGTGGAGTGGTAATCAACAACCGGCATAGGGGGGCTGCTCTCATGAACCTTACCGATGCTAGCGGGGAAACAAAGGCGCACAGATATCCGTTTTGTTAGGATAAACACACGTCTCTGCGTCATCTTCATGCAATCCACTGCCACTAATCCCCAAACGAGGACGAAGCCTTGGGCCTGACATTACCCATTATAAGATACTGCCAGACCAAGACAACCCATCATTCCATTGCAGCGGCTATAAAGTTAAGGCCTGATGGATCTTGCAAGCATGTTTGTATGCTAGTAGAAAAACAAATTCCCACGTGCATATAACATGTACAGCAAAGGATATGCACGTACACACAAGCACACACACAAAACGAGGACCAAGAACAAAGGCTCCAACAAAACACAAAGCTGCAAATAGGCAGAGTGGTATACAGGCATTTCTTGCAGCACACAACTCAAACAATACTATGTATCATCGCTTGTAAAGCTCGCTGCCACCCAAGGGTATCCTGGAGCTCACGAGGAAACAAACGTGAGAAGGCTAAATGAGAAGAGAGAACTGGGGAAAAACGAATGTTTTCAGGTGTTTCCGAATCTGGCTATGATCTTCCAACAGTCTCAAAGCCAAGATCAGAGTACTTTTTTATTTTGTTGCATTTTCGTTTATTAAAACTTTTAGCATTTAAATGTATTGTATATGTGTATTATTAGACATTTTGTCTTTCCTCCACTCCGACTTCAGAGAACAGTTTGTTTTAAAGGCCAGTTTTATTGACATCAGTTACAAAGCATTGCCTTAAGAATTTGATTGTTCCGATTACTAGGGATGGTTTTTCCCCCCTCAGTAATTCTGACCACCAGTACTCTGAAGTAGTAGTCATATTTTCCAAGAAGCAAAAATAATCTTGATCTGGTTTACATTAGCGCAGGGAGGCCCGTAAGCATGTGCTGCAGGTTTTCTGGAGATCCTGCTTTAGTACAGAATCTGCATGTTGTATCTCGAGGGCCCTCTTTGTTTCTTACCGATAGGATCTCCTTGGTGTTATACAGGTTGAGTCTCATCCTCATAAATTGTATGCTGTATGCGGGATCAGGGAATGTTCTTATGTAGTTGGGCATATTCACTAAGGCTCTTGTTTTGCCAGCCAGGGTCTGGTGTAGCTTGCACTGATTTACCTCTTCACACGTCTTGATTCAATCGTTTTCGTACATCTTTTTCTTCACCTTGTCGGGGTTTCTATGTAAATCCTTTTATGTTACTTTGCTTTGCTCTGGTCCAACACATCTTTACAAGATTGGTGCCAGTTCTGTACTGTTTTTTCTACACCTCTCTCCACTTTGGTTTTTACCAATCGACAAAACTGCTATTTCACCCTTCTTTGTATATTTACCATACAAAGATATGGTCTTCCACTTTACTATTGCTTGCATGGAGGACAAGCCGAGTTCCTTTCTAATCACCTGTACTGGTATTGATTTTGGCAGTTCGAGTACTTTTATCCAAAATATTCCTTTGCGGTATGGCCACTGTTTCTTTGGTAGGTTTATCAGTGCATCAGTGTCATGATGCCTACCCCCGGAGCACCAGGCCAGGCCCAGCACCCCCGGGAGCAGGCATTATGCCCCCAGGTAAAAGCCCAGCGGCCCCTTATAGGGGCTCTTTGGACTCTGTCCTGGCGCCTTTGGTGCCAGGCTCATAAAGGAAGGTGTTTTGGTGCACTTAGCTGATGCAGACCATGCTGCAAGATTCAGGCCCCTGAAAGGGACTATTTTTTCATTGGGACTATTTTGCCACTCGGGCGTGGCCAGGGAAGGATACTTACCTGGAACTACTTTGGGGGCTATTTAAGCCACGCCCAGACAGTAGCTCACGCTTCGCGTTGTTCTGCATCCAAGCAGCTGAACGCTCACCGTGTCTGCTCCTGCATCTGGTCTCCAGCCACGCCCGCCTCGATCCTGGAAAACCTGTAAGGAAAGAAGAGAAGAGAAAGGTGAAAACCAAGGATTTGATCAAACTTCTTACCTGCATCCGGAACCTTCACGCCAGCGTTCCTGAGAAAAGACTCATTTAAAAGCACCGCGTTGCTCGCTGCAGCGCCGCGCTTCACTCACCTGTCCTCGGGAGTTCTTCTGGCTCCACCGCGACTGTCTGCACCGGTCGCCACATCTCTGCGCCTAAGGGAGAGAAGAAGAGACAAACGGTGAGCAGAAGGAATATATGCGGAAAGCCTAATTTTCCGCCATAACACTTACCGGTCTTCTGTTGGTGGATCATTCCTCATTTCGGGTCGGCGCCGCTTCGTTGGCAGGTACCGCACCCCGGCCCCTATGGGGAAAGGACAAAAGACATTATTGGAGACATATAAAGACATTAAGAGGGATTGCCCCCATCGCTAACTCACCTGAGTTTACCATCGGCAAGTCAATCCCTCAACGCATCGCCTTCATTCTGCACCTGAAATAAAGGACAGATCACAGGTTACGAAGGCAACAGAAAAGGAGGCTCAACACTTGAACTTTTGTAATCTTCATACTTACAGCGTTTCGCTCGGAAATGTCAAGTGGATTTTGCCAGCGCCATTCTGAAAACCAGTGAAGTAACTGGACAAACACGCGCCCCTGCACCAGAAGCAGGATGGAGAGTTCATCCTTTCAAACCATAAGGTGAGCTTCAACCGGGGATTTCGGAGGAAGTTAGAGAAGAACGAAGGTGGAAAGGTGGGGAGCAGGCACACTATTCTGCAGACTGTTAATCCCCTTTCTCATCTGCAGAAGGATATTCCTACGGGCCAGACAAGCAAGATTTGAGGGTCCTGTTCAGTCGGTGTTCCGAGTTCTGCGCATCACGCTCGAAGAGGCCACAGCAACCCAGACCAGACCAGCGCCTCCGTGGGAGTCAGGTGAGCGTTACAATCAGCACCGTATGACAGAATAGCCGCCACCTTCCCACTTCTAAAATTCGGTTAGGGGGAGGATTGTGTATCGGCATAGCCTTCTTTTTAATACCAGGGCTTAGTTTGCAGACATCTTTGCCTTTGATCTTAAAGCCAGGATGTTCTCTGTTTCCACCAGGCTTTTACCAATTATCGTTCCCAGGTATTTGTACTCAGTTATTTTTTCCAATCAAATATCCCTCATTTTCTATTGGAATGCTTTTGTTTGTTTTGATCTTCCCCCCCATTCAGACACAGAATGTCTTTCTGACATTGATTGGGAGGTGGTTTTCACATAGGTATATTCCTCTAATCTACTCAATTGCCTCTGCAGCCCTATCTCTGTGTGATACATTAACAATAGATTGTCTGCGTATAGCAGGCGGCTCACATGCGTTCCTCCAATTTGTGGGGATAGCTTTCACAGCCCTCCATGAATGGGCCCAGATCAGAGATGTAAAGGTTGAAGAGTGTAGGTGCAAGCATGCAACCTTGATTTACACCCCTGGCTGTGGCGATCTTCTCTGTCAGCTGTCCTTATCCATTTAAAAACACCCTCATGCTGGTGCCAGAGTGCATAGCTTCTAGTTGGGCCACTAGATCTTCAGTGCATTTCCAAGCTCTCATTTTCTTCCAGAGTCAGTCTCGATTTATTGTGTCAAAAGCCTTTGACAGGTCTACAAAAGCTATGAACATTTTTGACTTGTTTCTTCTCACTTGTTCTTTAATTATTGGGAGTAAAAGGATTGGGGTTGCAGTACTAAGTCCTTTTACAAAGCCGCACTTGAAAGGGTCCTGCCTCTTTGTTTTAGCAGCCCAGTCGTTCACTCTCTTTAATAGTAGGGAAGCATAGATCCTCCCCATGACATCCAATAAGGTGATGGCTCTGTAATTATTTGGCTCATCACGACTTCCACTTTAAAGATTGGAACAACATTTGCCGTTTTCTATGAGGTAGGCACTCTTATTGTTTAGCAGAGTTTCGATGATTTGGCATATTAGCTCTGCCCATTCTTCTGGGTGTTTTCATCATATGGTTTGACATGCCATCAGGTCCCGGGACATGCGAAGCATTAGCTCGTTTAATCAGGTGCACAACTTCCGCTTAGTCGCTTGGAAGGTACCAATCGTGTTCGCTTACACTTGATAGGGAATCTTCTAGTGTGGGCTTTGCATAAACATCTGTAAAGTTTTTTATCCATTTGTCTTCAGAGACACTGTTGACCTGCTGTTGTGCCAACTCCTTTCCCTGTGTATTAATGGAATTCCAGAACTCTGCAGAGTTTTTATTCGAGATGACTCTCGTCATCTTTTCGGCGTCATACTGCAGTAGTGTACCTTTATACCGTTTTAGCCAGTCTCTATATTTAAAACAAAAATTAGAATCTGCTTCATGGTCTTGGTTTCCTTCACGTATGACTTGCTTCTGTGCCGCTCTCAGTTCTCTTCTTTTCGACCTCAGTTGTTTGTCGAAGGTGTGCTTAAGATTCTTTTTTATTGCTGTTTTCCAGGGACATATGCCTTTTGTATTCTGAAGGGAGCAAGTACTATGGTATACTCAGGAGTCCCTCCTTGATATTTCTTCTATTGCTCCAGTAATGTTTTTTGTTATGTTAATTTCCAGATTCGTAGTCTGCATGCTTTGTTAGTACACGCTACCGATGTTAGCATCTTTTTGAGCTCCCTTTGTCCCAGCTCTTGCCAGGTGACTCAGTATATTGCGATCACTTGCCTTTGAGTGTAAAACGTCGAACACTTAGGTCCATGACTAGATTTCATGAAGTAAAGATATAATCCATCACTGATGTTGGGTCTCCTCTTTTCCAAGTTGGTTTGATCTATTTATTTTCTTCACAGAAGTTGTTTAAAATGTGGAGATCCCTACTTTCCATAATTTCCGGTCTCTTTTTGGTTTAATATACAATCGGTGTACAGTCTCCGCAAATTATGACAGCAGTTTCATTATGGCTGTACGCATCGTCTAATGCCATGGGCACTTTTTCCATAATATCATGGATCTTTATTGCCTTAGGATTCCAAACATGTTTATTATGGCTAGTCAATCCCATCATTTTTGCTCTAGACTCTTTTCGTCTTAGTATGGTGGATTGCACGAATGGGCCTTTGTTTTTAGATTAGAGTATTTCATAGTTTGTCCCGTTTTTAACCAGAGTCAATGGGGCGGACAAAGGTCTGCCTTTTTCTCCTCTTATCGCCGGGTTTAGGCAGCTGGTGTAGCCATCTAGGGCTGTTTTGCGAACAACCAGGTTTCCTGAAAACATAATAAATTGTAATCATTCAATTTAGTCTCCCCTTCCTTTCAGGAGATGTGTGTGACATCTAGTATTCCATAAAATGAATGCTAGGGTGGTAATTTTAGATTACTTTGGATGTAGTTATTGGCTTGTTATTATTCCAATGGTGACAGGGCCAAGACCATTGGTTTCCATCTTGAGGTTCCAGAGGACTGAGATGGTGTTCTCCTATCCGATCCTGTAGGATTTCATCCTGTGTTATCTACTGTAAATTTGAAATTCGTCATAATTTTCTCTTCTGCTTCTCCCTTTGCACACCTAACTTGAGTGCTCCAGCTTTCATCCGTGTCCATCTGGGCCCAAGTAACACCCTTTGAGGAGTGTCTTTCGTCTTGTGTGTTTCCAATTACGCGCAAAGGTCCTACTTTAGGGATCCAGAGTTTGCTTGTTGAGATGTCACGTTGTTCAGCCGATTACGTGGTGTCTACTGTTAGATCAAAGCCCAGTATCTGTAGGCTCGTCATCAAGTCCTTCAGAAGTTGTTTCACCACTATAGAATAAAAGTGGATATACACAAAATCTGTTGGATCTTCCTGGACAAATTCTATTATTTGAAATTCATCCATGATTATTTGTCTTGTATTGGGTATACTTTGTGGGAGGGCCAGGACATTTAATCTATTTAGGATACAGTCCTCTTCTCTGTCTACAATTCTTTCCAATCTAAGGCATCTGGCTGGATCTCTTTTCTTATTTCCCATTTAATGACTGTCGCACTTCCTTTGGTCCCTTTTAGGTATGTGCTCTGGTTTTCTATTTATACTAAATGTATTTAACAGAAGCTCTGCTTTGCCCTCTTTGAAAGGGCCTCTTGGTTGTGTCCTGGCTGTTGGTTCCTATGATCCCATGTTTCTTTTGCCCCATTCGGGTTAGTAATCTGTTGCATTCCTTCCTTATTCAGTTCCGATTCCATCTTAGTATTCTTACCTCGTGTTTTTTGCTCTACCTTTTTCCTTTTATCAGGGAGGGTTATGAATGGAAGATCAGGCCTTACAGTCATTGATGGAATGTTATGTTTGGTTGCAATTTTGTCTACTGCTGGTGGGCTAATGTTGAGGAGAGGTCCTACATTTGTTTATTCGTCTTCCTCAATTGAGTAGCCTGAGATGTTTGCCAAGAAGGCTGAAATGCCTGACTGTTTCCTCATCTCCTTTAAGTGTTTGATCTATGCCAATTGGGCCCTGTACTTCCTTTCTTTGCTCCATACCACATTTTGTTTTCAGTAAGATTATTTCTATAGGTGGTAAGGACAGTTTTTTGAAGAAGTTTCTGGAATCATTAGATTTCTTCAGTCTACTGTTTTAATTTTTCTGCTTGTCCTTAAGATTTATAACTTTCACAGCAGCTTTTTTCCAAGTTTTCCTTCTCTTCCCTGTACCAAAGAGCGGGTATGTTGAGGGTGCTTCTGGGGATGCCTCTAGTGTTTCGGATGGTTCGGACTCTGGTCTACTAGCGGAGGCTGAATTACAGCTTTGATTTTCTGTTACAGTTTTTTCTCGCCTGTTTGTTTCAACAGCAGGCCTGGTCGCCCTACTCATTTGGTCTAAGTGGGCGTCCTTAGGGTGGGATGCAGGTATTGCCCTTTTCTGTGGGTTCCTCGGGAGTGGCAAGTGATATCGGAAGCTCAATTCTGTGGGCTTGGTCTATTAATTCCTCTTGACAATTGATGTCACCTCTTCTTTGCAGTTATGAAAACTTTGATATAGACCATCTTCGAGTTTATCATTGCTGTTATGGTCTTTTAGGGTATCATTGATGCTTTCATATAGTTCCATGAAGGGAGCCATTGCAATTATGATTACTGACAGATGAGAGAACAAGTCCCGATTTCCTTTTCCCTTCCCTTCATCATTTTCTCCCCTGTGTCCTTTGCGTTTCCACATTTTTTCAGATTTTGTGTTGCCTTGTTATAAAGAATCTACACATCCAGTTGCTGAGACAAGCTCACATGATCAAGTGTGTCAAATGCAGCCGATAGGTCGAATAGTATCAATAGGCCGACACCGTGCTGGTCCCTAACCATGGTAATGTCATTAATGACTGAGACGATAACCGACACAGTCCCCATTAGGGGGTGGAAATCAGGCTGAAAAGGGTCAAGAATCGAAGAGCCCTCGATGAATATGCAAACAATTCCATGAGGCAACAGAGTGGCGGAAAGCAACAGGGTGGCAGAAAACGCAGAAGTGTGGCGTGTACGTGCAGTCTATCGTAGTTATGGAAACAAAGAATTAAAGGGTCATGTTCTGGTGTCCCAAGGGTAACAGTGTATTTCAACCGTGTTCTATATTCTTCCATTATATGAACTAACCATGTCGAACCCACAGCGCCTAGACTATGACTTGCGCAGTAAAATGGGTTTGTCAGACCTTCCATCTTTACCCACTTGATCCTCCAGAAGGGTGTTAGGTATGTTTTTCTAACGTCCAATTGGGAATGGACTCTATAAGACTTATTCCTTGGTTTCAGGGCCTCAACTTCTAATATAGGCCTCTACTACCCAAGGTTGGTATAGTGGCAGAGCAGCCAGACTTATCTTAGGAGGGGGGAATGTGAGCTGTAAATCAGTACACAGAAATCGGAAGGCTCCATAGATCCAAAGAAACACAGACTCACTTTTAGTTATATATAAAATAGCTATTTTATATACATGGCAACAAACAGACATCAGGATAAGGAAAATGAAAGCAGGCGAGTAAATTATATTTTACACTTTTCTAACCACACACAGAGTGACTTCAGTCAGGTAAGTAAAAGTACCCATTTTAAGTAACTCAGCATTATTGTGTCCTAAATCAAGAATGTAAAGAACCAACATTAACAGGTAAGCAACACTGTAGAAATTCTTTGTAAGGTTTAGGCAGTCTTTCCCTAACTAGAAAAGAGTTCTTTAGTTCAGGTTTTGGAGGGAAACAAGTACTGCCAAAGCCAGTAGGAACGAAATATTTACTGTAGGGGAACCAGCAATGCCAAAGTCAAGAGGAATTCAACAGTTCTGATGAAAATCTTCTTAGTACATGTATGCGGCAAGTTAGTTCTTTCAAAAGCCACAGGAGCTTAGGAGAACCCTTCCTGTAGGGACACAAGCTGATAAGCCTGGGCGACTGGATATGGGTGGACATCCAAACAGTAGAAACAGTACTCCCCAAACAAAGGAGCGACACAATTGACTCAAAGTAAGTTTGCCAAGAGCCCCCCAGTACCTGGAGATTGAAGATGATGATGTAGCTGAACCCTTTCTGGAAGGACAGCTGCAAACCTGGTCTCCAATTCCTTGGTCGTGGTGACGAGAGGAGGGACCCTGGATGGGCTCCTGCAGCAGTAGTCCAGAGAGGGACTCGCCAGCAAAGAATTCTTCTTACTCCCACACCTGTTTGCAGTTTTGGTGCCTTTTTATAAGCACCAAGAGGGAACAGTCACTGCCGGTTGGAATCTTCTCGTTTACGCGATCCTGCATTCGGTACTCTGAGGAGAGGATTCTTGCTTCTGGAGGTCCAAACAAATGCCACCGAAGCTCCAGCAAGATTAGTCAACGGCAAGACGATGCACTCCAAGATGGTCGTGGTACCCCGGGTATTGGGATTCTGCAACCCTGGAAAAGGTTGTAGGACATCGGGTGATGGCTCAAATTGAAGTTTGTCTTGAGGCTGGGCATGCCGAACAGCCCAGACGCAGAAGTCATCCTTGGCAGAGCTTCCCAATCGATGTAAAAACAGGTTCAGGACAGCAGCTGTGCTTCTGCGGTTACTGGAGGTGCTGTACGCCTATTTGGAGCTTCAGTTCCAGTGGTCAACTTCTGTCCCCAAAGCCTTGCCTTTCATGCATGAACCCATTCATTCAGTCATATGGACCTGTCATACACCTGGGGTGGCTGTCCCTCTGGACAGCCATCCGTCCAGTTCCAACTGGTTCCAGACATGCATACCTTCAGACAAAGGTCAGAGAAGTGCCAGGCTCCTCCCTCACTTCCTGCCTCAGCAGACACACTGGGGCCTTGGCGTGCTTTAGAAAGGAATCCAGCCAAAGGCAACACTCAAAGAGGACCCACCTCCACCTGGAACGGTAGAAGAGGGGCCAAGAAGGAACACACACGAAAAATGGCGTTAAAAGACGACTGGGGTTATTTTGAGAAAATGGTCACCCACGGGTGCTATACTGCAGCTGTGGAAACAATCGGTGAGTAACTTACACACATTTGTAGACAAATGCATCTACTGCCACTAGCAATATAGGTTTGTCTGTTACTGTAACTAAAAAGTCATTGAGCACTAAGAAAGGAGTTACAGTGAAGCCCCTCGGCACGCCACATAAGGTAGTGTGTGCTGATCCCACTAAAGAAAGGTAAGTAAGATAAAAAGGTGTCCTGCTATCCTTGAGAACAGTACTTCTCTAGGGAAAATAATATAAAATAAAAAGGGGAGTCCAAGGGAACGCCCAGCAACACTGCACATAGGGTGCTGTGGACTGCAAAAATCAATTACATATGCCTGCACTACAATACACAGAGGAAAGCATGACTCCATTAAAGTATAAAGAATTGCAGTAGCAAATGTGCTGGGAGTCTCTCAGTTTGAGGGGAATTGGCACAAGAAATTAAAATTCTCCCTAACAAAGGGAGGTATGGAAAGATCTAAACGGACCGCTCTAAGCGTAAAGAAACTCATGGCGGGTGAATAACTTGTTTTCCAAAATCTACATCTATTCAGTCTTGGCTGATAAAGGGTCTCTAATAAACATTACTAATACAGGGCCAACCCACAATCATTCCACTTTATTGGACTATTCTTTTCTAAGATTATGCTCTGATCCATTTTGGGAAAACTAAAAGCTTAAAAACAGAGAATTGGTGAGAATCTTTCTTTTAACAATATGAATTCAACCACAAGGGATCGTTTGATGGAAAGATCTGAGCTTGTTGCTGTTCAGTAGAATTCTCATCTTGTGCATAATTCTCCCAACCTGTGAGTCCCAACATTTTTTGCTGGACTCCTGGATTTTTTACCACTTCTCATGAGTGAGTGGGAACCTTTTTCTACACTCACTCAGTCTTTTACTCTACCTTTGTGAACCATTTTTAGCACTTTTTATTTTATATTTTTGGAGTCATGCTTTACTCCAACTTTTCAGGCATCTGTACAGTGTTGCTGGGAGCTCCTTAAGCTGCCTTTTTCTTTTCCTTGTGATAACTGTTACCAAGTATAGGCGGATACTTTTTATCTTACCTATGCTTTTGTTTTATGAGATCAGCAAATCCCACCTTATGTAGAGGGCTGAGGGGACACACTTTATCCCCTTTCTCAATTCTCCTGTAACTTTCTAGTTACAGTGACATGTCTGAGTGGCTGGTGGCAGTGGATGATTGTCTCCTGATTTTTATGAACTTTACATTGCAGGCTGTATTTGCAGCTGCGGTAAGAGACACATGGGGAACCCTTGTCCCAAAATGGTGCCAGTCTTCTTTTTTCACCAACCCTCAATGACTTGTCCTTTCTTGAGATTTCTCCTGCCGACCTAGGTGGGGCAAGTCTTGTGCACTCCTTTACCTTCAACAAGCTCCCATTGGGAAACCTGCCCGCAGGAGTCAGTGTTTCTGGACGGACTGGGAGTCCACCGAAACTCCTCAGGTCTTTGTCGTCCAGTGTGTCTGCTTGGATCCAGCTCTGACTGGGTGCCTGGCTGACCACCCTGGTCCAGCCAAAGTTTTAATGTAGCATGCATGCTGACTGGCTGGCTGTGTTCCTGCATAAAAGGTGAGGGTATTGATGGTGAAGCCAGAGTATCACTGGAAGATCCATTCCGAAGAAAAAGAAAGGACACCTGCATCCACCTCCAGGGAGCACCAAAGCCAACAGAGTAACTGCTGCTGCTCAAGCCATTTATTTTGTGTGGCAGGGAAGATCCAGACCAGACGACTTCCTCCTTTGGACTGGTGGGTCGAACCAGTCCTGAGAACAGCTACAGTTTGAGCCATCCCATGACAAGCTGCGACCTTCCAGGGCTGCAATCTGCGAATACCCTGGGACCTCTGGCACTGCTCCGGTGCATTGTCTAGTCGCGCACGGTTTCGGCTACAAACTTGTGGGCATCCGTCTGGGCCTACAGAGACTCCATCCCCAATCGTAGAAGTCGCCTCAGCCAAGTCATGCACCGAGTGAAGGAAGAAAGTCTGCAGGGCAACAACTATTGCTGCTACAAAGCCTGTGTCAAGCCTCCACAAACAAGTGCCACGAAGATCGTCTGCTGGGCACCCATGTGACCGAATCGGACCATCTGCTCCCACCAAAAGTTCATTCTTCAGCTACCAAGGCCAGAATACCGAACCAGAGCTGCTGTTGCCTTACCATGGAGGCCCGCCAAAGACATCGCTGTTCTTCATCGAAGAAGGTACTGTCTCATTCCTGGGTACTTATGTGAGCAGTTGTGTTGCTCTTCGCTCCTCCTGAGCCCTTAGTGTCATGTTGGGGTGGACAACCCAATGATGTTGTCCCAGGCCCGTTGGGGTGGACAACCCAACCGTGTTCTCCCAGGCCTTAGGCCATCCGTCCTTTAGGCTGAAATTCATCAGGTGGCCTACCTAGACCCCATGAACCCTTTCAATCAAAATGTGTTACTTGCTACGAAAAGCATGATCTGTGTATTTGACAACTTGATAGGGTCTGGTTTCCTTTGCTCTGCTGCCCATGGACTATTAGTCCCCCAGCAACCCATCTGACTTTTTGAGACTTTACACAGATAGGGTTGGACTTCTAAAGTTTAGGCCTACACAAAGTTATCTTACCTGTATTGCGATTTAGTAAACGTTAGTTGATGAATGATTTGCTAACCCAAAGCTACTCTTGATACTTACCCGTTTCTCATCTAAATGTCTACCATTGAATGGAGTATTGCTACTGCAAATGTCCTACTGTATATATTTGTGAAAATGTACTTACCAGAATCGCATTTTGAATTGAACATTGCCTTACTGTATATAATAACCCTATGCTTATATAACTACAGTGTGTGTTTCCTTGACTATAAGTGTGCACAAAGGTCTGTACTCATCTACAGCCCCCTCCTTCCTAGACTAAGCCTGGCTGCTCGACCATAGCTATCAAACATTTTGGGTAGTTCAGGCCAAACCTAAGAAGTGGAGCCCTATACACCGAAGAGTGAGTCTTCTACAGTCCTACCACAAGTGAACTTTAGTAAAACTCCCTAACGGTTACCCCTTTCGGGGGAGTATTCGAGGTTCCAATGTTCTTCAGGATCAACCATTGTCCGATTAAACATCAAACACATTAGTCCCTTCCTCAATCTCAGTGTTGCATTTGGCCTTTCAGTCTAGGGGTGTACCGAACTTTGGCTTAGAGTAAATATTCGGCTGAATTTCGTCTGAAAACCAGCTATTTGGCCCCGGCCGAATCCTTAATCGAAGCTGAAGTTACACGCCTAAGGTGAATTGTCATTTCTGGCGTGTTTTACTTATGCAGAGGCACCTCGTGCAGGCCTTCCAAACACTTGGTTCAGGCGAGGATAGCCGACCTGATTCCATTAAACCATGACACACATTGCAGAATTCTCTCAAATTACTTTTTCGGCATGCAGCCTGCTCCCGCAAACAAAACCCACCCTCCCTGCTGGAGACACACGACCACGGAAAGGAACTTTATGGCAAAAACATGTAAAATACGTTTCCAAAGAACTTTGATGAATTCTAGTGAATACTGTACAGTTTAATGGGAAAGCAAGTAAAACCAAAGTTTCAAAATAGGGGGAAATAATGAAATGGGAAGTTGCATAGAGTGATGGGAAGTGGAACTCGACTCCCTTTTCCAGTAAAAAAAACGAAATAAATCAGGTTGTTTAAAAGTGGCCTTTATAGGCAATTTGTATTTTGACTTAGAACCTGTTCGTCTGCTCCATGGGTCTCCCGTGCCCCTTGACACGTTGAGGCCAATTTGTAAAGCGTCCAGCTCTGTTCCAACAGTGAAGCCTTTTACAGAGATGTGCAATCCGAGCGCATCAAAGTCTCCCGTCAAGAGCGTTTGTTTTTCACAGTTCGGTTACACTTACAGTCTGCAGGCCTCCCACAGCCTCTGGGAGGGGGCGTTAGGTGGACGCGCACTGATGCAAGGCCTTGCTGGGGTAGGCGCAGAGTGGGCCAATTAATAGGGTGTGGTCGTGGGGACCAGGTCCCTTTATTGTCAAGCACAAATGAAAAATGTGCATCTTAGAACCCTTTCCATAAAATGACCCCTCAGCGACCACAAAAACAAACTGAGCCTTCCTCGGCAAGATGGGCATCAACTTCACCTGTGCCTGAGCCCTCCTTGCACCGGTGCAGGTGCGCAAACCCTCTGCTGTATGACAAATTACAGTGTAACCTCTTAAAAGCCTTCCTGGAAATATTAGAAAGAGCCAGAGGCGGTGGATGCACATTGGAGAGAATGGCAGCGCCATCTGCTACTTTCGCATTAGTGCTTCTGTCCCCCTAAGCCGACGATGTGGCCCGTCGTTAGGAGATAGCGTGGGGCAAGTGTGTCCGGTGGGAGCTGAACGACTGATAGTCTTTTTTGCTGACCCATTAGAGGATGGGCTAAAAAAACAACTACCAAAAAAAACAAAAATCAAAAAAGCAGTAACCTTAATAGAAATTTTTCCAAAAGAAAATGTCTTTCAACTTTATCATTCCCTGCACCACTTATGAGGTCTGCTGGAGTGGTACGAGAAGTAAACTCAATCCCAATGTACAAGTGTAAAAAGACAAAACTGCAAAAGCATGACCCAAAATGACATTTCTACATTTGCTACAGTAGTAGCAACCAAAGTGGGTTTGCCTAAAACTGGAGTAAATAGAGCCTAGTCCTTCAGCTACAATTGACACCAACAAGTCTGTTTCACTGGTAACGGAAGAGAATACAGCCAGGTCCCCTTACATGAGACCTAATATTACCAACAAAGGGGTAATACCCTCACTGAAGGAAAAACTTTGATGGCTGTGCAACTGATTTTGACGTCCTACTGTGGGACAATATGTGCCTTTAAATTACTATATTACTGAAAATCTTGTACATTCCCTTGTTAAGGATAATCGATTCATCAGACCTTGAAATAAAAAAGTTCTAGAGCTGCTAGTCTTTATAAAATAGCATCAATTACAATAAAGTACAACGTGCATGCATGGTCCAAATTATTACAGATTTGATTTATTAATATCAACACATCAATGGTTCCTCCAACTTGGCAGTTATCCTACATAGTGACTATATTTACAAAAAGGGAGACGGAGGTAGCCCAGTCTAATTATAGACCTATTGCACTCCTTGATTCAACCAGTAAGATCTTTGCCATGATCATCTTAGGGGAGATCAAGCATCGGGCCACCACGACTAGATTGAGCAAATTCCGAGTTTGTTTTAAAAAGAAAATGAGCACTACACAATGACATTTTGTTGCCAACGTTGCACGCATTCGGTTTGGATAAACACAACCAGACTATCTATATGGCCAGCATATATAAGTCTTCCTCTGCTTAATACATTTTCTACTTTTGTTTCCAATTTTAGAATGCCTGTGGGTTGATAGCTCTGTCCTTATTACGAACACTGTAAGGGTACAAAAGAAATACCTTCTTCGGATTTGTGTAAAACAGAAGAAAAGATCAAAGCATATACATTTTATAAAGCATTTGCTCACATAAAGAGCCAAAGAGATACCCTGCCGATCTAACTAATTCTGAATTCAGATTGTATCTAGACCCCACAAGGGAAGTTTTAGGCCCAAGGATTAACATTAGCAAAGAAAAATGAAACTACATATTGTGCAAGGAAAGTAACCATCAAGAGACGATGAAACATCAATTTACGGATTGTCAATATACCAGGTCCTTAAGGGTCATTCGTTTTTCCAAATGTGTCCATGAACATACCGACACTGCTGCGGAATTGTTATGGATGTTTGTTTTAATGGGATGTCAGCAAATCTCACCGATTATAGCATGGATTACGTCTTTAAAAGACTTGCATGACATTTTAGTGGGTAACCAGAAGTGATGTTTATAACAGTCTCTGATAAATTAATACTGTATTTTTATTTGTATTGTTGTGAAAGGTTTATCTGTCCTGTCTGAAACATAAATAGAAAGCAAAGGAACTGATAGGAAAGCTCCTGGAGAAAATACTATTACTAAAAAATTACTTATTTCAAACAAATCAAGAAGTGATTACTCAAGATCAAACTCTCTACACTACAAACGGACTTGACAGAAGTGGTTGCAGAGAATAGAAAAAAAATATGTAATTACCTTAATGGTGATTATGGTTCTCCTAGTCCATACTGTCCCTCCTTCAGAACTGGATGAGTATGCCTGCATATGCAGACAGGTCTGAAAAAGCTGATAAAGATAACTGCCCCTTTAAGAAATGTGAGTTTGTGAGACTATCCCGCACGCATGTGTCACTCTGTGCGCCCACTCCCGGAACCCTATGTCATGAACTGCCCACCCCCAGTTACTTATTTCGCCTACTGGCGGTTGAAATCAAGTATATGCTTTAATGGGGATGGTTGGGTGGGTGTTGTGAAGGAGAGAGAGCATGGACAAAGAGAACCTGAATGACCATGAAGGTATTTTTTTTCATTTCCCTTACGTCCTGCTATCCCTCCTTCCCAACTAGTTAGGACCAGATTAAAAAGCAGCCTCAATATTAGATAGGGTGGAGGAGACAGCATATACATAATTCAAGTTGCGGAGCACCCCTTGGCCAAATTTGGCATCTTTCCTGGAGGGTGCATCCAAAGCATTGCGCTTGCAAAAAAAAAAAAAAAAAAAACTGACCAGCCCTACACATTTCTGAAATGGGGAATGTGCCTAATATAGACTACTGATACGCCCTTGCCTTTTGTAAGAAATCACAAGCCCCTTAATGTCGTAGGCTTTTGCAATACATTAAACAACCCACCTGGCAATAGAGGATTTGACAGCTTTATTACCCCGGGGAAAGACCACACCTTAAATAACAATCTGGTCAGCTTTCCTGAACGGTTTCGTTCTCTCTAAATAAAACTTGTTCTGGATACATCCGGATTATGTAAAACGTCCTTACCCACAGATGCATGCAGACAGGGTTGACACATTGGAAGGAGGATATCCTGGTTTAGATGGAATTCCGAAACCACCTCAGATAAGAAAATCAAATAAGGTACCTTTGAGGAAAGAGCCTGAAGCTCTCCGATCCTCTTAGCCGAAGAAATGACTACCAAAAAGACGGTCTTCCATGTAAAAAGATCAAAATCACAGGCTGCCATTGGTTCAAAGGGATTGTGCATCAAAGGCGAAAGAACTATATTTAGATCCCACTGAGGTGGCGCCTCATGATTAGATGGAATCAAATGAAGGCGGCCTTCAAAGTGCCTCAGAATAGCCTCATTTGAAAGAGAAAGACTGTTGCGCTGTATGCACCAATAGCTGACAAATAAAGCATGCAATTATCCACTTGCTTGCAAGTATACCAGGCAATTTCAAGTGTATGAAACAAAGGTCCTGGAAGGCGAGTATTCCAGGCAATTGGAAAGGATGGTGTTAAACAAGAAAGAAAACAAATCACACAACCTAATGGAGAGAAACCAAAACAGTTTTTTAGTGTACACGTCTGGTAGGAGGCCTGTAAAGGCCAAAGGAACTATTGTGTATAACAACCCAAGGAGTAAAGAAGAATTCATGGTAAGGGAAACACCCTCTGGAACAAGGACCCTTTTATCCTCGACAGGTCCCAGGAACTATTGTATAGGTCCCATGAACTATTGTATTATATATAAAACCTTCCAGGGGCAAAGAAGAATCCATAGGAAGGGAACAACTTCTGGGGCCAAGAATCGTCTTTCCTGAAGAACCTTGGTTTGAACCTTTTACTTCCTTTATGGACACTTTTCGAAACCTTCCCAAGTTAAAGAAATGTCCCCTTTCCATCTTTTAGTTTATAGTGTGAGGGTCAGAATAGAACTTTGGACACAGGACAGTTTTGTGTTTGACATCCTGACACGGAAAGATCCTTAGTTTTGGTTGAGGTAGGGAAATTCTTCTTAGAGCAGGGTCAGAGGCCTTTTCCCAACCCCTTTAATTTTCAATAAAAGTATTTAACCAGAACCATGGCAAACCTCTGTCCGACTCTCATTCCCGACTCCTCGCAGTACGAAGACTCGATAATATTTAGCAATACATCTTGTTATCCCAAGCTCCACATTAATGCTACAGACCAGTATGGTGGAAATGCAATCTGGGGAACTCGACGTGGGTATTACACGTCACAGTAGGGATAGTGCTACAGACACGCCCATGTTGACGTCTCTTTTCAATCTATGAAAGAAAGATGCAAAACTATGTGATTAACACTAGATGTCGACTATATGCACATCATGTGATTCTAAGCAGATTCACAAGCATCAGAAATATATTTTTAGCCTTTTTTTCCTTTGAAAAAAGTACTCTAAAATGCATAATTTGGATCCATTCTTATCAAAGGTTTCATGGGTGGAGAATATCACCACCAAATTCCCCTGGTATGATTTGATTTCAACTGTTCGCACACATCACCAACTGAAACTTTCTCCAGACAGCACTTTCTATAGGGCTGAGCAGATTCATTATTTTATTACCAATTACAATGAAAATCCACCTCTTAACAGCCCATCTCTACAATAAACAGAATATGAAGAGCAGCTAGCCAGAGCACCTATTCAGCTATGTGCAGGGTCATAGCCAGTGTCCCAGAGGATTTAAACCTAACAAGATTAATTTCACAAAAACTTTGGGAAGTATGGTCCAGTGAATTTAAAAAAGCTGAAAGATCATTGCAAATCAGCGGCACTTCGTGGTTTCAGCTACTGGCAAATAGCTCCACCGCGGTTCTTGGACATATTATGGGCTCCCCCTGCTTCTGGGATACAGCACTCTATTGATGTTAATGGGGTTTGGGTTGTCCTGCTTTGGGAGGGTCCTCAGGATCTTCCTGGAGCACGGGTCCAGCTTAAAGACGATGCACTTGTTTCTGGTGTTCCCGACCACTGGCACTAGCTTCCAGCAGCTGCAAGGAAGTACAGCGAGCAGAGAGAGGGGTTCCAGCAAAGTTCATCTTGTGGTTAGTTGGTCCCACCAGCCCAAGGGAAGAAGTCGTCCATTCCAGGCTTCTGTAGTCGATATGAAGTTGGAGCTTCAGCACTGCAGCAGGGCTTCACCGGGCAGTTCAACAGTACAGGAGCGTGTAACAGGCTTCTCTTCCAAGTCGGATGTTTCTTCCAGTGGTCGACTCTGCCTTCTGTTCAAGAGACCTCACCATTTTATGCAGGTTTCTCCCATTTATACACAGCCTAGCTGTCACTCGCACATCATTTAGGAGTTATCCTCTCCGCTTCTTTGTCAATGTCTAACCAGGTTGCGGCCGTGTGCCAGTCCACCCACCACCAGATCAGAATCCTTAAGAGGGTCATGCCCTTGATCCCGGTAGCCCTCCGCCCCCCTGTGGTAGCCGCGTTAGTCCTCACACGACTGGACTATTGCAACTCGCTCTATCTGTCTCAACCTATCGGCCTCATCCATCGCCTTCAGCGTATGCAGAACCTGGCTGCTAGGCTGGCTACTGGCTCCCCTTATGGTGCCCACATTACACCAGTGCTTCGCCAACTGCACTGGCTCCCGGTGAACCAACGAATTCAGTTTAAATCTCTGTGTATTGTTCACCGGGCTATTCACGGTCAGGGTGCTGAACTTTTGCAGCTTAAATTCACCCGATATTGTCCGGACCGGGACCTCCGCTCTGCTACTTCTAACCTGCTCACTGTCCCCAGGTTTAACCGGGCAAGGCTCGGTGGTAGAGCCTTCTCTGTTGCCGCGACCATACTTTGGAACAGCCTCCCTGAACCTCTTAAGGCCACTGTTAACCATCTCGGATTCAGAAGAGCGTTGAAAACCAACATGTTCTAAGCCTGACCACTCCACTGGTCTTCTCCGACTGGGTAGCTTCCTTCCAGCGCCATGATGCCTTTGGGTGAACGCGCGCTTTACAAATGTTAATAACATAACATCAGGGAGCCAATCAGCACTGGGTGCATTCAGGTAACTAAGGAGACTAAGGACGGGAAGTTTCAGGCACCTCCCTTCCTGCCCTGCCAGACACACTGGAGCAATAGGTGGGTTTCACCATTGAAGCCCGCCAAAGAAAAAAAACAATAAGGGGATCAAACCTGGTTTTGCGCACAGAGTAAAACCCAAGAAAGACAGCAAAAGCAAGAAATGCTGAAAAAAGAATACCCGGGCCATTTTTACAAAATGGGCACCCATGGGTGCATTACTGCAGCTGAGGATTCAGCCCGCAGTAAAAATGGTAGGAAAATTAAACCAATGCCACCAGCCAGTAAATTTAGAGAGGGTAACAAAAATGTTTACATGAGTAAGTAGGAAAAGGGGCTACTAAGTAACCCCCCAGCACTTCCACATAAGCTGGGCTGTACTGGGCCTACATGGGAAAAACAGGTAAGTAAAGTCAATTTCACTTTACTACTCTTGGGGACAGTACTTTACCCAAGGGAAGGTATGTAAACCTTAAGAGAAATCCAAAGGACTTCTCTGTGACACTGCACTGAAGGTGCTGTGTGTCCCAATACAAAAAGGTGATGCATATGGAGTTTGTGAGACTACAAAACCAAAAGAAACAGAGTCCAAATCAGATCAAAAATACATGAGAGAGTGAGAAAAAGGTCTCAGCATAGAAATTCAAAGTCCAGCAAAACAGCTGGAGTCTCTAAGGTTGAAGGGAATTAGCAGAGAAATGAGAATTCTCCCCGACATAGTGTGAAGAAAACGAGAACTTAGTTTTATATTTCATGTTACCTTAAGACTTCTTAACCTCTTTGCAGAGTATGAGATCATTAACACTTCATATCTTCTAAAAAATATTTTGCGGGAAAAGAAGCAATACACAATTGCTGCATGTAAATTGCAAATACACAGCGGGGAGAAAATCTACTTACTCTAATGCAGGCCTTAGAACTTTAACTTTCAATGCTTCCAATATCCGGTTTAGTTCTACAAAAGGTTCTTTTTGACTGGAGTCTATGGAAAGGCCAGCTTCCTGAAAACCATAACATTAAAATGTGTTTAAAGGTACAAAATTACAGAAAACATTCTGGACACTCCATACAATGGACCGGACAGTTTATAAAGTACATTACAGAAGGATTGTCTGCTCATTTCCAGACGCAAATACATATTGACTTTACAGTTCCAAGAACAAATTCCTTCTGTTCCTTAATCTTTTGTGAGAACCACGCTGGTCTCCGTCACATCACAATTAATCTTGTATGACCAGTGGCAAATACACCTATTCGGAAACAAAAATAAATGATCAGCTATCGTCCCTGCAGTCCATCAACTCTTCCCCACCGATATGTACGCAAGGTTCCAGTTTTATTTTCTTGTACACATAGTCATCATTATTCCAGCATATTCAATATTTGATGACTACAGAAATTCAGGGGAGCTGGGAGCTATTTAGCTTCTGTTTATCACCTAGAAGAGCCTGGTTAGCTTTAAACCAACAGTTACCAGGAGCTACATCTGATGCTGAACAATCACAATGATGTGAATTTATCTCTATTCATAGATGGTCTCAAATGCACAAAGATTAGAATACATCTATATGACAGTGAAAACATATTAGGTCATAAATAATAGATACAATGATATCTTTGCATATTATTGTATTTGTATTGTATTATTTATATATCGCTCTTTCCCCACTTGTGTGGCCTCAATGCACTTTTTTCTCGGTTGGAACGCCCTTGGTGATCGTGGTCGATGTGGTGGGAAATTCTAGGGAGTAAAGCTTAGGAGATGCATGTGTGCATATTGCCGCTCTAAGACTTGGGTAGCTGGCAAGGCTGGACTAAGCATCCCCAAGAGATGTCAGACACTTGGGTGGGTGCAGATGAGGGTTTGAGATAGATTGCTATTGTTGAGAGGGTCTGTGTTAGGACAGCTATACCGGATTCCTTTGGGGTGGTAGTCATCTATGCTAGTGGCAGAGGTGTTGAGTTACATCAGGTGTTTCAGTCTGGACGGCTATGTGCGATCCTAGACCGGATGTGCATAGCCATAGCCTAATTCTATCGTGCATGGATGCTTGGCTGTGCCTGCGGCCTGTGTGCACACTAGTGGTGCGACATATACGTACCGTAAACTGCAGGATGGTTTGACTGGGGCCATATTTGTCCAGGACTAGAATTGAGAATCCTATACCAATGAGCCTAGATTTCAAATGTAGCAGGTATCAGCATATATTAAACAAAGATGGAAGCTACACCTATATTTGGGAATCCTGTATAGTGGGAGAGAGACCTAGGTTTCAAATGCAGTAGGCCATATCATATAATCAACAAAGAAGGAGGCTACACATAGTTTCGAGAATCCTCCATGGTGGGAGAGAGGCCTAGTCTTCCAAAGGCCGTAGGTTTCAGCCTATAGCACAGTATGTTTCTGTAATGTAAAAGTAAGGTATGTTATACCTAGATTCGGGAGTACATTTGTAGTGGGAGATTGCTAGTGTTGAGAATTCCCTGAGTGAGCGATGCAGGTTAACAATCACAGTGATTCCTTAGTGATGGGGGTGTGCTACCATGGGCTACTTATCACTTTGTTTGTGGTCTGTTCTGTAGGACGGCGGGCAAGGGGGCGCGGTGACAATGTTGCAGGTGTGCCACAGCCAAAGCTGCTGGTTTACCTGGAGTGCTTGTTGGGTGGGAGTGTTGCTGTGGGTGGGTTGATGTGATTCAGGTGTGCCACAACGAAAGCTGCTGGCTTACCTGGAATACTTGTCGACGGGCAGTGTTGTTGAGCAATTGGTGGTGGCGGGTCAGGTGAAACCGCTGCGAGAGCTGCCGGCCCTTGTGTTGTGATTGATGCAGGGGAGTTTATTAGTGGTGTATTCTCGGATGCAGTGGATTAGGAGTGCATTGGGAAAAGCCAGGTTTTAAGGGCCTTTCCTGAATTTCTAGGTGGTTTTCAGTGTTGCAAATGCGTAGTGTAAGGGACTTCCAGATGATTGGCGCTTGGACGGAGAAGGAGGAACCGCTAAGACTTGTGGAGCTGTGGGTGGGATCACTAGGCAAAATGCTGTGCAACATCTGAGGTTCCTGGAAGGTTGGTAGGGGACAATTTTGTCTGAGGATTTCCGGGCCAGTGTTGTGGCCTGCGCGGTGGGTGATACACATGGCTATGAAGGTGGTGCGTTGAGCAATAGGGAGCCAGTGGAGGACTCTCAGGGTAGGACTGAGGTGTTCTCTGGCGGGCAGATTAATGAGCAGGAGTGCTGCCGCATTTTGAATTATTTGGAATTTCGTTAGTTGGGATGCCGGGTCTCCTAGGTAGAGGCAGTTTGCGTAGTCTAGAGGGGAAAGGGAGTTGATGGCTGAGAAACGGTGGGGATAGGTGAGGTAGGGGATAATCCGCCTGAGAATCGTTGGTGGAAGAAGCAGGTTTTGAATACGCTGATGGTGTGTTGGGTGAGGGAGTCCAATCACGTCCAAGGTTTTGTACCACGTGAGAGGGTGCCAGTGTTTGCCCTAGTGGTTTGGTCACAGGATTAGTTGGGGGAGGAGCAATGTTTTCCCGCACACTAGGATTTCGGTTTTCCCAGGGTTGAGGATGAGGTGGTTGGTCGTCATCTAGTGGTCAATGTCAGAGTGCAGGATGACAGGTCCGGGCTACCAGAGCCTTCAGAGTTTGGGATTTTGAGGATGATCTGGGTATCATCTGCGTAGTTGTAGCAGGTAAGGTTTTACGAGCGGATGATTGCGGGAATGGCTTGCATGTAGAAGTTGAAGATTGGGTTGATGTGGATTCTCCCTGGGGGACACCTTTACACACTGGTCGTGATATGGATATGAACTGGTCGAGGGGCATGATTTGCAGCCGATTAGAGATAAAGGATGAGATCCATGAAAGGGCTCGGATACAAAAAGAACAGAACAGTGTCAACCGTAGCGTGCCAGGGGTCAAGTTGTTTAGCTAAGCACCAGTGGCAAAAACTGATCCATTTGCTTCTATATTGAGCCCTCGTAGAAAGTTTTCTGGCCGCTTGGATAATGCGCATATTGTCCTCGGACAGATTAAACTGCGCTAAAGATCTGAATTCAGGCACCAGGCTGCCAAGCTGAATGATTGTGGGTAGGGGTGCCACAGCTGGTGATCACTCTGGTGAAGGTTGGGAATCAGCAGCAATCTGATGGGAGGAAGAATCGACAGATGCTGAAGTTCCGAAAACCAGAATCTGACTGGCCACCAAGCAGCTATGAACAGGAGAGTGCAGTTCGATGCACTCCTAAGCTTGCAGAGTGACTGATGAATCAGAGGCAATTGCATAAGCCTTCATGTTAGGCCACAGGATCTCGATGGCGTTTCCCAAGGAGGACGCTCCAAGGCCGTCCTTCAATGCATAAAGAGGAAGTTTCCTGTTTGTAGAAGTCGCAAAGAGGTCCACGTCTGGAGTGCCCCATTGGCCAAAAATTTAGGACGGGACATCGCTCTTTATTTCCCACTTGTAACTGACCGCCGACTGACGGCTCAGTGAGTCTGCAGTTACATTGATGTGACCCGGGAGGTGTACAGCCTGGAGCCAGACTTTCCACTGGATGGCCCAATCCAAAATGTGTACGGCTAGGTCTACAAGGAGAGGGGACCTGGTGCCACACTGCTTGGTGATGTAAAACATTGCCACAGATTTTTCCGTGCAAACATGGACTACCTTGTTGGTGATGGACGGTTGAAAAGCTTTAAGAGCCAGGAACACAGCCAGGAGTTCCAGATAATTAATATGGAACAGCCTGTCCTGAGGTGTCAATGGGTTGAATGCCTCGAGGTGACATAGCGTCGCGCCCAACCCCAGAAGGGAGGCATCCGTGGTCACCGTGACTTGTGGGCAGGGCTCCTGGAAGCAAGCCCCCACTGAAAGGTTATCAGTCAAAGACCACCATTATAGATCCGCCCTCATGCAGAATGGAACTGGGATTATCTTGGCATCTATGTCCGTTGCCGGAGACCAGCAGCTCTGAAGAGCTAGCTGAGTATGCCTCATCTTCAGACGTGCAAGAAATAGAGCTAGCATGCAAGAGGCCATGAGAGCCAGAAGTCTTTGGAACCACCAGAACATCATGGGCGAGGACTGGAGGAAGAGTTTACACGTGGTTGATAGGTCTGCAATCCTGTCCGCCATTAGGAACACCTTGCTACTGACCGTATTCCAACAGAAACCCAGGAAAATCAGGTCTTAAGAGACGGTCAGACTATTTCCGCCAATACACAGACAGCCCAAGATGGAACAGGAGCTGAAGGAGAGACTGAAGATTGGACAAGGCCGTTTGTGGGCAAGGACTGCGCAGGAGCCAATCGTCCAAATATGGATATGCATGAATCCCCTGCAGTCTGAGGAAAGCTGCCATGACCGACATCTTCGTAAAGACACGCGGCGCCGAGCTGAGACCGAAAGGGAGCACACGGAACTGGAAGTGTTCCTCTCCCAGGGAGAACCGCAGATATTTCCAATGCGGGCTCCAAATCAGAATGTGCATGTATATGTCCTGGACGTCTACTACACTGAGCCAATTGCCATTCCGAAGAGAGGACTTTATTTGGCAAGGCATGATCATCTTGAATTTCTCTTGGGGAAGAGATCGATTGAACTGGGAAAGATAGAGGATAGTGCGCAGGCCAGCCTGGTTGGTTTGGGCACTGAACAGACGGGAATAGTAGCCATCCCCTTGCTCCCTGAGGGGAACAGGCTCCACAGCTCTGAGGTCTAGAGGTTTCTGTACCTCGGCTCTGAGGGAGGGCGACCCAGTCTGCTGGAAGGGAGGGTTGAAGGGTGGAGTAGGGGGGGAGCGGCAAGCGGAAGCCCGGCCGAGCGATGGACAAAACCCATTGGTCTTCTGTGATGGTCTGCCATACCTCCAGATGAGACGAAATTAGTCCTCACACGGGAGTCTTGTGCAACCGACAAAAGATATCATTTGGATGATTTTCAGCAGGGAGACTACCTGTCCCTGGAGAGAAGGCTGCTGGCCGAGAGAAAAACCGACACCTTGCTGTTGTTGCCTACAGCGGGGCTTGCCAACCGGAGTTTCAGATCGGCACGCACAGCGATCCTGAAACCCCCTGAACACAGAAGGACCGAGTTTAGGACCCTGACCTCTCTGTATAAGGGGCCTTAGCTGACCCTTTTGCCAGGACCAATAAAGACTTGGTGGTTTGGGTATTCGCCTTAGTCTTTGTGAGTTCCTCATCTGTGAAGGAATTCTGTGAAGGAATGGAACAACTCCTTACCATCAAAGAGAAGGCCAGAACTTTGTCCTGCACTTCCATTGAGCACTTCGTTGCAAGGAGCCACGCTTGGCGGTAAACATCAACCCCGACCATAAGGCCCTGAGCATAGGTATCCATGAGGTGAGCCGCAGCCTCCAGTAGATCCTGTGCCAACACTCTGGTGTCCGACAAACCAGCTTTGAAGTCTTCTAGCCTATCCTATCAGCTAGCTCCCTCCACAGCCAGACATTGGCCGATGCCAGGATGAGCGCGGTGTTAGCCTTACAAAGTAGGAGCACCGAATTGGAAAAAACTTTCAAGCCAATGGTGTTGACAAGTTTGTCCTACTTGGAGAGGATTTGGGAGGCTGCAGCGGAGGATGTAGAGGCCGGTTTGGACTGGAGGATGGCTGCTGTCACCACCGTTGACAATGGGAGCGGACAAGCCGGCAAGGTGATTGGCAAAAGTGTGAGTGGGAGGTGTCAGGGGTTGGTTGCTGGCGCAGTTGTAGTGTGATGGGCCTATTAGGTGTCTCGCTGCATTCGCTGGTGGGTTCTGTGGGACGATGTTCTCTAATCCATCTCTCCATCTTGCCGCTTTTAGTTGAGCAGAGCGGGATCTACGGGTGGGGGAGAGTGACAGGTTGAAGGAGGTAGGTGTGGTGAGGGAAAGGAGGAGGGGTGAGGGATGCACATTGAAGGTGCGCTGTGGAAGGGGGGTGGGCTGTGTGATGGCACGGGTAGGGTATGACTGCAGTGGGTCTCATTGGGCCTAGTAGTGCGCCAGCGTGCTGCTCTGTTGTGGCCTGTGACTGACATGGCACCTAGTTGACTGTGTTGTGCGGTTGAGGCCTAAGTTTCACAATGCAGTTTGAGTACAAGATGGAACACAATTAGATTTGAGAACACAACTAGATTTCATAGTCCTGTATAGTGGGAGAGAGGCCTACGTTTCAGAAAGCAGTTGTGAGTACAGGATAAAGCACAACTAGATTTGAGAGTCCCGTGTAGTGGGAAAGAGGGAGGCAGAGTATAGTAATCACATAATTGTCCTGGTGTAGGTAAGTTTGCTATGTGGCCGGCCTTCTAGGGTAGAGTAATTGTTCTACTCCCCGCAGAGGCCACTCCTACCTTACTAGTAGCTGCTGGTTTACGGCTGGCCACTGGCTTCCCCTGCTGGCACCTGCAAAGACTATATGGAGCCGCATCTTGTAGGAGCAGCCCTTTGCATTGGGTCCCCTTAACCCCAGAGGCTGCCCTGGGAAGGTCGGTTAAGAGCAGCGATCTGACCAATCAGGGCAGGAGGGCAGAAGAGGGAAACACAGATGCCAGGCAGGACGCGGTGCGTAGGCTGGGCCAGGTGTCCCAAACAGTGGGCAAAATACTGTAACAAGGGCCCAGGAGAATCTTTTGTTAAAATAAGCTCACCCGCAGTGCTGGAGAGGAAAGAATTTGCCTAACACTATGTCCAGTTCCTCGTTCCCCAGTGGAAGCTCCTGGTGAGTTGGATACCCAGCACCACCTTGTAGCTCTTGCTTTGCCAACCTTAATTTTGAGAGCTGGACTATTTTACAATCGACTACAACAGGGTATAATCATTCAAAATAAAGTGCCATCTGTTGATTCATGCTAAGGTCTAATTCATTACACTTCGATTGTGATGTAAAATACACAGATGTACACAATCGTAAGGTGGACATATTAAAAGAAGAAACACATTACAGATTCTTAACTTGGAATCAAAAAAGGTTTAACTTTTTTTTTTTATTTTTTTTTATTTTGAAAGCAAACAATACAAACCAAACTTGCAGCATTATTTACAACAGACTCGTAAACATCAATTAACACTCATTACTGCACCCCAATTCCCCCCCCCCCTCTCAAGAGCTTATTTGCATTTCCGGTTCTGTATCCGCTGCGTGTGGCTGGGTATCGCTTCCTTCCGAAGCTGCAGGATCTACTACTGTGCCAAACAGTCCTGTTATTAACATTCTCCAAGCCGTAAGGTTACCTACATCTTCCTCCCCGCAATTGCTACATGCCTCCTGCCACACCACCGTTTCAGCCTCTGCCCATTTTTGCAAGTCCCGCCACCATACCTCTACCCGTGGCTTGTGGCATTGCTTCCAGCCCATGGCTATCCTTCTTTTAGCAAGCACATATGCCAGGTCCCTCAGTTTCCCAAGGTGTTTAGTGTTCCGTGGTCTGGGAAACCCTCCCAGCAGGCAGACCCAGGGCGTTTCTATGTGTAGCAGGACCCCTTTATCCGCTAGTTTCCGTGCCGCTTCCCCCCCAAAAAGCTTCGATCACTGGGCAAGACCAGAACATGTGTGCCATATCAGCGTCTTCCTCATTGCATTTCGGGCATGCTTGTCTTCCTGCGTTTGCAAACTTAGATATTCTTTTCGGGGTCATATAGGCTCTATGCGTTATGTATAACTGTATCTGCTGCAATCTAGCATTTCTGGACACTTTCTTGTGGTATCCCATGGCTCGTTCCCACATTCCATCGGTCAACTGTGCCCCCACCTCCGCTTCCCAGTCCAGCCTCAAATCAGTCAAATCCTTCCCCACCCGGGTCATCACCATCTGATATAGTCTAGAGATCTCATGCCCTCCCTCCGATATGTCATATATCGTTCCGATTAGAGCGTCTGGTTCTTCCGCCAGTACAGTCTCCGGCCAGGTTTTGCGAATAGTCTGCACTAGCCTAAGATACGTAACATATTGGCCTCCATGCAACCCTGTCTCTTCTCCCAGGTCTTCGAATTCTTTAATAGCCCCTTCTTGCCATATGTCTCCCAATGTGGCCAGCCCAACCGATTGCCAATAGGTCCTGATTATCATCCTGAGCCGGTTGTCTCCCTTAGTTAAGGCAACTAGTGGCACCTGTGGGGAACACGGGCACGGGTTCTCCATCAGCTGGCACACTCTGTGCCACATCTTCCACCCAAGCAACAGCATACACAGCGTTCATTAATTTCAAGTCTAGGAACCCAGATAATCTCTTTTAGGTAAAACGGGGTGCAGTCCTGCCCAAACAGCCTAGATTCAGGAGTTTCTTCATCAGAGAGCCATTTGGTTACATATTGAAATTGACTGGCTACATAATAAGCCTCAAAGTTCGGCAGCTTGATGCCCCCTCTATCATGGAAGTTCTGTAGCTTCCATAGCGCCACTCTATTGCGGGTGCCGTGCCACAGGAAGTCCCTACACATACTGTTCAGTTTGGCAAAAAACTTCTTGGGTATCAGGTGGGGTATATTACTGAAGAAATGTAGCAGCCTAGGCAGGAACACCATTTTGAGCATCGCCCCCCGCCCCATCATCGCCAGCGGCAGCTTCTCCCAAACTTCATATTCGTGCGGATTTTCTTCACAGCCACCTCGGTGTTATGCAAGTGTTCCCCCTCCACAGTATGATACACATCTATTCCGAGGTAGCGGAAAGAATCAGCGGGCCAAGGTACGGACAACACTGGCAATCGTTCCAGAGGGGCTCCTATGCAGCTCCCCAATGGGAACATGCTCGATTTTTGGGGGTTTACCGCTATGCCGGACAGTTCTGCATACTTTTCCATGACCTCTAGAATATACTGAAGATTTTCCTCCGGATATTTCAAAAACAGTAACAAATCGTCAGCATATAGGGATATTAGGTGTTTCTCTCCCCCTACTTCAATACCGACCAAGTCATATTGTTGTCTGAGGTACACTGCTAAGGGCTCCAGGGCCAGAATATATAACATCGGGGACCAGGGGCACCCTTGTCTGGTGCCTCTACTGAGTTGCCACCTCTCAGATATGACCGATCCCGTGCGTACTCTGGCCAGTGGTTCACTGTACAACAATTTCGCCCACCTAACATAACCCGGCCCCATCCCGTATTCTTCCAGGGCCGCCAGCAACCATGGCCACCTCACTGAATCCAAATCCTTGACTGCATCTAGGGACACCACCACCATTTCCTCATCGCTTCTGTTCCCCTCTTCAATCACCCGGTGGAGTCGCCTGTGGTTGAAAAATGTTTTAACTTTAATTCCAACACTATCGACAGTACTGTAGTCTTCTTGCAAAGAAGACGCATGTTTTGTACAGAAGGATCTATACTTGCACTCTCATTGTGCAGATCAAAGGGCACATGAATTGTTGAGCTGCTTTACTGGCTCCGGGGAAATGGACCAGCTTCGTAGACAGTGGGCCAGACTAACACAGCCTGCATAGCAATTTGATGGTATATGAAGTTTGGCCGAGTAGAGGGATGCAGACTCTGCCCTACCGCAACACTGCATTGCAGTACTGGTGTTGTTAAGTGCAAGGAGGGAGAGTTGCAGTGTCAGAGCGAGCACTATGCCAGGTGCTGGAGCTCACTTGCAACACTACTCCCAATACCAGTAGAGTGAACGTGGGGTCATTGGATTGTGTTCAGGAACAGGAGAGTGTAAGCAGGGACTCAGCATAGCCAATGCTGTATAAGCAGTGCCATGTTGGAGCAGGTGCAGTGCCAGTGCAGTTGATCAGTGCCATGTGTTAGGTAAAAATGTGTCCAACTAGTGTGGGACTTCCAATACTTATCACTTGGTATTAGGTAACCTACCTTTTAACATAGGCATGTACTACACAAGTTGGTAGTGTGACTGAGCAGCTAGGCTTACCAAAGAGGGGTAATATGAGCTGGTGAGCAGTACAATGAAATCAGTAAATGCAGGTATCCAAGTAAACAGTTGCACATTTTAAAGTCTAGTGTAAATATTTATGTATATCTACACAAGGATAGTTGGACAATCTTTAAAAAGCAGCAACTAATAGCAACTTTTTAAATTTTGTATTTGCTTTTAATTGTATAAACAATTTCTATAAAAGGAATGGGCTACAAGTCCAGCATCTAAACGTTCTTCATTTTTCTTTGAGAAGGAGGTTCCTTGGATGCAAGGGCCCAATAAAGGATGAAGCACCTCACCAAGGTAGATCTCCGAGTTGCGCTCTACAATCTAACCCCCCTCAATTCCTAATCTAGTCGAAAGGCTTGCATCATCTTAGCTGTCGCTATTGTGTATGTGACTATATCTCCACTGATTAGTCTAGGTCACCAGATATCTTCGTCATGCAGAGTATGTTCGTAAATAAGTGTCTCTTATTTTCGCAGCGCCCTCGTATGATCATAAGAGATGCCTGACTGACTGTTCTTTATTTCCACAGTATCAGCATAAATCAGTTGGTGATTGTCGCCGGATTTTTAGAATCTCATTAGTCTTTAAGATATTTATTCTCGCTTTCAAAAGTGAGCCTCAGAGGTGTCCATCTGGAAATTTTAACAGATAGTTCTTGAGTTGGACCACCTTCTGTGTTTCTACCGGAAGGTGAGCAGTTAATTTGTGTTTTCTGGCCGTTTCCAAAGTTTGGGTCCATTCCCATCTGTTCAATTTCAGCTTGGCTTTGGATGGGTTTGCTTCAAGTTCTACTTCAGAGCTTCCCATTGCATACAAAAGGTTCACATTGTTAAGAGCCCATTTCGTCAACATTGGATTCTTACCACTGTCCATTTCAATCTTAATGAGGTCCAGTATCTTGGGGCACAGTGGTCGTTGAATCTTTCTGTAGAGCAACACGCTGTTTCTTTCTGTAACTGCCTTTAATGAGACCAGGCTGAGTCCTCGTCTGATGGACGCAATCGGCGACGAGAGTGGTAATTGCAGCACTTTTCGCCAAAAAAGGCCTTAAGTTTGGTCCAGAGCTGGGTGAGAATCCTCTGCATTGCTTCAGCGCCATAAGCAATTACCAGAATGACCTTACCTTTATAGAAGTTCAATGTTGGAACAAGGGAAAAGTACCCACATTTTTTATCAAGAGCCATTGCCTGTGCAGCTAAGGATTTCATCCTGGCAATCTCTTGAGTTGCATTGTCGATTCTACTGGGCTCTTACTAATAGTAATGCCATGGTATTTAAAGTTTGCCACTGTTTCCAGGTTGACTCCTACATGCTAACAAAATTTGCCCTTTTTCTTAGCCGTTTCTCCCAAAACTAGAACTTTCGTTTTTGTTGGATTGATTTGGAGGTCGCTTTTTATTAAATACGCCACAATGTTGTCCAGTTGGCGTTGAAGGCCCATTTCTATTTGATCCAACAGAATGATGTCATAAAAGGCACAATATCTTTTCTCTGTCAATTTTTGGTGGAAAGCTTCTGGCAGAGGCATCCAGGTCTTCGATGTCTCTTATATAGGCGTTATACAAATCGGGTGACCCCTCTTAAAGGTGTGTATCGAATTTGACAATAGGCCTGCAGTGTTTAATCACACCCTCATGGTGGTTTCCGAGTACAAGGATTTCGTAGGATCTATTATTGATCAAGGGCAGTTCCAATTGGACAATTTTTCCCATAACTTCCCTCGATTCACCCCATCAAAGGCCCGAGTCAGGTGTATAAAGGCCATGTAGACTTTCGGAAGACCAGTTAGGATCGTGGCTTTCAGTGCACTGATCATCATATTAGCCACCGTGCCAAGGCCTTTGACGAAACCTGATTGAAATGTATTGATACAGTCCTCCTCCTTTGACCACAATTGGAATTTGTCCAGAATTAAAGATGCAAAAATCTTGCTGATCGTATCTAGCAAGGCGATTGGCCTGTAGTTTCCAGGGTTGGACTGGTTACCCTTTTTAAAAATTGGGATTATGTTGAGTGTTTTCCAATAGTTAGGGATTGTCTTCCTTATAATGCATCTTCTTATGATCTCTGAAATAAGTTCTACCCAGGTTTCCCTATGCAGTTTCAGTTCAACATTGATGATTCTGTACGGGCCCGGGGCTCTTGAATTGTTCATGCCCGCAATTTGCTTTATGATCGTGTCCTTATCATAATCAATATCCCAATGGGTCAAGTCATGAGGCTGATCAAGTTCTGGGCAGGTGGGCTAATGGTAAAACAGGTCTTCGAAATGAGATATTCAGTTGACCTCACTGACGTCATTTTAAAGCTGTTCGTCAATGGGTTTTGCCAAAGGTTTAATGAGGCTCCAAAAGTCTTGATTTTCTACTGCAGATGGCGTGCAGCATAGATTCAGAATCCTGTTGGTATAGTATTCTCCGATGTCCTTTCAACCAATGTTTATAGGCTCTAATGCTTGTTCATGCACTTTCTTGGTTGACCATTGTTGGGTGTCTTTTTGCAAGTCTTTTTGCTTGCCTCATACTTTTTCTCCGCTTACTGAGAGTAGCATCAAAATCGTGCAGGTGTTGAAGAGAGAGAGAGAGATTTTGCCGGGGCTGGTTTAGTCAATATGGCATCAGCAATAGAACATAATCTAGTTGGGGCTGTTGCATCGGCTGTGAATCCTGTATGTATAAAGCTTTATATTGGGTTGAAATTTTGCCAATTGCTTCCGCCGTCAATCTCAGGCGAGAGCCTTGGTGGTTGGCCTCGATGGGGAGCTTCATCACTGGATTTGATGTTCTCAAGTATGGCCAGGTCCCACAGAGAAGGTTGAGGTCACCTTTTTTACATATTCCAGCACATTGAGTGACATCATTTGAGGTCAGTACCAATACAATATTGAGTTATAAGGAGGGAAACGTTATAGTCAGATCAGAACATACTTTGTACTTAGAAAAACAAATTCTCCCAGGGGATGTAGGCAGTCTTTTATCCCAGCAATAAGTGTTCAACAATTAAAACAAGTAAGGCAACAAGCACTGCCAAAGCCAGTAGGTTCAGAAGGGGCCTTTAGGGAGCCAGGACAGCCAGAGTCAATAGGCTAGTTCAATGTTCTGAAGCTCTCTTAGAAAAGGTTTTAAAAAAGTCAGTAGTTCAAATAGAAAAAAAAAAAGAAATCGAAGAAGCTCAAGAGGAGCCATCTTGATGAAGCACAAGCTGGAAGGCGAGTGCAGATGAGTTGAGGCCAACTCAAAAAAGAGTGGTAAATAGTTCTCCAAGCTAGGAAGCACCACAATTGGCAAACGGTAGATGTGCCCCAAGCCCCACAGTACCTGTGAACTGAAGAATTCATTCCAGCTCGATGCCTTACTGTTGCAGTGTAGCAGCCCCTTGTTACTGGTCCTTGGTCGTGGTGACGAAGGGGAGGACATGTGGCAGGATTCTGCAGCAGCACTCGAGAGAGGGGCTCTGCAGCAATCGATTCTCTTTGATTCAGTGACTTTTTGTGGTTTTAACACCTTTTTCTCAGTGCCAAAGAAGAATGAACAGCTGTGGTTACAAGTTACTTGATCCCTACGTCCTGGGCTCTGGATGAAGCCTTCCTGCTTTTGTAGGGTCCTCTGGATGCTCCCAAAGTTTTGATTGGATCCGCACTTCAGAAGACAATGCACTCGATGATGGTCAGGGCATTGGGATTCTGCAGCTTTGGAAAGGCACAGCAAGTCAGGGGTAGCGCCAAAATTAAGCTTGTCTCAAGGCTAGTTGGTCCCACCAGCCCAAGGGAGGGTGAGGGGCTGAGGGGAGTCATCCCGTACAGGTCTCCCCAGTTGAAACAAAAACAGGGTCAGCACAGCTGTAGGGTTTCACCAGGCACTTTGCGGTTGAGTCTCTTCACATCGTCTTCATCGGATATTGTCCTCCAGTGGTCGACTGTGCCTCTAGTCCCAGAAACTTCACTTTTTAAGTAAGTTCCCATTCAATCTCCCAGCGGGGTGGCTGTCCTTCAGGTCAGCCAGCCGGCAAATCCGAACTGATTTTCACTCAGGCACACCCATAGACAAAAGCAAGGGACATTTCGGGGCCCTCCCTCACTTCCTGCCTTTCCAGACACACTGAAGCTTGGGGGGGGCTTCAGTGCTTAAGCCCGCCAAAGGTAAAATACACAACGAACTCAAACGCGATTCAAACAACACCGTAAAATCCCAGAAGGAACTAACTGACAAGAAATGGCGAAAAAAGAAGACCGGGGCAATTTTGGGAAAATGATCACCCTTGGGTGCTGTACTGCAGCTGAGGAATCAGCCTGCAGAAACATGGTGCAAGGTAGTAAAAAAGAAACCACTGCCACCAACCATACAAGTTAGTAAGTGTAACAGAATGTTACATGAGAAGTGGAATAAAGGAGTTACTATGTAACCCCCCCAGGACTCCACACAGGGTGGTGTGTGCTAGACCCAAAAAAGAAAAGGTAAGTAAGACAGGAGTCATTTTAATATTCATGGTAACAATAGTGAGCATATGGCCATTTGGATATCGTGCATGCAATCGATGGGGATGCAGAATAACCCGGATACCAAATAATCAAACCAATTCAGGAAGATGACAAATGTTACTGTTTTAAAAACAAACAATTACCTAAAACAGGGAGTTACAACTACGTTTGCTCGAGCTCTCTGTATTTCACATAAAACCAATCTTTTATACAAAAACTACGTCAGATGTGATATCATACTACGTGGCAAATGATAAAAACATACATGGATTGTGATAGGCTCAAGGGGAACATCTAAGTATACTTTCTATAAGGGGTGGGACTGTGATTGGACCTCTACTGTCAGGTGGACAACTTATGCTTACCTCTAAAAGATGTAATCTTCAACACTATTAAGTACACAGTATATCATTGGTCTTCAAACTATAAGGCCCTCTACAATTGGTTGGGACGCTCTTGCCATGTCTGGAACATTCGGTACACTTAGCAGCACGTAAGCTCAAATCCAGGTGGCAGCAGGTGGACTTGACTTAACCTACCCACCCAATTAACCCATCATCTCTCATCAACTATGCCTTCTGCCATGAAAATCGTCTTTGAACTTGGCCTTGCAGTGTAATCTGGTCTCTGGGAATATAAGGGAGTGCGAGCAGGAGACCACGATTTGGTCCATTTTGCAGCATTTAAATGTCTTAAATGAAAAAAACTTGACATGCTTGGTATTCTTTCTTCGCACCTTAACAAGGGAGGATTCAGCTTCTCACGTTCACTGCCTTTGAGAATAGGTAACCGGCATTGGCTGCCTCAGGTTTGACACCAGGTCAAACAGCTTTGCCTTTCATTTCCACAATGTCAGCTAATTCTTACTGCGACACGGTTCTCAGCCTTTCCTTTTCATGGGTCTGGGCTTACTAAATTCATGACACTTATGTACAGCTCCTATACAATGGCAGCTTTGCCTGCAGTCTGTTTACTACATATAGCCAGCTTCTAAGATTACTTAATCTACTTGCGCTGCTGCATCTGTACAGTTATTGAACGGCTTGCATTTTCTGTAGAGCGTTGCACATGTGCAATCTTCTCTTCGCATATGAAAGTTTACTCTATTCTTAACATCATCAGTTTCTATAAGGTACATGCATTTTCTTCAGCCAGTATTCTCAGTGCGTCACGCTTGTCTCTCATGACGTCACCAGCTCCTCTTTTACTTGTTTCCATATTCCTTCAGGGAGTTCCTCCCTCAGATTATCGTCTCTTCAGGAACACATTTGATGGGGTTTTCTCAGTGGGTATCTTCTTTAGAATATTCGTTGTGGTATGGTCACAACTGCTGGTGTCAAGCATGGCACAATCTCAGGCTTCCAACATACAGGAGGTAGGGGGGCCGTTATTTCCTGCAGAGGCATGTAACTGTTCTCAGTCACACGGCACAAAAGGTGCAGTGTGTCACAATGCAAAACGCAGATGCTTATGGAGTTTACTAGACTCCATTAAACAGTAAGAAAATAAAAAACCCTAGTCAGAAGAAACACATGAGAGTGAGAAAAAGTCCCACTCACTCAGGAGTTCAAATTAAAAAGCCTTGAGTCCAGCAAAAGAGCTGGGGGTCTCTAAGGTTAAAGGGAATTGGCACAGAAATGAAAATTCTCCTTAACAGCATATATCAAGTGAGTGCACTGTAATAGAGTGAGATAATAAATGAGTGGACATAGCACAGAACCTGCAAAATGCAAGTATTGACAGAGGTCGGAGCAGGTAGTACCTTTGCAGAAGCTCATTATGCACAGTCATCACCCATATATTTCATATATATCATTATCAAATAGTGGGCTTTCTCGAAACCAAAAATATATTCCAATAAATGTAATAACTAGGTTTCAGAATTGTCCTGTGCATAGCAGAAAATGACTCTTGGAAAAGCCACTCCATTCCTCAGCACAAATCCGCTATCACGATTTAGCCATCCCTTAATAATAATGCCAGAACCCAACTTCCAGGTGCACATTTCTTTGTGCCAAGAAAAGAGTGATTCTGAGAGAAAATTACTCTTTCTTGTGGGAGATCGTCTTTCCCTGCCGGTCCCCCAAGCACTTTTTGCTGTACACCTGGATTTCTTTTGCTATTTTCCTGAGGGAGTGGGAATCTTTTTCTCCATTCTTTTTACTTTGGTGTATGGAACCTTTTGACCACTATTTGGTACTTCTGCTTGGAGGCCTGCTTTCCTCCAACTTATTGGCATCTACATTTTACTAAAGCAGCACCCAACACCTTCTGTGCAGTGTTGCTGGAGGCTCCTAGAGCTTTCCCTCCATTGATTTCCGACTAGGTCCTAAAGTTACCACGGAAAGGGGATACTTTGTATCCCTTATGTGTTTTATTTTTCCAGATCAGCACACCCCACCTTAAGAGGAGTGCTGAAGAGAGACAATGTATCCCTTCTTTGTGTGAACTTTTATCACAGGCTGTCTTTGCAGCTGCGGTAGGGGACACAAGGGACACCATTTACTCAAAATGGTGGTCTTACTTTTTTAAACCCTGAACAAGAAGACTTGTCCTTTCGGGGTCCTTCTACCTATCGGGTTCGGAGAGTATTCTCCTGTCCCTCTGTTCGCCGGGCATACAAGAAAAGCCTGCAAAGGGTCTTTGGGTGACTAGCAGGACAGGAAGTGGGGGCGGTGACCAAAATGCTCCTGTCCTTTGTCCTACAGTGTGCCTGATTGAAACCAGGTAAGACTGGGAGGCTGGCTGTCCCCCTTTGACAACCACCATCCAAGTTTGAATGGTGCATGGGACATAATTCATGGACACATCCAGTGTTCCTGGATAAATTCTGAGCTGCTGGAGCTGAAACTCTGAGTTGATCACTGAAACAGAAGATTCCGAAGAAGGACGAAGCAAGACAACACCAGCAACTGCCACAGTCTGTTGAGTAACCACTGCTGTCCTAACCTCCTACCTCTAAGCGACAAGGAAGATCCGAAGAAGACTACTTCCTCCCCTGGACTGCTGGGCATCACCAGTCGCAAGACGAACTACAATTTGCGCCATCCCTTGAAGAGCAGCGACCTCCTCGGCCTGCAAACTCCCAATACCCAGGGTCCTGTGCTGCTCCTTTGTGAATCGTCTCCGGAAGCATGGTTTTTCCTGCAACTTCGAAGGCATCCTCCTATACCTGCATTCATTTGAATTGGCTCCTGAAAGTGGACTCACCAGAGACGAGCACCAACAAACAGGAGAGTTGACTGCCACCAACACCATCGCTCCACTGAGCCTGAAAAAGGCGCCAACAAACCAGAATCGCAAAGATCTTTTACTGGGCATCCCTCTGCATGAGAGCTGTTGCTAGATCAACCAAAGTCCCATTCTCCCATCTCCTAGAATGAGAAACATGGGCCCGAGTCTGCTGTTGCCTCACAGCTGGAATCATCTTGCTGTATTTTATTCTTCATTCGAATGGAACTTGCTTGATTCAGTAACTCTGGGACCTGCAGATAGCTTGTATCTTGCACCTTCCATTGTACCCATAGAGTTACATTGGGGTGGACAACCCATTGTGCCTTTGCAATAAAACTGCATGCCCTAGGACACTGGTATTTAGGGCCACCATTCAGGGGGGCACTATAACCTCCCCGAGGTTCTTTCTAACCAACGTTTTTACTTACCTGCAACAGTAGTGAATCCTGCTGGATACTACCTCTTTGAACACTACTTTGGTTTCCCGCCTTTTCCCTGCCTACCCCCTGGTCACTGGTGGCCCAGTGACCCATCTCAACTTTAAATGACTCATACCAGATAGGGTTGGACTCTAAGACAGTCTTGGTCAAAGATACAAAAAGTTACTAAGAGTTTGAAATGTTTGCAAATATGTTTCAAGTTGGTTGACTAAGTGATCCGTTATCCTAAAAGCTATTATGAACATACTTACATTTTTTTCTCCTGCTAAGAGTGAGACTCTTTCTCCCACTCTAAGGCATGATTTGAGAATGTCCTTTGACTATGTAATGTGTTTTATGGGCTATGGGGTCTTTTACTCCATAGGGCTTCATGTGTTTTTGGTACATGTGTTACACAGTACCCTCAGTGCAGTAACACAGGGGTGACATAGTGACCCCCAAACATGGACTCCATACCCTGGGACTGACTGTCTCCCAGGGCAAGTAAAGTCACCATTGACTTTACTAGTCTTAAATTGTGACCAGAACCAGTACAAACCATCATTATGTGGAAGTACTGGTAGGGGTAATTCGATTGCCCCTGGGTCTGTTTTCCAAGGGGGCACTGTCCAGTCCCCCCTTGTCAAGTTTCTGGCTGGTGGCAGTGGTTACCACGCAAAATATTCCTCTGGAATATTTCCTATGGGATTTTCCCATTCATTTTAAATGCACAACTTTTTTGGTGCAATGTTAAAGATACCGCCGAGTTATTTATTTAATATTTATTCCCTGGTTAGGTCTTTTTGCCAGGACTCTGTTTTAAAATGGCGTTTGTGTTGACATCTGTAACTCCAACCCAAGTCGAGCCCTTTGTTCCACTTTTGGCGAGCTTCTGCACAGAAGCCTCCAAAAGTGGTGCCACTCTGTCTGGGTCTACAGGATGTGTGGGAGGGGTGAATAGGCACCCTGGATTGAGTTGCTTTTGCAACTCAAGTCGCACTCTTGTGCGATTGGCCCAGTGGTGAGCTGCCTGGCTCACCACTTAGCATGTTTGATTGACAGCTAGGCTGATGAATGGGGGTTTTGCTACATAAAAGCAGGGCTTTGGGGACTGGAACTTCAGAAGTCGCCCCAGGACCTAAAGAATCCGAAGAGGGGAGAAGCTGAGCCATCTACAATGACAATACCACCGGTGGAGCCCTGCTGTACGAAACTCAACACTTTCCTGACGACAGAGAAGATCTTCTTCCAGGAGAGTCTTCTTCCCTTTGAGCTGGTGGGACCAACCAGTTCGCCTTTTTCGCCTTCCTGGATCGTCTCGTGGTCGAATCCCCCGTGCCAAGCACCCCGGCGGCCGGATAGCCATGCTTCACCACTACCGCGAATAAAAGGGTAGTACCTTTTAACCGGGAAGCTCCGCGGCTGGTTTCTTCCCTGGCAGTGCAACGACCTCCAGCTTTCCTCCACGTCGAGATCTTCTCTTCCCCTGGACGAAGCCCCGACTTGCACCCGCTGCCAGGAACAACTGCCCCCGCTGGAGCTTTCTCACCATTTCAGGTACTGTGTCCCGTCTGGTCTCCCTTGCAACAGACTGTCCAAGGTGTCCCGTAAATCCTTGACTCTCTATCCTGGGGTGACCTTGGACCCGTTAACATTACCTTTCTAACTTGATCCAACCTCTTTTTGACTTTCCTGCAAAGACTGAGTGCATTTCCACTGTGTGATCTTGGGCACATTCCGCCTTGCTCTCTCCAAGAGTGGGCCTGGCCTATGAACTTTTTGCTCTAAAGTAGACCCTGCCGTTCTTGACTTGCTGTGGTTCTTTAAAAGTGTTGGTACTGTGTGATTTTCCTATTCTGCCTTTTCTCTCCCTCTTCTTTAACAAATTATTGGAGTGCCATCTATGGTTACGCGCTCACCTCTGTTTTACTAAATAAGTGGTGTCTTAACATAGACTTGTCCAATAATTAATTAGGGAGGTGTATATACTTCTAGTGACTGTTTGAACTTGCTTGACATATTAGTGCCAGTGTATTTTTACAAGCGTGTTTTTAAATAAATAATTATATACTTTTATACCAAAGCTATGGTCAGTGTTTGCTTGTGCTACTGTATTTTTAGCCCTATTGTGTATACTCTATATACTGCCTAACTCTTCTTGAGAGAAGTCTGACTGCTCAGGCACAGCTACCAGGTAAATCTGGGTGGTGCAGACTGCTACCAATTGGGTTTACTGCTAACACCTGTAGTCCTAAACTTTTTGCAGTGGTCCCCAAGAGAACTGCACAGGTTTCTGCCTAACAGTTGTGCTTTCCTCCATGTTTTCTGGCATCTACCTTTTAATACTGCAGCACACAGCACTCTGTGCTGTGTTCCTGGAAGTTCCTTCAGCTTTACTTTTTATTTTACCTCGGTTAACTACAGTCAATAGGTCAGGGGGGCACCCTTCTGTCCCTCCTGTATTTTATTGTGTGTTCTCCACACACCTCACCTTATGGGGAGTGCTGAGGGTAAAAAATCTCCCTTTTCTCACTATTTCAGTAACTTTTTACACAACTTCAAGGACTTTGCAGCTGCAGTAAGGACACAGGGGTCACCATTTGCCTAAAATAGTGGCTGTACATTTTGAAGACCTGTTCATGATGACTTGTTCTTACTTGAGCCTTCTTCTACCTTCCTGGGTGGGGGAGGTCTTAATGTGTCTGTTTTTGTCTTTGGCTGGCTTTGCATGGAAAGACCACCAAGGTGCTCCTAGTGTCCGAAAGGACAGAATGTGGGAGAGGTAACCAAAACTCCCCATGTCTTTGTCCTACAGCGTGACTTCCTGGAACCAGTTTAGCTGTCTACTTGCATAGCCGCCCCCCAGATCTGCATGAGAAGCTTGAATGATGAATGGTGGGCGCAGCCAGCTGTCTTGCATAAAAGGCGAAGGTCCTGGAGCTGAACCTCGGAGTCAACCACTGGACTGAAGATCCAAAGAGGAATTCAAAGGACGACGTCCCAGCAACTTCCAAGAGAGCACCAGAGTCGTGGAGTAACTGCTGAAGACTTGACCCGGAATTTCAAATGACGGGGCAGAACTCTTGAAGACTACTTCCTCCCATAGACTGATGGAATCAACCAGTCTGAAGACCACCTGCATTTTGCACCATCCCATGAAGAGACGTGAACCTCCCAATCTGCAAACTCCCAATACCCTGGGACTTGTGCCATTTTGCAGTCAACGTCGTGTGAAGTGCGGATCTGGCTGAAACAAACCCTGTGCGCATTCTTCTGGGCCTGCAGTGACCATTATCCACTCCTTGAAGTCCCCTCAGCTCAGTCAAGGACCCAGAACCGAAGAAGTATCCTGGACAACAATCTATCTTGAACCGAAGCCTGTGAAGGGCTCCAACGCACCAGTGCCGTGAAGATCCCATGCTGGGCGTTCCACTGCACAAGTGCATGAATCTATCCCTTCTTCAGCCATCCAGGCCAAGAAACCCAAACTGGAGGGCACTCGTTGCCTCACCTTGGGGACCAACCTGCTGCACCAAGTTCTTCATTGATAAGATATTGTTCCAAGCCTACATACTTAACTTGGTCTTATTGCGTTGCTCAGGTGTTCATGGAGGGATGCAGTTAGGCTGTTACATGTCCTCCACGCCCCACTAGTAGCACCCCTAACCGCCCAGGGTCCCAATGGGATAAACAACCAATTGGGTTCTAAATTGTGTTGATATGCGCGTTCAGCTTCCACCCCCTATCAAACGATTAAGGCTGTAGATAGGCCCAGGCATAGGGCATGAGTGACATTGTAGCATAGTAGTCAAATTATGATGTATAGCAATGACAATGTGGACAATGATCTCATGTGTGAGAAATACCAAGACACAGCCATATTGGAAGGTTGTAATCTCCGTTGGAAAAATGGCAGCGTAGTGCGATAGAGAATCCTCACTCTTTCCAAAGCAACAATACGAAAATTGAGCATAGAGGCGTTCAGGGTGAACAAACAGAAAGTTTACTCAAAGGAAAATAGAAGGATTATGATTTTTTTTAATCTAACAATTTGGCACCCCAGATGGGACCTCATTGCAGAAAGATCCAGTTTGACTAAGCTGCCATGGTCGAATAGCAGGCAAAGGCGGGAGTCGGGCGTGGAGTGCACTGCTATTATCGGGACAAGAAGTTTTCCTAGCAGCCACATTTTTCCCTCACCAGCCGACCTGTTGATCTCTACATCTGAGGATCCCCAGTCTGTGTGAAAAGAGGATTTACAATCCTGGTGAAGCACTGGAACAGAAAACTGCAGAAAAATGGGTGAGACCGTTGCACAATAATATTGTATTAGCTGATATTATAAGAATTAAATGTATTTCCTATAGGGAACATACTGTTAAATGAACTATAGAGAAATACACTTCAAAATGTAGTGCTATGTTCCCTGTGAAAGCATACTGTTAATGAACCATAGGGAAACGGGTATCTAGTCTACCCATCGAAATTGGTTTCATCGAATTAAAATCCAATTAAATGTATTCATTGAAAGTCATTTCCATCGAAATGCACTTTCATTGAATAAATTTCATTGGATTTCGAGGGTTAGAGTTAGGGTGCCCTTGGATTTTCGGTGGGGACCCCCCCAATAAACAAACTCAAAACATTACATGAAGCTGGCCAGTGCCAAAATACTATACAGATTTCAGCATTGGACAGCTCCATGTAACGTTAAAGCATTTTACATGCTTTCCTCTTGTATCTTGTATCTTCTACTTCCATCAAACGTATTCGTATATTCGATGGACATGTACATTTTAATGGAATAGATAGCATTTCGATGAATTTATTTTCGGTGCTTTTAATTCAATTCATTTTCAATTGATGTTTTTTGATGGAAAGACTATAAACCAGGGAAACACATTTGATATGGGCTACGGTATCTAATGACGTAGTATGTATGGTAGTTGATCCAGGATAAATAAGAGTCAAGCCCAGTGCCATTTTACCACGTATTCTGCAGTATAAAATACCCAAGGAGGGGCTGGAAGGCATCAAGTCTAATACAGGATTTTTTAGTTAAAGGGATTTTAAAAGAAATTGTAGGGAGTCTCTGCAACAGCCCAATTCTTCTTGTACAAAAACGAATTGATGGGAAGCCTTGTGTTGGAGCACAATGGATACTTATAATTCATGTCGAGCAATAAATAAAATTGTATAACCACAGTATGCAGTGGTACCAGACATGACTTCCCCGTTTACCATGATACCACCTTCAGATCAGTATTTCACGGTTATACATCTTAAAAATGCTTTCTTTAGCATTCCTATCCATGAAGACAGTATTTATTTGCCTCTAATGTGGAGGGGTGGTCCTACACCTTTCCGTAGGCCCCCCCCCCTAAGTTTACACTGAAAGAGCAAGTATTTACAGCCGAGCATTGAAATCACAGCTAGACATGTTCACACAACTACAAATACTACACTGATTCGATAAGTTGATGAGTTGATAGCTGAAGATACCTTAGAGAAATGCATGGATTGCACTGTATGGGTATTACAGTCTTTAGCGCCACAGGGACATGAAGCGCCCTTAAAGAAATTGCAGTTTTGCAAAACTCAGGTCACCTATTTAGGACATGTGTTGTCAAAAGGAGTGTGTAGACTACACCCACAGTGCATAGAGGCTATAATGAAAATCCCTTTTCCTTTCACACAGAAAGATGTCAGAGGTTGTTTGGGGATGATTTCATTTTGTAGGCAATGGATTCCCAATTTTTCACTTTTAGCAAAACCGCTGTTAGAACTAACACTGAGCAGCACCCCGGTTCCCTTGGACTGCTGCACAGCAAGAGAGTTTTGATGTATCTGCATTGCGTAACTCATCTGTGTTGGACAAGCCCAATTTATAACAAAACCTTTACGTTGTTTGTGCATGAAAAGCAAGGCTGTGCATTATCTGTACTAACTCAACAAGGGGGTAAAAACATGCTGTGTGCATATTTTTTTTCCACATTGGACCCAGTGGCAAAGGCACTTACAAATTGTTCAAGCGGTGTGTTGGCTGCAGCCATTTCTATCAAACAAGCCGATGCCATAATACTGGGACACCAAGTTACATTGTCTGTACCACATGCAATTGATATTTTGTTGAATAGAACTAAATCACAGCACCTGTCAAATGCCAGGTTGACTAGATATTAGCGGACCTTATTGGCTCTAAATATGGTCATAAAACGATGTAACACTAAATCCTGTCACATTGCTACCCCTCCCATCGGATGAATCAAAAATAATGCATGATTGTATATTAATAACAGATGAGGAAATGAAGGGACGGGTAGATTTGAAGGATACTCCAATTGACAAACCTGATGGTACATTGTATACAGATGGTTCATGTTTTAAATTGCCAAATGGTACTACCACGGCAGTATATGCTATTACAACATTGAAAACCATTGTTGAGGCTTGTAGAATATCTCAGCATTCTGGCCAGGCAGCTACAATTATTGCCATTAGCAGAGCTTGCAAGTTAAGCTCCGGTCTTGTAGTAAATATCTTTACTGCCAGCCAGTATGCATTTGGAGTGGTTGACAATATTGGCCGCTTATGGGCAGAGAGAAGATTTATTTTTACTTCAAATGGGACAAAGATACAGCATGGTACCTTACTTACAAATCTTTTGTATGCACTGACCCTGCCAAAGAAATTGTCCATCGTAAAATGTAAACCCACAATGCCATTGTAAATGATATAGGGAAAGGTAATGATTTTACTGACCAAATTGCAAAGGCAACTGCACAGTCCCCTGTATCACCTGTGTATATTACACACATGATGCAGACAGAGAATATTGTATTTGATAATACCCTTGATACAGTGCAAAACATTGAGGCTAAGCCCACAGAGCAAGAGCTACAGGATTAGAAACTGCATGGGACATGTGTAGATGGGTGTTGGGTGGATTCACAGAATGTACATAGATGAAAGTTACTGAATAAATATATACCCCTAATGTTGTCTCATGCCCATGGTCTATCTCATGTAGTAGTAGATATTCAGCTAACCACAGTATGGTGTAACACTAAATTAAGACAAGCAGCAATTGCGTATTGTAGAAAATGTCATGTTGGTGATGTTCATAATATGAATAAGGGATAAGGTGCACCAAAAGGACATTTTAGACCTCCACAGTTACCCTTAGGAGGCCTGCAAATGGATTTCATTGAATTGCGTCCATGTCTAGGAAAGAAATATGCATTATTACCCAGCAAGGGTCAATCAGAATGTAACAATCTGATTGGCCCTCGCCAGGGTTTTACCCGACCGGCAATCCCTTGCCAGGATTCCTTTCCTTTGTTCCGAGTGGTGGGCGTGGCAGCCCCTCAGCCAATGAGGATGCTTGAAACTGGGCAAACCATGATCCTGATCCTCCACACGGCTGGAGGCTGCCATCCTGCCCCACCAGGGATTCAGGTAAGTGTTTTCTTTCTTCCTCCCCATCCCCTGCAAACAATCCCCTACCTGCCCTCCCAACCCCATAGACCACCTTTTTTCTCCTTTTTCGGGAGCAAACGCACTGAGAACACTTCTGTCCCCAGTGTGTCCACTCCCGATGGCTGCCATGGAAAAGGAAAATGGACTCCGTGTTCCCTTTTCCGGGGGCCATTTTTGGACATAAAAAAGAATGCTATTAGTACCCCAGTTTTGCGGGCCACAATTTGGAAGTGTGACTAAGCAGCCAGGCCAATCTCAAGCGCGTTAAATGGGAGCTGTAAAGCTGTACAAATGAAATCCATAAATACAAGTAGCCAAGTAACACTTACACTCACTGTTTTAGTTATAAATAGTTATTTATTTAACATCAATTTTTAATTCTTTAAAAAGGCAATTCATGTTACAATGTAAATATACTTTAAAATTACTTTTCAGAATCAGAACAAGTTAGTGGGTAATCTTTGGATATGCTTCTTACAGAATTCCTACACCCTGAGGTGACTTCAACCACAAATGCAGTAATGGCATGCATAGATTCAGAGGTTGCAGAAAGGAAAGGTTTAAGAAAAGAAAAGGGTTAAACCATTTTTCAGTATATGTGAAGACAACTAAAACCTTCGATTGAAATCTATATAAGCCTTTCCCAGCAGTAAGAGTATACAAGCTACCACCTATGAGAGTCTTCAGGGAGCCAGGACAGCCAAAATCAACTGGAACAGTGTCTATGGATCTGATGCACTTCTTAAAATAAAGTCTTGCACTAAGGTGAGTTTGTAGAAAAATCACTTGTAGGGCCACAAGCTAGTAAGCCTGTGAAAATAGAGAGTTGGAATCAACTCTTGACGTAAACCAATGCAATTCCCAATTGAGAAAAGCACAGTTAAAAGGCAAAGAGGTAAGTACCACAAGCCTAAACAGTACTTCTGGTTTGAAGAAGAGTGGTCCAGCTGGATTCTGTCTTGCTACAGCAGTGCAGACCCGTGTGAACCTCAGTCGTGGGGACAAGAGGGAGGATGTCTGGAGGGCTCCTGGGGCAGTACTTGGGAGGTCGGCCGCTACGGGCTCTTTTCAGGTCAGCGCCACTTTGACGTTTCAGTGCTTAGCAAACACTACTGCGGATCTCGGAGACCGGTTGGGCTTCCTTCACTCCTTGTGTCCTGAACTCTGGCGAGAGGACTCGAGATCTGGTTGGCCTGCTTCCGGAGGGTCCTTAGGAGACTCCTGGAGCTTCTAGCTGGATTTGTTACCGCTTCAGACGTTTCAATAGACTATGGTTTACTCGACCCCTGGCATTCGGTTCTTGTACAGCCAGTCGGGGAAGATGGTTCAGTGGAGTTTGTCTTGGGGTTAGTTGGTCCCACTAACCCAAGCAGAGAAGTTGTCCGTTACGGAGCTTCTCTGTCGAAATGAAAAAGGAGTTTCAGCACAGCAGCAGGGCTTCACCGGGCAATTCAAAGGTCCAGGGATGGATGCAGCAAGCTTTGTTCACGGTTTCTTCGTCGGGCGTTTCTCCCAGTGGATGACTGCTTCTAGTCCCAAAACCCTCGACTTTTAATCAGGTTTCTCCAATTCATGTACAGACTAGGCTGTCAATCACACAGCAGGGTGGCTGTCCTGAAAGAAGACCCACCTAGCCAATCAGGAATGGTTGCATTTAGGCATTTTTAGAGACAAAGGACAGGAGTTTCAGGACCCTCCCTCACATCCTATCCTTCCGGACACACTGGAGCCAAAGGCAAGACAAACAAAGGGCTCAAATCTGTCTCGACGCCCAGAGTAAAACCCAAGAAAGACCTCACAAACCGAAAATGGTGAAAAAAGAGGAAGCGGCCATTTTGACAAAATGGTCACCCATGGGTTCTGTACTGCAGCTGAGGGTTCAGCCTGCGGTAGAAGAGCACAATGGTAGGAAAAGGTAAACCACTGCCACCAGCCATTTAAAGTAGTGAGGGTAACATACAAATGTCACATGAGAATGTAGAATAATGGGCTACTAGGTAACCCCCCCCAACCCCCAGGCTTAAGATGGTATATGCTGGACCAACAAAGAGAAAAGGTAAGTAAAATCAATTTCACTTTACTATTCTTGGGCACTGTAGTTCACCCAAGAAAAGCTATTTAAACCTTGAGAAATCTAAAGGGGTTTCTCTGTGACACTGCACTGAAGGTGCTGTGTGTCACCATACAAAAAAGTAGAAGCCTATGGAGTTTGTCAGACTCCAAAAACAGTAAAAACATATAATCCAAATCAGGTCAAAACATGAGAGAGTGAGATAAAGGTCTCACTCACTCCAGGGTTAAAATTAAAAAGTCATAAATCCAGCAAAAGAGCTGGAGGTCTCTAAGGTTGAAGGGAATTAGCACAGAAATGAGAATTCTCCCTAACAGCACTGCAAAGGTGTTAGTTAAGGAATATTTACCCCGATTTGGGTTGCCACACACAGTTTGGGGTGATAACGGTGTTCATGTTGTTAATATCACTATGGATTTGGTATGTAAGGCATTAGGCAGAAATGTATTTAAATTTAATTTAAACATATCATCCACAAGCTGCGCCAGAAGCACGAGAGGCTGGGTAGATGCATTTCCGTTATCATTATTCTCAATGAGAAATATTGTGCAATCAGGTATTGGATTAACTCCTTACGAAGTAGTCATGGCCCGGCCAGCTAATGTGTGGGGTGTGCCAAATCCAAAGCATTTAAGTACTGTATCTGACCCTTTGTTGATATATTACTGTAAGGAGCTGACAAATTGCCAAAACCACTGAAGGGGCCAGGACACAGTATTCAACCAGGCAACTGGATTTTCGTGAAGAACTTATAGCGAACATCTGTGTTGCAACCCAGACGGAAGGGCCGAGCATATGTGCAGCTGACCACTCAGACTGCTGTGAAGTGCAGTGGCCATAAAAGCTGGATCCACAACAGTGACGTGAAGCATGCACCATGCTCATTATTGCCTGTCTTTGTGGATAGTACATTGCCTGAGACCCAAAAGCCCCCTCTCGGTGGTGAGACTATTGACCTTTGCAAAGACAGTGTGCCTGAGGACATTAGTGGACCAATAGAAGAACAAAGATACAACTTGAGACCCAGGAAGCTGTATGCGGAACTACAAACTGTGAAAAGGAATTCTGTTCCTGAAAAATAGCGGCCAGGTGGCCAGCCCACCATCTTTTGGACTAAAGGGTGAGATAGGAGGAGAAAGAAAAATAAAAAAAAATACTCCATAAAATTGCAGTGTTATTGCAGCCTGTTCCTTTGGCTTACCTATTACGTGGTTGAAGAAATACAATATGCAATGGCAAGAGAATACTGTTATATCACTCCATAACAATTCATCCAATGAGGAAAGAAAGAATAAGTGGTATACGACCAAGACTTTTATTTATGTTATGTTGATTTTTATTACACTATCTGCTATTGGGGCGGCCTGTGGTTATTGGTAGAATATATTGTGTATCCAGCTGTCTCCAATACCACTACTGCTTTGCCTACTTTATCCACTGTGCAAAGATATTGCAGGGAGAAATGTATGGAGAAAAATACTTTTGTTTCACTGCAACATAACACACATGAAATCATCAACAGAAGCAATTGTTATATCCGTCTGAATTACCCAGCCTATGCTGGTGAAGGCCTACCATTGCAGCAGCTCACACTACCATTCTCCACTTAGTGTCAATGTTAGCTATAGATTAACACGTTACTTATCCCTGTAACGTTCTTTCGACTGGATATTCTTCCCACATATTCCTCATGTTTGATATTCAATATCCAGTTTCAGCTGCTTCGGGAAAAAAAAGTTTTGGCAGAGTGTGTGCAGTGCATGGACTTTGTCCCTCGAGGGCCTCCGTCTCGGCGAGGATGTCATCGAAGGCATATAGAGCATGCGCAGCGCCCGTTGGCTAGCTTCAGTTATGTTTTTTCTTACGGGAGAAATACCTGCATAATCACGGGAATGACCATACTCAGCCTTGAAGGAACGAAAGCTGTAATAGCATGGGAAATTCTACTGTGGGGTAGGTTGGGAGGACGATAAAGAATATGTGGGAGGAACATCCAGTCGAAAGAATGTTACCAGGGGTAAGTAACTTGTTCTTCGAATGGATTGTGTCCTCCCACGTATTCCTCATCTTTGATAGACTCCCAAAGATTATCTAGTCTTTCCATCTAATACCTTTCCATCGAAATGTATTAATTGAATTGCCTTTCCATCAAAAAGCATATTCAATGAATAATTTTCTATGGTTAATTTCGATGGTTAGGGCTAGGGCTAGGGTTAGATTAAGGGTTAGGGCTAGGGTTAGATTAAGGGTTAAGTGGTGGGGGAAGTGGAGGTAGGGGGGCTAGGGTGGAACCCCCCAATATACAGAAAAACATTAAAACATTACAAGGAGCTGGTCAGTGCCGAAATGTCAACACTGGACAGCTCCATGTAACGTTTTAATGTAGAAAATAAACGCATCGAAATGCTATCTTTTACATTCAAAAGTGCATATCCATTCGATGAAAGTTTCGATGGATATGTACTTTTAATGTAAAACCTAGAATTTCGATGCTTTCATTTTCGATGCAACTTTTTCGATGCAATGACCATAAACCCGCCCAAAGCAGTATTAGATTCGGTGGAGGGAGTAAGAATTTCAGTTTCTTAAATGTTCTCATGGACCGAATGCAGGACTGATTTCCGAAAGCTCCCATCCTGGCCGAGGGAAGACTCTAGGCAGTAATGGTTAGTGAATGTGTGAATCGTAGACCACGTTGTTGCCTCACAAATACCTTTTATCGGTACACCCCTTTGCAGGGCTGTAAAGGTAGTTTATGCCCCTGGTGGAATTAGCTCTTAACCCCTTCAGGCAGATCCTTGCCTGCCAGTCTCTAACATTCTAAAATAGCCAGAATGATGCACCTGGATAAGGTCTGTTTTGTAAAAGCTTGACCCAGTTTGTGGTCTATGTAGCCTAGATCTTGACAGCCTAGATGTATAAAAGCTCAGAGATCTGCGAGGGTCGATCCTGTGTAATCTCTCCTCCTCCTTGCCAAGATGAGGTGTGGGATAGAAAGAAGGTAAAACACATTTTCTGTCCTATGTGGAAATCAGAAATGATTTCGGGTCAAAATTAGGGTTTAACCCTCAGAACAACCTTATCCTTATGGAAGATAGTAAATGGTGGCTTGGGCGAAAGTGTCTACAACTCACTCGCTCTACGGGCTGGAGTTAGAGCTACCAAGAGAATGGTCTTAAAGTTTAACAACCTTAAAGCACATTGAGTGTAAAGGGTCAAAGGGTGCACACATAAAACATTTTAATACCAGATTAAGGTCCTAAATTGGAACCTGGAAAGGAGATTGGGGGGGGGGGGGGGTGAGGAATACATTGGGAAGCACCTTTAGAAATTGTGTCACCAGTGGAAATTTGAAATATGAACTTTCCTCTGACGAGCACTTAAAGATGGACAGTGCCGCCAAATAAAAATAGCCTTTAATAGTACCAATCTGGAGCCCCAGATTGGCTAGAGATAGTAGAAAGAATAAAACATCCACGGTTTATCACAGAAAAGGGTCTACATTCTTGCCTTTACACCAGCTGCAGAATTTGTTCCAACAGCAACGGTATGAAGACTTTGTTGCTGGCCGCCTGGCCGAAAGCGAAATCTTCATTACATCATCCGGGAGGTCCCAATCTCTGTATCTCAGCCTCTCCGAAACCAAGCATGAAGGCTGAGTGTCTGGACCTCTGGACAGAGAACCTGACACTCCTACAAAGAAGAGGACCTTCTCTTGCGAGAGAAGACATATTGAAGGGCAGATGGACATATTCAGAGGGTCCGCGTACCACGTCCTATTGGCCCAATCTGTGGAAATTAGGATCGTCTGTTTCCTGAACTTTGTCAACCTCCTGATCACGTGTGGAATGACGGGGACCGGAGGAAACACGTACAGGAGTGGAAACTCCCAGTCCACTACGAACGCGTCTCTTAGAGCTCCTCTTGGGGTAATTTCCCTGGAGCAGTACAGTTTGCACTTCCGGTTGCGAACCGATCCACGAGGTGTTCCCCAAAGGGTGAGGATCTCTAGAAGGACTTTGACCTAGTTCCCACTCGTGAGAAACTGCTCTGCCTGCTCAGAACATCTGCCGCCATGTTCTCCTCCCCAGCTAGATGAACTGCCGATGGGGAGATTCCCTCTTGAATTGCCCAGTACTAGAGCTGAATTGCCTCTCTGCACAGTGGTAGTGACCCTACACCTCTTGTTGAGGTAGTACATGGCCACTGTGTTGTCCGTCATTATCAGGACATTCCTTTGACGCACATAGGGCAGGAAGACCTTCAGCGCTAGACTGTTTGCCCGACGCTCCAAAAGATTGATATGTAGTTTGGATTCCGATGGAGACCAACGACCGCTGACTGTCAGATCGTTGGTGTGGGCTCCCCACCCCGTGAGTGAGGCGTCCGTCACTAGTGTTATCTCTGGCCATGGTTGCCAAAAAGGTTCTCCCTTCAGAATGTTGTCCTCACAAGCCCACCACAGAAGATCCTGTGCAACCCTGCTTGGAACTTGAGGTAGGTCTGACATCTTTCCTGCGGACTGGGACCATTGAGTTCTGGTGGCCCATTGAAGGGATCACATTCTCAGGCGGGCCTCTGGCACTAGAAAAACCCAGGCTGCCATGAGGCCAAGCAACCTAGAAATTGAAGGCCTGGAGACTCTGGGCACTTTGAAATGTGGTTACCATCTGTACAATGTCTTGAGCCCTCACCTCGGGTGGCAAGCTCTTTCCAGAGGAGGTATCCAGAATAGCTCCGATAAACTAGAGCTTTTGAGATGGGGTCATATGGGACTTCTTGTAATTGAGGCAGAAGCCCAGTCTGTGAAGAGAGCGACAGGTCACGTTGAGATGATGCAGGGCTTGCTCGGGAGAACGCGCCCTACTCAGCCAATCGTCCAGGTAGGGGTAGACATGAATCCCGCCTCTCCTGAAACATGCTGCCCCACCGCCATCAGTTTGGTGAAAACCCTTGGTGCAGATGTTGGCCCGAATGGCAGAACTCGAAATTGATAATGAGAACCGCCAACTGCAATCCTCAGGTGTTGTCTGTGCTTGAGGTGGATTGGCACATGAAAATAAGCATCCTGATGGTCCAATGACACCATCCAATCCAGGATTAGAAGGGACTGAAGGATCTGAGAAAGAGTGACTATCTTGAACTTGTCCTTCCTGAGGAACTTGTGCAAGTATCTCCAGTCCAAGATGGGTCTCAGTCCTCCGTCCTTTTTGGGTATCGGGAAATGAGGGGCATACCAACCCTAATTCCTCTATGCTACAGGCACCGGTTCTATAGCACCTTTCTCTAGCAGGGTTCAAAAATCCTGTACAAGGAGCAGATCTGCAATCCTCAAAGAGTGGTTCCCCGGTGGATTGCTCCGAGGTCTCTGTATGAAAGGAGGACAGTACCCATGGGCTATGGTTTCCAATGCACAAGCATCCAAAGTAATGTCTCGCCATTCTTCTAGATACTGAGATAGTCTGCCCCCCCCCCCCCACTGGTGAGTTGTGACTCAAGACCTCAGCGAGGTTACCATCTGCCACTGATGCAGTAGCAGATGGTAAAGATTCCCCTGCTTGAGCTGGCTTCGCACCTCTCCTTAGTTCACCACGAGGGAACTTTCTCTGGTCTCTGACCAGCCATTCCTCTCGCTCTTCCAACTGAGGAATAGTAGCAAAAAGATCTACCCTTTCAAGGCTGTCCACTAGGATGAAAAGGCTGAGGCTGCCTAATAATGGCACCTAAAGATTTGGCTGCCCCCTTTGAGGTCTGCAACTTCTCAAAACTCTCGTCAGCCTTGTTGTCAAAAAGGCAAGACTCGTCAAAGGGCATGTTGAGGAGTCTGGATTGCACATCCGGTGCAAAACCCTACTTTCTCAACCACGCAAATCTGTGCATAACGGTGCTAGTAGCCATGGATCTGCTGATGCTGTCAGCAGAATACAGACCTGATTGAAGAGGCTCACACATAGCTTCTTTGCCATCTCCAATTGTGGCTTAGAATCCGTCTCTTTAATCCCCCTCGGGAATGTGCTCTGCCACCGTGGAAATGCAGTCCCATAGACAATGTACATTTTGCAAGTGCACATGTGGAGTTGGTGGATTTGAGCGCCATACTCCCTGCAGAAAATACCTTCCTTGCCCATCCATCTACTCTTTTGTCGTGCCTATCTGGAGGAATAACATATGCTGCTTGCTTAGATGTTGCGGTAGCTGCCTGTACTACCAGACTCTCTGGAGTGGGGTGTTTTGACAGGTAGTCAGGGTCACTACTGGAAGGGCAGTACTTCTTGGTCAAGTTTTTATTCACAGCCCGATTGGTTTTCGGTGTCTCCAAATTCGCTGCCACTCTTTTTTGCAAAGCAATGTGAAATGGTAATATAGGATCTGACTGAGGACCCTTATCCAGAATGTCCGTCGGATCATCCTGTTCAAATGGTAACTGAGGCCTACTCCACCCCTTATATTCTACTACCTTGGACATGAGCGGTCTATATGATGCATCAGCATGCTCCCCAGCCTCTGGTCTTCCAAACTGTAGCTCTGGTGAGGTGTCCACCCACTGGCCGTCTGCAGATTGTCATAAAGGTCTTTCCAACCTTGATTCCTCAGGGATATTGAGGTAAGGGACTTAAAATAGTCCTTCCTTGGTAGAGGCAGTCTTTTCAGGCATCAAGGGTTGAATGAAGAATGTATTTAACGCTGGAAGAGTCGTCAAACCTTTCTCAATGGCACCATAGGATTTGATGGAGCACTCAAGGTCGATGTCAATGGCGCAGCTGGCAATGATGGCGCAGCTGGCGTTGATGCCTTCGGCGTCAAAGGCGACATCGATGTCTTGGCTGGCATTGAAGGCCCAGCCAGCGTCGATGGTGTCGACAACCTCCACTTATGCTTATGCTTCCCGTTCAACGGATCCTTCGAAGACACGTCATCGGATCGAGGCCTCGAAGGCACCCAATGAGGATTAGGCCTTTGTGCCGGTCTACAGGGTGCATGGGATTTAGGTTGAGCCCTTCCCTTCACGGCTTCTTTGGAAGGTGTGGTAGGAGCATGGCTTGGGGGTTTCTGCTTTTCAAATATTTTTAGCATCTCTGCTATAAAAGCCTCCCACTCCGCCGGAGTAGATTTCCTTGTGGGGCAGGATACCCTCTCAGGAGAAGTGGCCAACAAAGTCAAAGGTGGCGACCCATGGTGCCTCTTCTTGGACTTCAACGATGCCGAGAAGTGGTGGGAGCCACTGCTCGATCTCAACCTCTTAACTTTCTTCCTCCAAGGAGAGTCGCCTCTCGAAGGTTTTTTGGTCGGGGGAGAAGATTCAAGATTTCGACCTACTACAATTTCCCCTTTCGATCCTTCAGGGCCTTTCCCGCCATTTGGAGCAGTCCGAGGTGTTATGCTTCACCCAGAGACAACAAACATATACGGTGTGGATTGGTCAATGACATTTTCCACCCACAATCTCGACACTTCTTGAACCCGGTCTTCAGGGTAGTCTGTATTTTATTTTATTGATTTGAATTTGTAAAGCGCACTGCTGCCCGCGGGCATCGAGGCGCTATGAGAAAACTTTAAGGCGGCTTGATCCAAGTTTACACGAATGCAGCCTCAGCATAGAAATCTTGATACAGAGAGTGACGTTACAGATGCATGATTAACAGGGCAGTGTTATAGTTACAGGATTAACAGAGAGCAGCAGAAGTCATCCATGAGTGTAAACTGCATAGACAGCACTGTGTCGATGAAAAAAACATACTCGTTCAAAGTAATGAAGTTGTATGAAGTAATGAAGCGTGCTTTATTTCGAGAAGCGATAGCATTCACAGGAAAACCGAACTGAAGCCAACGGGTGCTGCGAATGTTATATATGCCTTCGGTGCCGCTCTTCGCACATCTAGAGTGTGTAGTTTCACCTCAGCAGAGCTTTTGGGTTCTTGGATGGCCGGAAGCTCAATGGACTGGTTAACGTGGAATTTAAAAATGAACTTAGGTCAGAACCTAGGGTGTGTTCGTTGAACCAGTTTATCCTTATGAACAGTAAAGAAAGGATCTTGCACTGACAGAGCCTGAATTTCACCGACCCTTCTTGTGGATGTAATGGCTACTAAGAAGGCAGTTTTATAAGTCAGGTGTTTGAGACTGCCTTTATGCATGGGTTCAAAGGGTGGGCCCATGAGCTTAGCAAGCACCACATTAAGGTCCCATCCTGGTGGTGGGTTTGAAATTGGAGGGTGGAGTCTCTTTACCCCTTCCATGAAGGCTTTAACCACTGGTACTTTCCACCACGAAACCTTGTTATGGGAGGTGTTGTAGGCTGACAGCGCCGCCAGGTGTACCTTGAGTGAGTTAAATACCAACCCTGCATCCAGCAGGTGGAGCAGGTATGTGACAATATTGGAAGGAGTGCAATCAACTGGGTTGATTTGCTTATTCTGGCACCAGATAACAAATCTTTTCCATTTGTCAAAGTAACAGTGCCTCGTGTTTGGTTTCCTAGATTCTTTTAGGATGTCCATACATCTCTGTGGTAAGTTGAGATGTCCAAACTCTATGACTTCAGGAGCCATGCTGCCAAGTTCATTGAGCTGGGTTGAGGATGCACTGTCTGACCTTGGTGCTGGTATCAGCACGGGAATCTGATGGGTTTGCACACTGCTAGTCTGCGTAAGTGTGGGAACCACGGTTGCCTCGCCCACATGGGAGCAACTAGGATGAGCGTCATCGATTCCCTGTGCATCTTGTTGACCACCTTCCTCATGAGAGGGGTTGGTGGAAAAGCGTAGGCAAACATCTCTGACCTGTTCATCCACAGGGCGTTCCCCTTGGAGTCTGGCTGAGGGAACCTTGATGCGAATCCTGAGCATTGCCTGTTCTCGCTTGTGGCGAGTAGGTTTATAGTGGGGAAACCCCACTGTGAGAAGATGTCTTCTATGACTTATCTGTGTAGACACCATTCGTGTTCTTCTGGGAGGGGATCTCTGCTTAAAGCGTCTGCTATTGAATTGAGATCCCCTGGAACATGTTGAGATGACAGGTAAATGTTCCGTCTGAGTGCCCATGCCCAAATTTTTTGAGCAAGCCTGGACAGATTTGGCGAGCGAGTCCCTCCCTGTTTGTTTACGTAAAACATTGCTGTCGTACTGTCTGTTAGGATCTGTACTGACAGGTTCAACAGGTGGGGTTTGAACGCTCGAAGCGCTCTGAAGACTGCCAAAAGCTCTAGCAGATTGATATGATTCTTGGCCACTGAGTGAGACCAGAGACCCTGAGCTGTGTGGTGGAGGAGGTGTGCTCCCCACCCTGACAGGGACGCGTCTGTAGTAACTACAGGCTGTACCTCCGGATCGTAAAAGGGTTTCCCCTTTGACAGGTTCTCTCTTGTCCACCAGTGAAGACTGTACAAGTGTTGGCGAAACAACCACTAGATCATCCCACTGACCACTTGCCTGAGACCACTGTTTCGCCAACCATTCATGCATGGGTCGCATGCACAGGCACGCGTGGGGGACCAGGTAAATACATGACGCCATCATGCTTAGCAAACGCACCACTTTGCGCACCCTTATCTGGCGACCGGGCTGATATAGAGGAATTTGCAGTAGTAGATTCCGGATTCTTTCCTCGGATGGAAAGGCCAACCCCTCTTGAGTGTTTAGGACAGCTCCTGGGAACTGTTTGGAGGTGCTTGGCACCAGGCTTGATTTTTTCTCGTTGATAGAGAAACCCAATTCGAAGAGGAGGTCAATCGTTCTTTGAATGTTTGACCTGCAAATTACTGGGGTCTCCCCCGTGATGAACCAGTCGTCCAGGTAAGGGTACACTGGGATTGCCTCCCTGCGTAGGTGTGCTGCCGTCACCGCCAGTACCTTGGTGAATACACTTGGAGCCAAGGCTATACCGAAGGGCAGCACCTTGAACTGGTAGTGCTGACTGTCCAACTTGAAGCGCAAGAATCTTCTGTGCGCTGGGAACATGGAAATATGAAAATAGGCATCTTTCATGTCCAATGTTGCCATGTAATCCCCCTTTTTAGGAGGGGGATTACCTCTTGCAGAGTAGTCATGCGAAACTTTTGGTGCTTGACATACTTGTTTGCAGGGCGTAAGTCTAATACTGGGCGCATTGTCACATTTTTTTTGGCACAAGGAATTAAGTTGAATAGATACCCTTGTTTACCTGGTTTCCCGGGACGAGCTCTATCGCGTCCTTTGCGGGAAGATTGACTATTTCCTCGAGGAGGATCTTCTGGTGGTCCAAGGAATGTATTTTTTGTCGTGGAGGGTGGTTTCAGGGGCCCTCTAGCAGTTGGATGCAGTATCCTGCAGACACTGTGGACAGCACCCATCTGTCTGATGTGATCCCTTCCCATGCTTGGATGAAGTTGGAAATGCGGCCCCCTACTGGGAATGCGTGGGAAGGGACCCTCAGCGGAACATCACTTCTTTGCGGGAGGTGTACCGCCTCTGCCGGGGCTGCCTCTACCACGGCTCCTCTTGTTACCTCTGCCGTAACTTTGGGTAGTCTGCTGGTTGCCACCCCATGATGTACCCTGTCCCTGTGCATAATTGTACCCCCTCTGTGAATTTTGCCCGCGTGCGCAAAGAAAATTACTATTCCCCTCTTTGATTAGAGGGCTTGTTCGTCAATTGTCCCAGGGACTTTAGAGTATCATACTCGTATTTGGAAGTTTTTAGTGCGTCCTCTACCGCTTTACCAAACAAGAGATTCGGTTCGACCGGCATGTCAATAAGGGTTGCCTGGGTCTCATGTTTAAACCCCGACTGTCTTAGCCAAGCGTGCCTTTTAATGACCGTGCTCTCTGCTATGAGCCGGCCTGCATTATCTGCGGCGTCAAAGGTTGTTTTCAGGATGCAAACGACACAGCCCCACCCTCCGACGCGATCTGAGCCAACTGACCCTTTAGTGGTTCTGGTGCGGCGTCAATGAGAGCAGCTACCTGCTCCCATTGGTGGCAATTCTAGCTTGCCAGCAGAGTGGTGGTGTTGGCGATCCTTGTCTGGTAAGCGGAAGTGGAGGCCACTTTCCTTCCTAACCCATACATTCTCTTGCTCTCAGGGGAGCCTCAGATGAAGATAGAGGAGTCCCCACTCTTTCCCTGGTGTTTGTAATTACCAAAGAGTCGGGCTTAAGTTGACCCCTTATGTAAAGTGGGTCTGACTGGGCAGCCCTGAACATTTTCTCAATTCTGGGGTTTACAGCCCTGGTGAGATTAGGGGTGAGAAGGGAAGGGTCAATTCTCCGTTGGATGGACTTGAGAATTGGAATGGCTTGAGCAATGGGTCTCTTGTCTCCCACCAGCTCTTCTGCAAAGTCCCTCTCTTCCTGCGCCCCCCCCCCCCCCCCCCCCCGAGTGTCTATGCGGAAGTGCTCTGCAGCTCTATCCAAGACCTCATTTAGAAGGTCCTGGTTATCTACTGGAGAGTCGGTAACGTGAGGTTCTTTGCGAACAGGAGAGTCTATTCTGTAGACTTCTGCGACATCATCCTCCTCCTAATCCTGGCCCTCGTCATCTCCATAATAATCTACCCCCATTTGGTCGTCCAACATTACTAAATCTGGATCCTCATCACACTGTTGGTAAGGTTGTATGTAGAAAGGGTCTGAAATCAGGCCCTGAGTTGGAGTCTCAAATCGAGGTTTCTTACTAGGGGGCTGAGGGTCCCCGGATCCTGAAGGAGTAGCGTTGTCTGCGGTATAACTGAGGCATTGTTCTTGGTTTTTAGAGTAGAAATCAGCCAGGGAGGACATTCTCCTCATTGCACTGTCTATATCTTCACTGCTCCATTCTCTGGAGCTGGGAATGACAACCTCCTGAGAAGTTTCCCCTTCTCCGTTTTTGGACTTAGGGACAGGGGTCCTGGATTTTTGTTTATCTGAAGACTTCTGTTTTCTCCTATGCGTCTGTGGTGCAGAAGTAGAGTGAGAGGACCTCTACTCAAGGGGAAGGGGGTAAACAGCAGAAGAGTGTTTCCCTGATGTGTTCACCTTCTCTGAGCTTTTCAACTCCTGGCGTCGAGATTCGGGGGTACTCTCTCTCTCTTGAGTGTGGACGTCGGGGCTCAGAGGCAGACGCGGAACGGGCTGCCGGAGCCGACATCTAGTGTGCAGCCTGGGGGTGGAGGTCAGATTCATCTTCTGACGAACGTACCTCTGTGACTTTGGGAAGCGAGGCACTCTTGGCAACTGTGGACGGTTGCCTTGTGTCGTGCGGCGATCTCGACCTGGAACGCCCAGAGGACACCGATTCCATGGACCGCTCTCTTTGTGCCTCTTACTGAGAACTCGACACGCGTGTCGAGTCTCGTTTGGACTTAGAGTGTTTATGTGTAGTAGTAGTGTGGGTAGCGCTCCTGTCGCCGGGTGTGTTCCCCATAATTGCCCTGCGCCGGACAATCCTCCGAGGTCGGGGATTGCGCTTGGGCGTCTTTCGACACCTCTGTGCCCTCGCCGTCCGAAAGTACAGCGTCGCTGCCATCACTGAAGGCACCCACCGCGTCCATGGCCTCGAGTTGCCTGGCGTGGTGGGCCCAACATTTAGTGGAGCAGTCCTTTAGTGTTTTCGCCTTGAACAGGCTACACGCTCTGCAGTTGGCCTTGGGGTGATCCCTCGGCAAGCAGAGGTTACAGGTGGCGCGTTTGTCAACCCAAGGGTACTGCGGTTGCACTTGGGGCAAAATTTAAATGGAGTACTCTCCATATGCACCTATGGCAGCGGGCTAGTGTGTGTAGAAAATAAAAAATAAAAAAAAAGTGTAGAGTATGTTTCCACCCCCCACTCTCCCTACTTGCAGGGCCGAGACCAGAGGCCTTCCGAGGCCCAAAGTCCGTTGTGCAACTCTCAACGGTTGTTTGTTCTTCGGACTGGCTTCGATCTTCGATGTCTCGACGTGGGAGTGAAAGAACGGGGAAATTAATATTGATTTTTTGCAAAATGGCTGAAAGCCAGGGAACTCCGTGCAATGCTTCTGACCAGTCTGGTGGAAAAAAATAATCTGATGGCCCTACACGCGTGACGGATCATGGGTACAGTGGACGTCACACTAGGGATAGTATTACTGGCACGCCCTGTGTCGACGCCCATTTTTTGAGTTTCGAATAACAAACTAATACTCTGCAGCTTCCACTAGATGTCGGCCTATGCACAAAATGTGAATCTAAGCAGATACAAGCATCAGAAATACGATTACAGTGAGTAATGTATCATATGTATATAAATAGTCCCCTACAATCCCCTCAAAGGAATGGCCACTTCCTAATCTACCCGCACCCTCTCACACTTGGTCCCTCTACTTGATCATCTTAGCTCTCTGCTACTTGTTTGGCAAGGTGCCAGGTATGCTCCCTCCTCTCGGTTTTTGGGTACTAACAGTAGCTGACAATAAGCTACACACACGAATATCTTAGTTTATTTGTTTGACGACCTTTTTAGGTTGAAACACGTGTTGGCGTTATTTGGTGCAATGGCGTTATTAATTGCAACTTAGTTTCATGCAGAGTAGAAACTAGCTTACTCTCTAACACAATGGTGATCAAATGTGTTCAAACTCAATAATTTCATGTGATTTATCCTTATGTGGCCTATCCTGTGTGACTAATATGTGTTTAAACTCAACAAGATTGTGATAAAAAACAATTTTGATTAATATAGTTGTGACCATTTGTGTTCAAACAACACTGTGACCCTGACATTAAAGATTTGATTTATCGATGGTTCTAATTTGAATACATCCCCTTTTTTGATACTCGTCACAAATGCTGCATTTAAGTTGTTAGAAGCGCAGCCTGTGAGGTTAGCCCTCTTAAACTCTAGTTCTCTACTCAGGTGACAGTGGATGATCACCTCACTAACCACACGACTGCAGCTATCTCTCAATCAAAAGTATGTACCAGCCCCAATAGTAATCTTTTTAGACGTGCGCGTAACTGGTACGGGTTTTTGCTTCCACAAAATCCAATTTTTGTAATACTCCGCAGCTTCCACTAGATGCCGGCCTATGCAAAGCATGTGATCTAAGCAGATTCCACAAGCCTCAGAAATATATATATAGTAGCCAATGACGTTTGGGGGCTAAAACTATATATTGCTTACTAACTAGGGACATTTTCTCAATTTCAAAGTTTGTGATTGCTTTAAACTAACGAAGAGCTCTGTGGCCGTTTGGTTCTACGTGACCTTCTGTAATTCTTTTTCCTTTTTGTATACAAAAAACACCTAGTATTCCTTGCCGAAGAGCACAAAGCTTTTTTTCCTTAGAGGAGTGTTTTTTCTTTGTCTGGAGGTCTTCCATTAAAAACTATGACCCCAATGTGATCCCAGATCCTCCGCAGAGATGGAGGATTCCTGGCCGCACATCCGCAGGTGCTGCGCCCACCTGCAGTGACCAATCCCCCATGAACAAAATGGAGAGGTTTATAGGAGCTGTGTTGCACGGATTCCCATCTACTCTATGCAGGGCGCAGATCCAGGATTGTGCAGTCCATTGATGGGACCTTGTGACAAAGGAACTTGGGAGAACACGTAGATCTAAGTTGTGGGAGAAAACAACACAGGTGCCAGTTGTGAGAAACCCGTCTGTCTCCCTAGTTAGTCCCTGGGGATCCATCATCCAGGTGGCCAGGACACTGCCATCTATTGGATCCAGTGGCTGGGGAAGGACCAGTGAGGGAGGATCACCTGGATTGGGGGTTTTTGGGGAGTGGGAGACCGACAGGTGAGACGCGGTTATCCCGCTTCTTTCAACACCTTTTCCCCATCCTACCACATAGGATATTCCAAAACACTGCCCTCCCCATTTCCCAACACTAACACTTTCGCACAACACAAAAGAAAACAGACTAGTACCAGAGCCATTTACCTGACATGTCCCAATACAAGTGTCAGGCAAAGTCAGGCAATTGACCAGAATCACACACACCTGACGGCTCTTTCCCTTCCCCACAGGGATAAAAGGTGGAGCACAAGAGCACAGGATGAGCAAGGCAGACTGCACGACTTGAGAGCAGTTCAAGAGGAGAGAAGCAACCTTGCCCTCTCAGATCAAGGTCTGTGAACCCTCTGCAGATGGAAACATAAGGCCTCAAACAAAAGCCAGCATGTGTTGCAGCAGATGTGCATGGTACACGAGACCCTCCTCCGATGAATACCAAGCTGGGGAGAGAAGCTTGTCTCAGTGGTACCAACCTTGGCTCCAAAGAGAAGAAAGCCAAGCGGTTCATCAAAGCCTGCGAGTCGAGGGGAGAGTCGATAAGAAACTGAACTGTGTTGAACGAAAAGTAACAAACGGCTAATTTGAACTTTGAAAGGTTAAATAAACTATTCGGAAAGACGAGGGAAAACCTGCAACAGAGGCGTCTGGCACCACGTGGGTGCTCACGTAGGAAACTCAGGGCAATTACCAGATGGTAGAGACTACCGTAACCAGAAGTCCTTGGGAAGAGGTGAAGTGGTCATACAACGGTTTTGTAAAATCCACTGTACCGCCAAAAATCTTTGACCGACAGAGGATTGTGAAAACTAAGGGAAATGAATCCTGCTTGGTGAAAATCAGTACATGAACTGTGTGTCCTAAAAGTTGGCAAGAGTGAACCCGGCGGAAGGATGCTACGAAGAGGGGACCAAGTCTAAAGTCCCAAAATACAGTGAACTGTCTGTAAAAGTTGGCGAAAGTGACCGGCAGAGGGAAGCTGACAACCAGTAGCAAAAGTCTGAAGAACTGTTTAAAAAGACATTAAGATTCGTAAATGCAAGTAGTATTGGAAAACCAGGGCAAGTTAATTGGCTCCCCTGTCAGTGGGGTCCGAGCCTGGCCGAGGCAGATCCAAGGGTGAAAAGTCATCACCCAAAGTTCATTGAGAAAAGGAACCGTTTAGCTGTTTTGTGGGTTACGACAGGTGAGGGGTCTGCCCCCGGAAGAGGGGGACCCAGGGGTGAAGCCGTCACCCAAAGTATATATGGAACAGAACTTTGTGTTTGTTGAAGGCATTAGGCCCTTGAAAAAGACTTAACCACCGGAGAACCTGATCGCGAATACGGAACTGTCGACTCGTGCTGGGAAGGCTAGAGTGTGTGCTCTGCTCACGAGAACCACCTTGTCCCGTGCTCAAAACATGGGGAAGGGAGAACCCTGGCAATGACATCCTGACTTATTATTTTTGAACACTTAATTCTTTACTTGAGAACATTATCCCACTATATTTTGTATTTAGAGTAAGGATTGGTAATAGGTTTTTCTTAGTATATGCACTTTTATCTTGACAACGCCACAAGGACTGCCTTATTTTTATTTGATGGTCAAAGCTTGCGCTCCTCTTGATTTAGGTTAGCCGTTTTTCTAACCTGCAATTTCAGTTTAATAAGCACAGTTGAACTGCGATCACTTGTCTGTCTGTATGACTAAAAAGGAAAAAAGAGGAAGAAGCATAGAGCCCCATATATTGAGAGGGCCTTTGACCCCTGCCCCCAAAATAAAAAGAGGCGCAAGGAAAAGTAGTAGTTGTTTGTGTTTTTATTGTGGAGGTGTGGACCGAAGTAGGGTCCAGTGTTGTATAGATATTGAGGTGAAGTGAGATCTTCGGTGTGTAAGTTTAGTGTGATGGTGTATGGCGGTGTGAGGGGGAAGTGTGTAAGCATGTGTATGTGCCTCCCTATACATGTGGTGCGCCCACAGATAGCTAGCATTGCACACGCACACACACATACAAGTGTGCACTATCTGTGGGAGCACCACATGAGGAAGACAACCATCAGGGAGGTGGAGTAGACTCACCAGGTCAAGGCAGGCATTTCCCTGTTTCTTTAGTCTCTGATAAAACTCACTTGCCTCCCAATTCCAGTATGGCATACTGTAGTGTGGGTGTAGAACATCTAGTCATGACCAATCACCAACTGTATTACATTCCCCTTTGCTTGATAACACCGATACGAGGAACAGTACTACAGTAATGAAGATCACTAGAACCAAAAAGCAAACGCTGCGCTCTAGTTGTTGGAAAGGTTTGGTGATGGGATATTTAAAAATATCATTCCTGGAAAGACTCACTTCTCCTGAGATCAGATGTGACACTGAAGGAGAGCAAGCTGCCGTGCAGAGCAGAGAAGCTGCTGGGGGTGCTGTAGAGAAGCAGATGTACATGTCATCTATAGTGCCCACCCCCTCACCTCCGTCATAAAACAGCAAGAGAACACTGTGTACGACACCTGGTATCTTCCCAATACCACATTGAAGGTATGCGAGATGTTATGCTCTCAGACAACCGTACTGAATTTACCCTCAAACTGATGGGGTAGACATGAGTTTGCAGACACCACTGGACACAAGAACTAAAAGGTAAAGTTGGACAGAAGATAAGTGACGAAGAGACAAGATACGTGGATGCATTAAACCTGATGTATGGATATCCAAAGAATGATGGTGTAACTGAAGCAATGATGTAAACATGCATGCAAATAGGAAGAAAACCATATACACATAGAAGATAAGTGACAAGAGATGCAGTAGATGTATATACGCAGAAATGCAAGGTTGATGAGACAACGTAGACACTTGCTAAAGTAGGAAATATAACACGAGTAAAGCAGCCGTGTTGAGAAAATGTACGTCAGCATCATATTATAGTAAGCAAAAGCCTCAAGGAGAGAGGCCAAGGATGCAGAACTGACAGGCACTGGAAAACAGCTCTGTGCAGGAACAAAGGGTATTTGCTTGGCTCAGGATCAAGGCTGTCACAGCAAGAAGCAACTGCAAGGAACAAAAGAGTCAGAGAAGATAAGCCATGTACGCAAGACGTATTTCTCTCAGATTAAGTAAGGGAGTGTATAATTATGAGTGCCAAGTATTGAACAATCAAAGATGCAGAACCGAGTTTCCAGTGGCCAAGCGGAGTAACCGCACCCAATATAATTGAATAAAATGGCATTAACTAGAAAGACATAACGGACAAAGTCATGGTCTCTTCGCACATGGTGTGAGACCAGAAGACCAGGCATATTCATAAAGCTCCAGACGAAGATAGCAATGTACCTTCATTCCCTATAAAGTTCCGGAGAAGAGAACAGCCAGCAAGGTCAACTAGAAAGAGGAAGCCTTGGCTTAGGGCCTAACTGATGAGAGATGGTAGGCTAATTAGCTAAGAAGAACAAGTTACTTCTTACCTTGTAACGTTCTTTCGACGGGATGTTCCTCCAACGTATTCCTCATCTTAGATATCTCCTTCCAGCTCTGCTGGCCTCGGGACATTTTTTCTCTAGAGGGCGCTGCGTGTCGACATCCTTCGAGTCGATGTCCCTCGACAGCCGCCGTATCGACGCCGACGTCATCCTGGCTATAAAGGCTGCGCGCAGCACCCGTTGCTCAGTTCCATTTTGTAGCCCACAATAATGCTTTCTGGACTTAACTAATCACTCTGAAGGAGTTTAAGCTGCAACAACAAGGGAAGTAGAACTGCGGGGCTGGATGGCAGGGTCAATGAGGAATACATCGGAGGAACATCCCGTCGAAAGAACGTTACAAGGTAAGAAGTAACTTGTTCTTCGAAGGGATTGTGTCCTCCGACGTATTCCTCATCTTAAATATGCTCCCATAGCAGTATTCTATTATTGGAGGAGGAAGTACTGACTTCATGCTGTCTTCTATTGATGAATAGAATGCAGTACAGCCCTAGTCTCTTGACTGGAGGAGGAATCCAAATTGTAAAATCGTGTAAAGGTATGGACAGACGACCATGTAGCGGCCGCACAGATGTCTTTAACCGGCACACCTCTTTTGAGGGCCGATGAAGCTGCAATACCTCTGGTCGAATGAGCCCTAAGGTTTTGAGGGGGCTCTTTTCCTGCCAATTTATAGAACATTCTAGAATGGCTAGAATGATCCATCTGGAAATGGTCTGCTTAGTTATTGGTAACCCCAGCTTGTGACCTGTGTAACCTACAAACAGCTGGTCTGCCTGTCTTATCCTGGCTAGTCTACTGATGTAAAAACTTAAAGCCCTTCTACGGTCTAGCCTGTGTAACCTCTCTTCCTCTTCTCCCGGGTGAGGAGGAGGATAGAAAGATGGTAGGGTGATCTTCTGAGTGATATGGAATTCAGAAACCACCTTTGGGAGGAAATTAGGCTTCACTTGCAGGACAACTTTGTCTTTGTGAAAGATAGTGTGAGGGGGTTTACAAGAAAGAGCTTGTAATTCGCTCACCCTTCTAGCAGATGTAAGTGCTATTAATAAAACAGTTTTAAGGGTAAGGAATCTTAACAAACAAGAATGGAGTGGTTCGAAAGGTGTGCCCATCAGGAAAGTTAGGACTAAGTTTAAATCCCAAAGGGGAACTTGGAATGGTCTTGGGGGATAAACATTGGTTAACCCCTTAAGAAATTGTATTACCAAGGGTAACTTGAAATAGG